>NC_085983.1:11439931-11769289 GCF_910591565.1 Cydia splendana
TTTTTTACTTCTTGCATACAAATAAAATAAACCAATTTCAACAAAATAGGTGTAGAAAAGTTCATAACTATTATAAATTTGTTGACTTATTCAAATAAATATATAAAACTTTGTGACGATATCTATACATAATTATATTATTATATTTTTGTATTTTTTATAGTAAAAGCTGGTTTTTTAAGCTTATAAAATATAACTCACGCCCGCTTTGGTAGCTGTCACCAATAGCTCCCTGAATGATCATAACTGAAAAAAAAAACAGATAATTGTTTTTATCTACACACATATCATAAACTGTCTATGATGCCTTCAAAATCCGTAAATAATGGCCCATATTACGATAAACTGTTTTGTTACAGCAAATTTCTTATCTGTGAAAATGTGGATTAATGTAAATTAAGCTATTAAGCTTCATTACTATATCAAAATCGATTTGGTAATGCATTCAAATTTCGAACATCTCAGAAAAAAAAGCAATTTGATTTGACCCCTATTCTAAGTATCAGTCGAGATGACGTTTTATTCGAAATCAAATGACAATTGCATACAATATTGACAAATCTCACATGTAAGTTGGTATCGGACGATATGGTAATCGACCCCGACTCTAGCTTCTCTGAATTAAAAAAAATACTACGGATGCGTGACGTGCGTGAAAAAAGTTTTCATTTACCGCCATTTGACGTACAGTTTATCTTTTAATTAGTTTGTAAGTAAAAAATAATTTGTTTTGTTGTTTTCAAAGTAGGTAACTATAACAAAAGTTTCCTGTAAAATGTGCGATAAAGATATTTCGGAGACGCCATCTCATATCCGCGAGTTCCGCCAGAGAGCAATGTCGGCTGTAATATGAGGTTAGTGAATATATCATAGAAAGTTTATAATATGTGTGTAGATAAAGCAGTGTATGTAACTGTACATAATTAGGCATTAAAACACTCGTGTGATACTATTATGAAACTCATTTCATTCGTTTCATAAACCCACACTCGTATTTTAATGCCTTTCATTATGTAGCAGTCACATAAACTACTATAACTTCATCTTTTTTTTATTATGACTCAATAGTCAAAATCTTGATATAAAATTATATATGGGGTACTCAAGGAACCCTAATTCTAATATAAATAAAGGCTTTGATCGAAAAGAAATATATAATTTTTGTAACTTTTTATATACTTATTTAAAGGTTAAAATGTACGTATGTAAACGTTGTACAATACACGTGCGAAAAGGTAATTCTCAACTCATGTCGATCTAAAACACTCCCTTTGGTCGTGATTTAATTTATCGCCACTCGTTGCTAATTTCCTACTTTTCGCACTTATATCGTAATGTACTAAGTTATTGTTTCACTTGAATCGTGTGAATAAATGAATAGACTTCTTATCGAACGAGCGAGCGAAGCGAACGAAGTTCTTACATTCAACTTTGAACACGCGGCTGGCTAGCGGCACGTCCCGGCATTTCGATGTTTTTAAGCTGTACGGCTACTACCAGTTTTGACATTGACATAACGCTCACGTTTAAGTAACTTACTTTCTATGCATCTCGCTCGTACTCGCATATGCGAGCAATAGTGGAAGCGAGATGTACAGAAAGTAAATTACGTAGACGTGAGCGTTATGTCAATGTTAAAACTGATGGTAGAGGCTCTGAACTGTCAGAAGATAGTTTGATACTCAATAACTAAAGTAAATTTGTTCTAATTTTAATGAAATTGGGTAAACAGGTATTTAGTCGAGGGCATTATATTTTAGTCATTTAATTATGAGTAGGCTCGATCCAGAGGTTATTGAGCAAGAAGAGCTTAGAAGGTCAACAAGCTGTTTGTGAGGGGGCTTGCTATTCTGGTCATTTTATTTGCAAGAAAGTATGGTCGAGTTTGGTATCAAATGAAAGTGCTCGGCTTACACTTTTATAATATCGTTTTTAAATTTACCATTTTGAAATAATTAGCAAGATAAAAATAAACATAATATAGGTATTTGACATTTGACAGGAAATATTTCGCCTTACCACAGATACAGTTTATTTTAATCTATATCTCCAATATTTGATCGGATTGGGCTCCACAGACCTTGCAATAAATCCACGCGATTTTTATTCCAATGCCGCCTATAGTGCGACATAAAATAGTAGAAATTAAATAAAACGGAATTCAAAACTGTCTATACAAAATTCTTGCCATGTGTAAGCATTTTACGCCAAAAATGTGACAGTTACGTAGAAAGTGGCGCCCTCATTTATTAACCGACTTCCAAATCTCAAAAGGAGGAGGTTATCAATTCGATTGTGTGTTTTTAGGGTTCCGTGCCTCAAAAGGAAAAAACGGAACCCGTATAGGATCACACAATTTTAATCATGGAGGCCATAATTTTAAAATAAATAGTTTAGAAGTTATTTAAGAACATAGCCAAAAAATTACCATTCCCCCAATTTTTGCCAAACCGCGAGTTCTCAGTTCGGGGCGAACTGCTAGTTTAATTTCAGTAAGTAAATATATGGTGTCCAATTATTGGAAGGTCAGCAATAGACGTTACTATTCGATTTTTTTGCTATATTTTATGCTTTTATGTACCTGATTATTATTATTATTTTTGGAATTTTTATTTCTGTATATTTCACGTATCCTATCGCCCATCCTATTCAATATATACGGTGAGTACATAGTGAGGCGTACATGCGATGGCTGGGGAGGAGGTATTGCCGTTGGTGGACGCAAAATTCACAATTTGCGTTATGCAGACGACACCACCTTACTAGCGTCAGATGAGATTGAGATGGCCACCTTATTGGATAGGATGGAACGCATAAGCGGAGAACTAGGGCTCTCTATAAATAGATCCAAGACGAAGATAATGGTCGTAAATCGCACAGGCAAGCTTGAGCTCACCGGAACACTTGACTTGGAGGTAGTTGACAACTTCACATACCTGGGCTCAAGCATTAGTAATAATGGCTCTTGCGAAGCTGAGGTGCGACGTCGAATCGGGATGGCAAAAGGAGCTATGGCGCAGCTACAAAAGATATGGAAGGACAGGAGCATCACCTTGAAAACCAAGACCAACCTTGTGCGCACTTTGGTGTCCCCCATATTCTTATATGGCGCAGAGACGTGGACCTTAAAGAAAGCCGACCGTGACCGCATTGATGCTTTTGAGATGTGGTGCTGGCGCAGGATGCTGGGGATTCCCTGGACAGCACATCGCACCAACGTATCGATTCTTCAGGAGCTCAAGATCCAGACGAGGCTTTCTACCACCTGCCTGCGAAGGATTCTGGAGTACTTCGGACACATAGCCAGGAAAAGCAGCGATAATCTCGAAAAATTAGTGGTCACTGGCAAAGTGGAAGGAAACAGACCTAGGGGCAGAAGCCCGAAACGTTGGACTGACCAGGTTCGCACCACCCTCGACACCACCGTACACGACGCTCTTCACGAGGCAGCAGATAGAAGTGTGTGGCGCCGAGTGGTCCACACAAAACTATTTCGACGAGATGGTCACGACCCTCAGCATTGAGGAAACCGACGCGAGGAGGATATTTCACGTATACATTCAAATGTGTTTTAACAGTATCTAACTATTAATAAATATCCATAAGTACTTTTATTGTAATATTACTTACTGTTGATAACGATGCTGGTGATGTCATTATCGCTCCAGTTGTCTGATCCCTCTGAAAAATAAATAAATTAATAAATTATTGTCACAAATCGTCAGGTGACGACCAAATCTTACTATTTACTAAAAAATAATTAAACAAAAATCGACCTTATTTTAGTACCAATATGGTTCACTATGACTATGAACTTATGGTGGTAGGTAAATAGTTAAGTGAGCTTTGGTTGTCACCTGACGAAATAATAGGCCATACAAACTGTTTTTCAATCAAATATAAGGGATTGGATAGTGAAATGAGTGAAATTAATTCCTTTTGCAAGTAAAAAAAAATTAAATATCACATTTTTTTCTATCTATTTAATTGCTTTTTGATTGATTTGAATTTAAAACGTGTAATTTTTTTCCACTAAGTTTTACACACGGATTATTCGTTACCTAAGCAAATTTCCATCGAAAATTTCCCAATTTTCGTGCTCCAGGCACTTACCTACAAATGTATATAACACCGAACTATTTCGCATATGCGAGAGAGAGAGAGAGAGAGAGAGAGAGAGAGAGATAAAATTTATTTAACACCATATTTATTTATTTAAATATGAATAAAAAAATAAACACCATCATAGAAAATAAGTTTTTGGCAAAAAATTCATTTTTGGTACAAGCTTTTATCGCTGACTGTACTTTTCTTTCCACAGGCAACTAATGCTCATCGAGACAATTCTAAAAACCCCAAACACAATTAAGTTTCGTTGTTTTATATGTCATAGTTCCTATGGCCACCTCCGGTCTCCATCATCAGATCAGCTCGATGACACCATAATATTGCATTGTCACCCGACTTACGTATGTATGCAAAATTTCAGCTCATTCGGAACCGGGAAGTGGATCAAATTTAACTTGAAAGATTTGATTACAGACAACGGTCAGGTGAAAGTAAAAATAAAAGCTTGTAAAATACGTACTGTCAAAGATAGTAGCGAGAGCGATGATGTGGGTGACGACAATCTTGCGTGATCCTGAAATAAAATTATTTATTTATTTATTTAAACTTTATTACACAATATATACAACAATTTACAAATGGCGGACTTAATGCCTAATGGCATTCTCTAACAGTCGACCATAGGGCCAAACACCTACAATTCATCTACAATTGGTGCAGAGAGATAAATATATTGAGTGAATAAAAAAAAAAGCATACCCTAGTTATAATCTACATAAATAAATAAAATATATATAAACTACCACATATTTATAAAATACATACTATAAATATAATAATGATGGATATTTATTATTCAAACTCTTGTTTTAGCAAATGCTTAGAGTTAGACCGTAAAAAGTCTGCAGCGATTTTGATAGCCCACGCAGTGCAAGTGTCATTTTAAACGTCAAACTTCTATGAAATTATGACGTATACATAACACTTACACTGCGTGGGCTATCAAATCCGCTGCAGACTTTTATTGGTGCGACTATACGTAACATCCGCTTGAAAGAAATTAAATGATTTAACTTTTGACGCGTAGTCGGATCTGTCACTTTTGATACGGACTCTTTGTGTCCTTTTCCATTTTGTTTTTAATGTGTTTGTAATCTGTCTTATATACAATAAAGTGTTATATCATCATCATCATCATCATCATATACATACATATCTTAATCAGTAAACCAGGAATCTAACAATTCTCAACAAAATTCTCATTTGTAAAAAAACCGGTTAACGTTACCGGTCAAGCCATCAACTCCCTGTCCATTAATGTACTGGTCGATGAACCTCAGTAATTTCTTTCTGGCGTTCTGGACCTTGTAGTACTTTAACTTATTTCATAGTAAATAATATTATATATTTAGTATCTTAATCGGTAAAAGCGATCTCACAAAATTTAAAATTTAATTTTCAACAAGACAAGCCAAACGGACGTGGCAAAAGTCGGAATAACGCGAGATAATGACCGACTGATTTTAGAAACCGGTCACTGTATATGAGCGTTTCTTTTATTTTTTGCCATTTTTATATATTTTGACCTTTTTTGCCACTTTTGTGTTATATCTACTCAGAATCACGAGCTCTTTCGATCCTAATGGGATAAAAAAATGTCCCAGAGGTTTATTCCTATTGTGTTACCATTTCCCCATATACTTTGTATGGCGGTAACAAAAAGGAAAGTTTGAAAAATTTATGGAAATTTTAGGACACTTTTTTTTTCCTATAAGGATGAAAAGGGCTCGCGTTCCTGACTAGAAATAACACAAAAGTGGCAAAAAAGGTCACAATATATAAAAATGGCAAAAAATAAAAGAAACGCTCATATAACAAAAACCGGTTACACTTACCGGTCAAGCTATTAACTCCCTGTCCGTTAGTGTACTGGTCGATGAACCTCAGGACTTGCTTCCTTGCGTTCTGGACCTTGTAGTACTTGGTGATGGAGTTGGCGTCGTAAGGTCCGTTGTAGCTGCAGCCCCAACTGCGGCCGTAGTCGGGCGTGCAGATGTATGGGATGTCCCGGGTGTTATCCCTGCCTGGTAACAAATTATAGACATATTTATTTAGATTCAAGACCATTTAAATAATACTGGTGGTTTATAGATAAAAACAGAGAAAGAAATAAACAAACATAATAAAACTTAAAAACCTACAGATAAAAGTAGATAAAGTAGATAAAGCATTTTGCATGCAAGCTAGGTACAAGATCTGTAACACCATATATTGTAACATCCCCATACTGTATCAATGCAAACAAATAATTTCTGATTTCTGATTTCTGAAAGGTGCCCAGAAGGCTGGCCGTATTTCCCCGCTGTATGGCGATACTAATACGCTGGGCGAAATAGTGGCCAGCCCTCTGGTCACCAGAAGCATCTATTAGGCGCGCCGACAAGTTTTTGTACATAAATTAAAAACTGAAATAGATGTCGAAAGAAAAAGTGACCAAGGCCTCCAGTGTCCAGGACTTAGTACTCAATAATATTTTTAGACAAGCGAATAAAGTAAAAAAAATAAAGAAAAAAATTAGAACTTAATTAGCAACATAGGTAGCTAACATAGGTTAAGCTACTAATATATTATGGAAATTTAATTTCTGAAATAAATAATTATTTTATTTAATTTAATTTTTAATTTAATTTTGATTCTTTTTAAAAATAAAGGATTTAAGGCACTTTCCCTCCCGGCAATCCCGGCATTTTGCCACAGCTCATGGGAGCCTGGGGTCCGCTTGACAGTTAATCTCAAGAATTGGCATATGCACTATAGTTTTTACGAAAGCGACTGCCATCATACTGTATAACAGCTGTATAAGTATAAAATAACCGATGTAACGGTATCACAGAGAAACATAGGCACAGCCTGATAGATTTGACATTTTACCTGGGGTTCTGCCAAGAAGGCTGCCAGTCAAGCCTGGTGATCCGAGGAGACAGATGAGGATCTTTCCGATGGCGACGACCACTGAAAAATAATGCTATGATCAGCTAAGTTATTACTTATCTAATCTAATTGTTTATTTATTGAAAAATTACTGCATTGAAAATAACAATAACATCCGCCATTGTTGCTCCGGAGTGAAACATGTCGAGCGTTTTTTGACTTAAAAATCTTAAAATACGTGAGTGACCCGTTCTTAATATATTTAATATGTCTGTGTCTCACGGAAGTTTCGTTATTAAAAATACGATTACTTCAAAACTACTATTTTTGTCAATTTTAATATTAAATCATAATGATATTATTCTCATAAAAATACTTACAGTTTCCAAGGAGAGAACCAACTGAAAAAGAGATTTTTTTATTAAAACTTATATCATTTAATGCTTTAAAAAAATTAAAGAATATGGCAAAGAATTAGCGCGATTTCGTAGTAATAAGTGTGTACATAATATGTACACATATTATGTTTATAGATATAGAGATATGAAAAAACCGTAGTCGGGTAACAGTAAAACTATTTATATCATATATTTTTTATACTCACTTTAATTATATAAACCTATTGACGTGTATATAATAATATTTAACCACGTAAGTCCCCACGTACAAATAACCCCATGCCGCCCACTATAAGAAATTATAGCTTTATAGCGAAGTTTGATCCAATTGTTTTTTTTTATTTGTTTAGAATTTAATTTCTTTCAAGATTTTACGAGACAAAGAAATGTTCTTTTGTTTGTTTTAATGAAGGTTGAAATTTCATTGAACTGTACATAATGTACATTGAGTGAGCGAGGATAAAATTCGAGTTCAGAACTTTTACAAAAATAAAAGAAAGTTACAAATTCAAAAGCACAATACTTGCTCTGGGTTTTACGAGGTTAAAACCGTAAACCAAAATAAATGTAACTGAGCGTTTCTTTTATTTTTTGCCATTTTATATATTGTGACCTTTTTTGCCATTTTTGTGTTATTTCTAGCCAGGATCCCTTCATCCTTATAGGAAAAAAAAGTGTCCTAAAATTTCCATACATTTTTCAAACTTTCGTTTTTGTTACATACAAAGTATATGGGGAAATGGTAACACAATAGGAAAAAAACTCTGGGACTTTTTTTATCCCATCAGGATCGAAAGAGCTCATGATTCTGAGTAATGGCCCACTTACAGAGCATGAGAAATGAAAATATAATTGTATGTTACTTACGTCCTGGGATCAAAGCGTCGATGATACCACCAATACCACGAGCAGCTATAAAAAAATTGACGTTAATTTTTATGTTCCTACTTACTAATTAACCATGAATTGAAATCTTAAATTTTTTTATTTAGGTATCAATAAATACAAAACGGACATAACAAATAATAATAATAACTAATGTACCCTCCCATAGAAAATGGACCAGCCAATATGTATGAAAAAGCCAAAACTTTTTTCACGATTTCGGAGTTGGTCCCATAGTAAAAGTTGCTCAGTATAATCCCAAAACCTCCCTGGCGACGGGAATGCAGTTATTTTTTAGCCACCCTGTTTAACGGAACTGCATGTAAGGTAAGTACCCCTATTAACGAGGGGGTTAAGCAACTTTTACAAAGACAGCCAAAAATGAAGCATAATCAGGCTCTGTGTGAACAAAGACATATTTTTTTATGATAGTTTGTACATCGAAATTTATATTTCATTCGTTTTTGGACTTGTTTTGGCCAGTTATATAGAAAAAAATAATTATTAAACCTGAAACGTCGAAATCGCCTATTACCGTGGTAATTGATCATTGCTACCCAAATACCGCGGATATGGGTTCCTTTTTACGAGGGTAGATAAACCCATCGCATTTTTAGTTCCTTCTTTATATACCTACTTATATTTATTTGACAATAGTAATTAAATAAATAGTAGGTATTATATTTAATCAGATTTCCAATCATAAGATTCAATTAATATTTATTTTAGGTTTTTCTATAAGGAAAAATAAGAGGATTTTTAGTAAAACATAATTATGAAAGTGAATTCCTTTGAGTCTACTTACACCTACTAACTACACTTAGATAATTAATATATTATGTGGTCGTATCAAACATACATGCTGTATACAAGTATCTACATAAAACAACATAAAATAAATAAATATAATTGGGACATCTTACACAGATCAACATAGCCCCAATCTATGCAAAGCTTCTACTATGGATATTAGGCGACGATATACATACTTATATAGATAAATACAAATTTATAAAATAAAAATAATAATTCAGCCTATATACGTTAGTGCTGGGCATACTTGTATGACCTACGTAGAAAACACCCATGACTTAGGAACAAATATCTGTGTTCCTCACACAAATAAATGCCCATCAACATCAAATTGATCCAATGATACAAGATATGTGAAATCAAATATTAAGAGCCAACAGGAGTGGTCATTCCTCCATACAAACGTAGTCCTCGTTTTCCTCCGTGGTTTTTGAAGCTAGAGCAATGATTTTTTCAACACAGATTAATATTGTCAATATCTGTGTCGGACCGTTTTGCTTTTTTTGATATTTTTGTTTTTTAAGGCGCTAGAGCCCTTCAAAAACGGCCAAAATGGCCTAATAGACTATGCCGCAATGAGAGGCGTGGTATTCAAAACTGATATCAATTAGCCAAAAAAGCAAAACGGTCCGACACAGATAATTTCATAATCATTTAGATTTCCAAATTTGGTTACGATTGGTTAAGTTTTGGGGGAGGAAAAAGAGGACTACGAAACCTCGATTTTTGTCATTTTTACGCAGGATTTTTCGCCTCAGCTGCAGTTGTCCCTATCGCACTAATTTTAGGGGCGGAGTCAAGTTTCTAAATACGTACACAGCCAGAAAAGTGATGGGCAATAGTCGACATTTAATGTCGATAATCTAGTGATGTAAGAAGTTATCGATAAACCGTCTTGTGTGAAAATATCTAGATCCTAAGATACAAGGGGTTTTGGGTTGAGAGTAGGGAACACATTTTTGTAGTTATGATATACAATCTATTATGAACTTTTTGATTCTAATATTTCAAATTAGAAATCAAAATCAAAAATATTTTATTGCATGGTTAAATGGGTTAACAAAAATTTTTAGGTACCTACAGGCACGCTTCGTAATTGTCGAGCAATTTAGGGTCCTAGCTGAATTGGTTGTCCATACTTACTCGTGCTCTATGGAATGTCCAATTTAGCTAGAACCCTAAATGGCTCAACAATCACGGAGCGTGACAGTACAAATGATTCATGTTCTGTATATCCTGCCCTACAATGGCGTTAATATTTGGTTGTCACGTCTATACTTCGTTTTTAAGCATTATTGAAAAAAAAAATAGTAAATACTAATATTAACCACTAAGTACATAACTATTACAAAAAAAGCTAAATAATTATACGATTGCATGCTTAAAAAAGACACGTCACCTTCACTCTAATGCTAAACAAACGAAGAATAAGAACTAACAGCGATAAGACCGCCTGTTGCTACCTTTATCTACATTGTAAATCGGTTTTAGGGTTCCGTACCCAAAGGGTAAAACACGGGACCCTATTACTAAGATTCCGCTGTCCGTCCGTCCGTCTGTCACCAGGCTGTATCTCACGAACCGTGATAGCTAGACAGTTGAAATTTTCACAGATGATTTATTTCTGTTGCCGCTATAACAACAAATACTAAAAACAGGATAAAATAAAAAATTTAGTGGGGCCTCCCATACAACAAACGTGATTTTTGACCGAAGTTAAGCAACGTCGCGCGGGGTCAGTACTTGGATGGGTGACCGTTTTTATAAATAATGGTACGGAACCCTTCGTGTGCGAGTCCGACTTGCACTTCGCCGGTTTTTTTTTAATTTGTTTTTAGGTTTGTGGTGTAATAAAGAATATTTTAGAGTCAGACCAAGAAAAGTCTACAGCAATTTTGATAGCACACGCAGTGCAAGTGTTATTTATATGTCATAATTTCATAGAAGCGACGTTTGAAATAATACTTGCACTGCGTGTTCTATCAAAATCGCTATAGATTTTTCTTGGCCTAACTCTACTTTAAATTACAAAGTAAGACCTAAATTATAAAATAAGGCCCATCAATGTTTTTTTTTTTGTGTTTATTAAACTTGATATTTTGTCTATAGTATTAGCGGACATGGCCTCAAAATTTAAACCCGCTTAAGAATCGGGCCTTATTTCGTGCATTATATACAATACTACCCATTTTTGTGTAGTCATTATTTATACTATAGAAGCATTGTTTGAGTAGCCAATTATTTAAACAGTATTTTTTTAAAGGGCAACGGTGGCAATATTTTAAGGTCTGGATAATAAGATACAGATCTTAATAAGGATATCAATGTAAGTGAATGTTACCATGACTACCAAACAAACAAATGTGATAGAATTTGCCAGCTGGCATTGTAACATTCAGACAGTTACCTATGTACCTAATCTGAAATATGAATAAATTAGTAATATTTTAAACAGGAAAGTAAACCGAATTTTGGCCTTTTGCTGGACACAATCACAATAGTAATTTGTTTTACAAGAGGGCAAAGTTTATCGCCACCGGTTGATGCATTTGCAGCACCAATGGTAGAAAATGCAAGCTCATCATCAACTGCATAATCGACGTTTGATATGACTATTGAATCCGAGCTTTTTGATCATGAATCATGATTTCAAATTATTTGGTCTGGACATCGGATGACGGTAGCATGAAGTAGGAGGAAATGGGGTCATTTGAAGCATGATTTTTGGATGATTATAGGGGGGGGGGGTCAAAAATCGTCAAAAATCGATGACGTAATTTATGGACAGCCCCCATGGACGCAAAATTTTTGCCCATCTACTTATACTATCTTATAAAAAATGAAATTTTGAAAGTTAGCACGCTTAAAGTTCGTTTTTAGGGTTCCGTACCTCAAAAGGAAAAAACGGAACCCTTATAGGATCACTCGTGCGTCTGTCTGTCTGTCCGTCTGTCACAGCCTATTTTCTCGGAAACTACTGGACCAATTAAGTTGAAATTTGGTACACATATGTAAATTAGTGACCTAAAGATGGAAATGTTTTTTTTATAATTTTAAAATACATAGGTTCGAAGTTATTTAAGAAAACAGCCAAAAAATGACCATTCACCCCCTTTTATCTCCGAAACTACTGGGTCTAAAATATTGAAAAATACACAAAATAGTTCTTTACCTATAGATGACAGGAAAACCTATTAGAAATGTGCAGTCAAGCGTAAGTCGGACTTATGTACGGAACCCTAGTTTTTGCATTAAGGTAACAGATTTTGACATGTCTTATTAAAAATTACCATTGAAAAATAAGTCATAGCAAATATGTTAGAATTATAAATCATATTAATCATATTAATGAGCAAGAGCACCCTAAACCGGCGAGCGTGTATGAGGAATGTTATGAATGTGAAGGAAGCGAAAGTGGTATGTCAGGATCGTAGCAAGTGGAAATCCGTGGTCTCTGCCTACCCCTCCGGGAAATAGGCGTGATTGTATGTATGTATGTATGTATGTATGTATGTATTAATCATATACTTTTTTATATTCTTTTGCTTTCATAAGTAATATAAACTAATTTTTGAAAGCGTTTTTCAATAATTATTAATAAAAAGACACGTCATGATTGTTTACCTTCTTTCTAATGCTAAAAAATGACGAACTATAATAACCGGGCCTTATTTGGTACATAACCTTGATTTGATAGGTACATCGGATATTCTGGGCCCCTGAGTTTGTTACGTAAAGGACAAAATGGTGACATGTGGTTAGAGCTGATACTGTTAAACTAGTGGTTCTGTGCGCTAAGTATAAAAAATAAGCTTCAGCGAACTCATTAAGCCTAGAAAAAACCCTACACCCTACTGCCACTTAAGTCAGTCTTGAGTCTTTGAATCAATTTCCGTAGTAGTACTAGTACTACTAAGGTACTAGGAGGTAATAAGGCCTATAGTAGGTATAATAAGGCCTACCTGAAAAATAATGTTCTTACAACAGTGTAACCGTGTTAGTTATTTGAGTAACATATATGTAAAGTGATACAATTAAAAGCTAACAGCAAACCAGTACATAAATTATATCTTATGTACTTCTTATGAATTACACTCTTATAAAGGTTTCGGCTAATTACGCTTAATTACTTGAATAAAGGTAGATGAATTGCGTGCGGTCCAATAGGTAACCACAACTCACGGAGTCCAAAACAATAAGCTGATCAGCAAAGATTATCGAGTTCCGTAAACGTAAGCCGGGTCAAAAAATTCAATCGCAACACAGTAAGTAATAAGTGAACGCCTCGTGGCAGTAACGCACGAAAAATAACATTGCAAATTGTCGGCAATGAGGCGCGCGCGGGTGCAAGCGTACGCATCTGTGTGCGTGCATTACACACACAAATACAGTCTCTCACGCCCCGTCAGAGCGACGGGTATATTCAGCTTGAAATCTCAAAATTGACTTTTAGCTCAGCTCCCGTTTCGTCTTAAAAGAAATTTATATTGGATGTACTGCATCTTTTATTAATAACACATAATACAGACATAATTTTAAATTAATTAAAAACTAAACTTACATATAAATATAAACTAAATATGTAGGTATATTATATAATAAACAACCTACTGAAATCCGTCCCGGGCTGCCCCCGACGCAAAGGTGCCCATCACGCTCGCTGCGTTGCCGCGTTGGATTACGATTGTATGTTGGTGTATTATATGTACTAATTAAAATAATACAATAGGTTTTATAATAATTATATTAGGAACCTATTTATTTCCTACCAAAGTTGTAGGTGGTTCGGTATTGGGTGCCCATACATCTTATTACCGAGTGATGTCTTTTGTACCCATCGCTAAACGGTTTAATTCACATTATTGTAAAACTCATTTACGAGTAATGAAAATATATAAAAATCGCGTATATTTTGAATACAATCAAAATGGAAGATACTAAATATTACGAAACATTTTATAAAACAGACTTGACAGCCATGCTTTTGTTTTTATATCAACATTTAAACAAGATTCTCATACAATGGTTTCTAAGGAAACCTCCAGTTAAGTGCTTAAAACTGTAGTCAAAATTAAGAGTTCTTGAATAGATTTCATACCACGTTAATAGCTCTTTAGCTTTATAGATGGTTAAATATTTCAATAACATCAAGAGTTAAGGAAATATGTATTTACATATGAATATATAACCCTTCGAACTTAAAATACCGTTTCCGCTATTACCGAGGTATACCTCGAAATTAGGAACCACACCAAAAAATTGAACCCAACACCGAGGTTTTTAATTTCCTGTTTTTTACTATTGGCAAGCAAATATTTACAAATTGAGTGTTTGGGAACCATAAATATCATAATTAAGAATTGATATAAAATTTTAGTCTTTCTATAATATTCATCATTACTATGAAAATCACAAAAAAAAATACGCGTTTGCTTACTTGAGGTGTTGCGCGTTAGTATGGAGCATTCAAATCCTGCGCCCCCGATGAGTTAGTTTACGCTTTTCGAATTGTTTACTTTGTGTTTCTTTACTAGTGCTATACTTATTCGACAGTCAATAGAGAAGGCTTTGTTTGTGTGTACTTCAATTTTAAAAATGTTAATAGACTTTCTTATAAAACGCCTTTTTGTACATACCGCGGTAATCAGTGCCGATTTTAATGGGCTCGTTAATAGGGGTACTTACCTTAGGCATAATTATTTAGAATATTTAGACATGGATATGGAAACCACGTGTGAGAGCAAAAATAGACGCATTCGAGATGTGGTGCTGGCGCAAAATGTTGGGCATATCCTGGACGCAACGCCGCACCAACGCGTCTATTCTCGAAGAGCTTCATATTACCACCCGGCCTTCAACTACATGACATGCTTCCAGAGAATGTTGACCTTCTTTGGCCACGTGGCCCGCCAAGACCCGCCCAGTTTTGAAAAGCTCGTTCTGGTTGGGTGCGTCGAAGGGAGAAGAAGTAGAGGCAGGGCTCCAACTCGGTGGTCTGATGCCATACGCGACCCTATGGGCGTCAACATCCAGGGGGCAATACAGCTGGCCCACAATGAAGAACTCCACTCATGATGGTCACGACCCTCAGCCTTGAGGAACCGACAAAGAAGAAGAATTGTTTAGATTTCAAGCTTACCACTAATAACAGCGTTGAATCCGTCATCGAGAATGGCTGGGATTCCTGTAAAAAAGTAATAAATTAAAATTTAATACACTGTAACCAGATTATACCCCCGATGATGGTGATTATGCCCTAGGTACCGCTAGAGACGAAGTGCAGAAAGACCTTAGCGAACTCGGCGCCGTCGACTGGATAGAAACGGCTTTGGACAGAGTAGCATGGCGGTCTTTGGTGTCGGAGGCCAAGATTCACTTCGGATCGTTGCGCCACAGCAGTAAGTAAGTAACCAGAGTATAGTTACCCTTAGTAACCGGTTTAACTTAGTAACCGCCGTAACCGGTAAATTAAAGAGCGGGTGGCCTAGCGGTAAGAGCGTGCGACTTTCAATCCGGAGGTCGCGGGTTCAAACCCCTGCTCGTACCAATGAGTTTTGCGGAATTTATGTACGAAAGATCATTTGATTTTACCAGTCCGGAACCCGGAAACCGGACTAATCCCAACAAGGCCTATTTTTTCCCTCTGGGTTGGTAGGTCAGATGGCAGTCGCTTTCGTAAAAACCAGTGCCTACGCCAATGAGAGATGATGATAGTGGGGTAAATTGTCTACTTAGATTGTGTGAATATTAGGCCTTGAATATTTTTTATTATAAGGTGTCCAGTTATTGGAAGGTGGCCAGTCATAAACGATATAATGATGACTCACGCTAGACCGGGCCGGGGCGTACGACATGTAATTTTCTATGACGGCTGATCGGTGATCACGTGGTGCTTTCCATAGAAAACGAAGCGCCGGAAGCTTCGGTCATGGAATTTAACCTCTTAATTGAAAATAAACAGTTTTTGAAGTGAAAACTTCTTTAGCGGCGCTGTGCCCTTTTTGTGATGGGGAAAAAATGTTAAACTCGTAACAGGTGTCACGTGACCGTAAGATTCGTAAGACGTAAGACGGACACGTGACCTGATCGAAAAACTGTTACAATGTCATTGAGTTTTCACTTCTGCCGGCACTCCCGGAGTGCACCCGTTGTTTTTTTTTTAATCAGTATGTACTATTACGTACCTTGTCACAGTGACAATAGTAGGAGATCCCTAGCGACTTGCATATTGATTGTTACTGTGACAACGCACGAAACGGTACTGAAATTGAATTGTTGTACTCTACAGTCCACTTACTTAGATGGACAACGTCGTCCAAGATGCTGCCTGCGTTGCCGACAATGTCGGTGAGACCTTGAGCAAGGAATCCTGAAAAATAAACATAAATATTAATAATAAACAAACCGTGCACCACATGGTTTTCGAATGCCCCATAACCAAGTATGACGGGTCACCCATGGATTTCAAAGACCTCACGAGCGACGCTATCGACTACTTACGAATTCTAAATTTAAGTTATGATATGCATGTTAATATTTAAAAACACAGTGTATAATGCCATACGATAAATAAAATAATTGTCAAAAATTTCGTGTTTGGTACAAGCTTTTATCGCTGACTGTACTTTTCTTTCTACAGGCAACTAGATAAATAAGATAAGATAAGCATAAATTTATTTCATTGAAAATTATCCAAATATTAAAACAATCATAATACGCTTAAAATCTACAGGCAATTAATCATCGAGAGAATTATAACAAACCCAAACACAATTAGGTTGCGTTGTTTTATCACGGATTTCCAACCTCCTGTCTCCATCATCAGATCAGCTCGATGGTACCATAATATTGCATAGTCACCCAACTTAGAGCTCGTTCCCACTATGTCGGATGTCGTGGCGATTTTTAATCGTACGTTCCACTGGCAGAACATTTTATATGAAGCTGTTCACACTCGTCCGACAACGATTTTGTGTCGGATACGACATAAAATGTCGTGCGTTTTGCCAGCCCTCCCAGCCCGGAAAAAAATCGTGTCGTGTCTCGCTCGCGTACGAGTGAATATAGCGCTGTTCACATTTTGTCGGACGTCGGAACGATTTCGTCCGCGCCGCCCGCGCGGCACCCCCTAACACACCCGCGCGTCGCTGCCGCGTCGTTGCGATCGCTCGCATTGCGCAAACATATTTTGGCGCGGAAGGAGAGTATTGTGTTTTTATGCTGCAAAATTGTAATAATGGCTGTACTTAATATAAATTCTGAAGATTCTATAAATTCTGAATGTACTTATAGACATTCTAAAATAATTGAAAAATTTCACTTCATCACTTCTTAATTCAGCTATCAAATTCTGAAATATTCCTAAGGTAAATCTTTCCCTGAGAATTGGGTGTACCCAATATCTCCTTTTTTTAACTGCCTCTAATCGTTTCTTTCGCAAATAATACAAAACCACAAACATTTCGTCGACGTTCATCTTGTACTAAGCCTCGCTACCCACTCGAAAAATACACGCCAGCTGCGATCGTGCACGACAGACGACTAGTGGGAACAGTACCGCCGACACCCGATTGAAATCCGGATCCGACATCCGACATAGTGAGAACAGCGGCAACGACACACGATTAAAAATCGCCACGACATCCGACATAGTGGGAACGAGCTCTTACATATACATGCAAATTTTCAGCTTCATTGGAAACTGGAAACGGGTCAAAATTAACTTGCATGATTTAATTATAGACAGACAACGGGACAAATGAAAGTGTCATGAAACTAAATAAAAGCTTGTAAAATTAAATAAATTTACACTTGTTTTGCCCGTAAAAGTTATAATTTATGAAAGAGAGTAAATCAAGCAATGTTCAATGTGGAAAAGACCGTCTACAAGCTATTTCGTCCTTTTTAACTTTTGCTTTTATATACCGGGTGTGGACTGTAATATGAGCAAAATTTAAACTGTAAGGCTGTACTCCTCATATTGACCAACATTTGCTCAGCGACTTTTAAAAATAACGTGTGGTTTGATTTTTAATACACTTTAAAGTTTATTCTAAGACGCAAATAATGTATTGCGAATTTTGTTATGTTTAAGACGTGACAAGCAACGTCAATCACAATGATATGGCGTGGCGATGGCGTCCATTGAAGATAATATTTATTTTGTATGAAATATAGGGAGTTTAAATACTTCATAATTTTTAAAAGTTGTTGAAGAAAAGTGTCACCGTTTGAGGAGTAAGTAACGATATAAGTTTCTACGTATGCCCTATGGAATATCGTCAGCGTGTGAGGTTTTTCATCGCAAAATATATGAGAATTTCGACGATATCGAAGGAGTTTGTATGTACGTAGATGACATTTTAGTCTTTGCCAAAACCAAATCGGAGCACGATGATAGATTGAGACAGGTATTAGAGAGATGTCGTAAAATTAATTTAAAATTAAATTTGACTAAGTGTAAGTTTGGTCTTGAGGAAATTAAATATTTGGGACATAAAATTACGAGGAAAGGTCTGTACCCAGATGATAGTCATATCTCGGCTATTATTAATATGCCTAGGCCACAGAACAGTAAGGACGTCGAACGTTTGTTAGGGCTAACGACTTACGTGGGTAATTTCATACCTAATCTTTCTAATAAAACCGAACCCCTCAGAGAATTGTTACAGAAGGATATAGAGTGGCACTGGAATGAGAGACATGAAAAGTCATTAAAAAGTGTTTGTCTCAAAAACCAGTGTTGCAATATTATAGCATGACTAAGCCGATAATACTTTCTGTCGATGCGAGTAAGAGTGGCCTTGGATGTGTACTTTTACAAGATGGCCTGCCCGTGTGTTATGGTTCAAAAGCGCTTACAAAAACTGAACAGAGGTACGCACAAATAGAGAAAGAGTTATATGCATGCGTACATGCATGTGAAAAGTTTTATGGTTATATTTATGGGCGCACAGATATAACAATCGAAACTGACCATAAGCCCCTCTTGAGTATAATAAAGAAACCGATTGTGGATGCCCCACCGAGGTTACAGCGCATGCTGTTAAGGCTCCAACCATATTCGTTTAAGCTGGTTTACAAACCCGGCAAGCAGTTGCATATAGCGGACGCGCTATCGCGCGCCTACGAGCCGCTAGCGGCCGCTTCCAGCGATCATCATGACCTGCAAGATGAACTTTCAGAGGCGGTCCACACCGTGTGTGCATACAACGAGTTAACTGATACTCACTATTTAATACTACAAAAAGAAACAGATATTGACAGTGAGATGCAACTGTTAAGAAAGTATATTAGAAAAGGATGGCCGGAAGAAAAAAAAGACGTAGAAGACGTTGTGAAACCGTACTGGCAATACAGAGAGGATTTAACAGAAGGAAATGGATTACTATGGAAAGGATGTAGAATAATAATACCTAAAAAGTTACGCGGTGACATGCTTAAAAAAATACATTATGCACATTTTGGCCTTGAAAAGTGTATGTTAAGAGCGCGAGATTTATTGTTTTGGCCCGAAATAAATAATCAACTAAAAAACTATATATCTAATTGCCAAGCGTGTTTAACATATAGAAAAAACAACACAAAAGAAAAACTCATTCCACACGAGGTACCAAAGAGACCGTGGTCTAAAGTAGGTATTGACATATTTCATATTAATCGAAAAAATTACTTATTGACTGTTGATTACTACACCAAATATGTTGAGGTACGCGAATTGCGTAGCACACTGTCTCACGCGATAATAGATGAGTTAAAATGTATATTTAGTAGTCACGGCATACCCGAGATAATTATGTCCGACGGAGGACCTCAATTTGTTTCACGCGAATTCAGTAATTTTGCAAAAGAATGGCAATTTAATCACGTACGCTCATCACCTCACTATCCCCAGTCCAATGGACAAGCGGAACGTAGCATTCAAGTAATAAAAAATATAATTAAAAAATGCACCTACACTTCGACCGATTTTCGCCTAGCCTTGCTAGAATATCTTAATACTCCAATTAGCGAATACTTACCCTCTCCGGCAGAATTACTTCAAAATAGAAAGTTACGTAGCATTCTACCACTTCGCGAAACAGTCCTAGATGCGACAGTGAACCACAATATTAGGAACAGATTAATTAACCGTCAAAATAAATATAAAAAATATTACGATTTAAATGCAAAAAACCTATCTCCCTTAATAGTAGGACAAAAAGTAAAGGTAAGGCACGACAATAACAGTGTTTGGATAAGCGGTACGGTTAGTAAAATTTTAAGAAATCGGTCATATCAAATATTGATGAGAAATGGTAATAAAATAATAAGGAATAGACGTCACATCATACCGGATTCTCCACACCGCCCGGCAACCGATCCGGAGTGTGGCTTCGATTACGACCACATTCTCCCGACACAAATGCATTTCGCATCGATTTCGGCTCCCAATTCAAATATCGTTAATTTAAATACAAACCAAACTGATGCTTATGTAACTCGTTCCGGCAGGACAGTGATACCTCCCAATAGATGGGGCAACTGGAGTACATAACGGGAATGCAAGTCTACCTGCCTGTTGGATACCTGTATTTGCCTATATCATAATACATGTATAAGTTGTAAAAACCAGTAAAATGGAATGCTCAAATTTACTAAGAGCTAATAGTTTAGTTTAGTTCATTAATTTGTCAATTTTAATAATTAAAATGTTAAATTTGATTCTTATTTAGGTTTGCATGCATTGTATGTAAAAAATAAATATGCATTTACATATATTGTAAATTAGAACACATTTAATATTGTATAGATAAAACAGATGTGCAAGTTACAGTTAAGTTATACAATGTATCTAAAATTAGTAAAATATAAATAAGATAATTATATGCTTTGTAAACAAGTATATACCTAAATTTAAAACATTTTAAATTGTATATCGAAATGCAATAAATAATTATTTTGTTATAATTGTAAAAATATAATAATGTATTCAATGCATTAACTAAAAAAAAAAAGCCTTAAAAAGTTGTAGGTATATGTCCTTTACAATCTATGTAAAAGCATAGGTTTGTTTAAAGCACTACACTATAGGTATGTAATAATAAAATTAAGATAATGCATGCTTGTTTTAGGTATGGCAATGATTATTATTAATTTTTGTTTTTGTTTTCAAGAAGGAAGATGTCGGTAGTTGAGAAAGGTGTACCCACCCTAGATTATGAATAAACAGTCTTGAAGTCCAACTCGAGTATCATTGACGCCTACCCTGACACAATCTATGTTTTAATTATTATTTGCTCGTGTTACAGGCCACACCTGTATACCTATCCCCGTAGACAACATGACAATCGCCAACGCTCCGTGTAGTGAACGAAACGCAACTGTCACTGTCACACTAAAGGATGACTCACGTTAAGCCCCCTCCACACTCGTGCGCGAATCGCGGCGCGAAGCCGCGAACGCGAGTGTGGCGTCGATTTTCGCAGACAGCGAAATCGACTCCACATTCGCGTTCGCGGCTTCGCCCGCGATGCACGCGCATAGTCTGGAGGGGGCTTTAGACCGGGCCGTGTCCGGGCAGGAGCTTCCGGCGCTTATTTTTGTATGACATGACAGGTGATCACGTGATGCTTTCCATAGAAAACGATGCGCCGGAAGCTCCCGTTCGGACACGGCCCGGTCTAACGTGAGTCATCCTTAATATGGAAGAGTGATAGAAAGACACAAAGCGATTCATGGCGAAGCGCAAGCGATTATCCACATTTTTAAGCCACAAATTTACTTAAAATATTTGACTTACCCAAAGCACCGAATAAACCGGTACCCTGAAAATTAATTAAACATGTTTCAAATATCCAAGTGAAAATAATTCCTATAGGGCCGTGGAGTAGCGACTAGCGACACTATATAGCGAGTAATATCGCCTTATACTACAAAGTATGTACCAGTGACCTGCAATAATATGTTATGTGTGTGTCATGGGTGTGTTATGGGTGTGTGTGCTTGTATTTCTGTTTTCTTTTGTGTTGTGATAGGGCAACCCCGGCTGTCAAACGATAAGCAGCTGATTTTGCTAGGTCCCTTGTAATTATTTTAATTTTAATGATATTTCATGTAATATTAAGCATTAAAAGTGTGAATCAAATAGTTTTAACATTAAGTTTTATGTATACATAATAAGTGAAGTGCTTTAGTGACGTTTACTAGTGTCTTGTAATATCTCAGATTTGTAGCCGTTACAGGTTATACGTTTTAAACCTGCGTTCGCCTTGGAATCCTTTCTGGTTTTTTTTTATCACTAATATTCACTAAATGTGTTTATAATAAAGCGTTGATCATTGTACAGGGTTAGAACGCAGTGTAGATACAGTCAATCGTCACTATTTCACGTAAGTACGTACCTAAATATCACTTAGCTTGAGTGAGCGATTCCTTGTTTATTTTTGGGGTTAATTTCAATTGCAAAACTGTCTACAATGCTTACCCGCAGAGCAGCCGCAGCGGCTCGCCAGCAGGAGACTGATAAACTCCAACTTACCTTGCTGGAGTTGAAAATATCCAAGGAATCTTGTGCTCAATTGCTCAGTGAAAGGGAAGACAGTGAGAAGGAACTATTATTAGTACTTAGTAGCAATGATAAGCTTAAAAAGGAACTTTGCTCATTAGAAGCTGACTACAATAATGTAAATTCAGAGCGGGCCCGGCTTCAGGAGACGGTTGACAGGTTCACTGAGTGTAGTGCTGCGTATGAGCAGGCCCTGAAGGACATCAACTCATTGGAGAGAGCACTGCACGACGTCCACGAACAAATCTATGAGCTACAGGAGGCCCAACACAATGCAGCAGCGGCACACTCTCAGAGCTTGTTCGAAGAACTGGTCCGGCCCGACTCTCAGTTGGTTACCGCACCAATTGAAAACTTTGTTGCCCCTACAGATTTAGCCTATGATACTACCACACCAAGGTTAGTAAATTGCAGCGGGAACAAACTAAAGAAATATATTAAATTAAATAGACTCATAAAAAAAAACCAAAACTTGTCAATTAGGATTGTTCATTTTTTTTTAAATGTTCTATTTCGAAAACCATTTCGAGATATGAGGTTTTCAAACAGTTTCCGACATTTGCTGCGATATAATAATTGAGGATTGAAGATATTTCAACAAATATCCTTATGACCTTAGTTTGACCTTTCTCGTTGGCTGAATGTAAAGTCATCGCATAATAAAAGTTATCGGACCATAGTAAATCAATCCGTCACTCACGTAATTGTCAAAGTTATCATTGTCATAATGAAATTTTTCAGTTAAACCGCTGCGCTGGTTTGTTATGATTTGATTTATAATTGATACCTAAACAGTAGTTTTCGTTGCTTAATATATCAAAGACCTTGTTCCTACGTGTGGGAATGATTCACAAAAATAATTGTTCGAATCCGCGAAGACCTACGACGTGAAACATGGTGCCGTAAATTGAACTTGGAATACCTACCTACTTACACACAGTATTGCTGTGAGGATCACGTCGATGTAAGTATAGAATTAATATTATTTTACTACAATTATTTAAAAGCTCACTTTGTAGGTAGGGTCGCGGGGACCTATGTGTTTTCTGTGGTAATGTAGCCAGAGTATATAAAGGCAAACCGTTAAACAGAGATGGTGCCTACTAGAAAGAAACACTATACAAGAATACATAGTCATACTCAAAATTCAGCCTGAAACTGCTTTAAAAAGATATAATTTCTAATTTCCAGGTACATGTTGCAGTTCAAGCTGCTGATATCATGGTGGACAAGACTTAAGTTAATAGTTGTGAATAATAAAACATGTTTTTGTTTACCTACTTTTTTATTAATTTAGGAAATATATGTATATATGTTTCCCAAAAAAAAGTAACTATACATATATGTATGTTCATCATGTTCTGCACGAGCAGCTGACAATGGCTTCTTGTTGACGAACCAGAAGAGAAGTGTATGGTTTGTTATTTACTCTGTTCCCAGGCATTATTTACTGTCGTAAAGTATTATGACGATTAATATGACGTTCGTTTCGATACAAAATGCTCAACTTTGTTCAGGGCCCAAGTGCCTTAACAAAATCAATCTCCTTCGTACATTACGTATCCCACAGCCGTATCTAAATAGGAATCACATGATGACCTGAAATTATAGGATATAATTAGCAAAATTGGCATGTACCTAATATAGTACAATATCCAAACAATGGTGACAAGCCGGTAGAACCCACTGGGTGCTACCTTAGCAATGGACGCTTATAACGATTTTATGAATCCAATCATCTTACGAATCGAATCAGTTAAAAAATATATGATGTAACTTACATTTGTATTTTTGCTCCCCTGATTTCAGCCAAGTTATGGTTGGAGTTGGATGCTATATGGATACATACTCCAATAAAACTAAGTTATATTATATAACTTAGGCAGATTTCTGGAATCAGCTTTCACAAATTTATAGCGTAGGTATTTTGAAATTATTGATTTAGGGATTCAAAATAAACGAGTTTTCCAGACGATATTATTTATAGAAACGCGTGACACTGACATTGTAGACAGGTGACATTACAATCAATTGACAATTACAACTATTTTTTTAATATTTGTTATTGCTTGTGCTTTATCAAATCAGCCACTACATGTAATTTACGAGAAGTCGTATCTCATATTTTCAATAAATTATAAATATTCAACCGAGCCGTGAATTAATAAATCATTCAAATTGGTATCTTAAATTAACCTATATTTTCAGAAAATAAAATAAAAATGGGGGTCTAAAAAAAATGAACAATCCTAATTTTAGTGGATAAGTTAGATTTATATTCTGCCCAGTTAGAAAATAGTCAATTGCAATATGAAACCGACACACAGACTTTAAAATTAAAAATTCAGAGTTTGGAGGATTCCATAGAATCCTTAGAAAAAATAAATGAGAGTTCTAAAAAGGTGATTAATGAATATTCTTTGGCCATGGATGATTTAATATCCCAGATTAAGCTTAATTCAGAACGGTTTGAGTCACTGACCAATGCCCAGTCGTGTGCTTGTAAGCAAGTGACTGAACATTCGTCGACCAGTTTACTCGACCTAAGCCTGTGTGACGGTTTACCACAACAGCATGTAAATGATAATAGCTCCTTCCACACTACACAACAAAGCACACCTAAACCTAATGTTATTATGTATTCTGATGAAATTGGAAGCAATATGAGCTCATTTTTAAGCTTTTACCTAAAGGGACTTAGTACAATCAGCAATTGTCTGCCTCACAGTAGCTTTGAAAATATCTTAAAACAAATTTTAAATGACAGTAATATTAATTCTAAGACAACACTGCTTATTCTTATGGGGAATAGGGGTAATGTGAACAAAAATAATTTAATTAAATACTTTGAACAGTTAAACTCGCTTGCAGTGCATGAAATTATTTTCTTCACATTCCCCTATTGTGAGCAAATGTCAGAGGCAGAAAATACCACTAGACATAAGTTAAATATATCTCTATATAATCTTTGTACATATAGTAGTAAGTTTAGCATAATTGACACTAACAATTTTGTTAGTAAATACCATATGCCTATGGTGTTTTTGACTAAAGGCAAGTGTTGCCTTTCAAATTATTACAAAAGACAAATAGCTTTATCGCTATCATATTTACTTGACATTTCTGCCAAGAATTTGGCAGACAATTCTGCTCCTATTGAGCAGCCCAGTATGAACATGGAATTGGTTCCAGTCATAACCAATGATTTAATAGATTTAAACTAGCTGTTAAGACAAAAGATTCTGTCTCTGGCAATTTAGTTTTAAATAAATATAATGAAAAATACTGCAAACATGGAAAGTATATCCACCTGGTGCATCAAAATATTCAATGTATTAGAGGAAAAAATTTACAGATAGAACTTTTTTTGAATGATTTTAATATTGATATTTTATGTCTTACTGAACATTGGTTAAATAATAATGAATTAATGCCCCAATTTAATAATCACCAGGCGGGAAGTTCGTTCACCAGACTTAGTTCCATACATGGTGGGTCATTAATTATATTAAATAGTCAGTTAAAATTTAAGGAACGTAAGGACATTGTATCCATGTCTGTTGAACGGACTATAGAACTAAGTGCAGTAGAATTAGAGCAATTTATTGTTGTCTGTGTGTATAGGCCGCCATTAAGTAATTTTGAATTATTTGAAAACATAATGGAATCTGCCCTACTTAAAATATCATCTTCTAGTAAGAAATTGCTTATATGCGGCGACTTTAATGTAAATATTATGGAAAATTCAACAATGTCTTGTAGATTATTGAATCTTTTTAAATCTTGTAATCTCAACCACATGTTTATGGAGCCCACTAGAGTGACTGCTACTAGTGCAACCTGTATAGATAATATTTTCACAGATATTTTTCCTATTGCTAAAAAAGTTATCAGCAATTTAGAATCAGACCACTTAGGTCAATTAATGGTATTTGAGGCATTAAGGAAAAATACCATGAGAAAACAAATAACTTTTGTACCAGTAACCTCGGACCGCGTGGAAAGAATGAAGCTAAGTTTAGTTCAGGCGCTACCCTTTTTGTCTTCCGATATGAGTCCTAATAGTATGTATAATTCATTCTTTCACAGTTTTATGGATCATTATAATGCGATATTCACCTCAAAATCGGTCGTAGTTAGTGGTGCATCAGTTTTTAGTGAGTGGGCTACTGCGGACTTACATCAAAGAAGACGTGAACTGTATGCCTTATATGAGGAACGGCGGTTTAATCAGAGTGATGAATTTAAAGAACATGTGAAGGAGTATTCGAAGAAGTTTAAAGTAGATTGTCATATAGCTAAGCGAAATTATCTAAGTCAGAAAATAAAAAGTAGTTCCGACATTGTTAAAGCAACCTGGAAAGTTATAAATGTGGAGACTGGTCGCTCGAAACATACAATTAAAGAACTTAAACTAAACATTGATAACAAAATTATAGATTCCAATTTAGAAGTAGCTACAGAATTTGAAAAATTTTTCACCGAGGTACCAGTATCCACAACTAAGGATTTAAATTCATCACCCTCATCTGCTGTTACATTATTAAAACATAACGCTCCAGAGTGTTGTGGAGACCTTCATTTTGAACATGTTTGTACCTCAGATGTAATAAAGGCGTTTAAATCAATTAATGTCAAAAAAACTAATGACCTCTGGGGAGTCTCTGTCCATGCTGTCAAATCCTTAGTAGAAATTGTAGCGCCTGACTTGGTAGTTATATTTAACAACAGTGTTGATTGCGGCGAGTTTCCTGATCTAATGAAACATAGTAAAGTAATTCCTTTATTTAAATCTGGTAGCAGCTCTGACCCCACTAACTTTAGACCGATATCTGTGCTACCAACATTTAGCAAGATTTTTGAAAAATTAGTTCTTTCTCAATTAGTACGACATTTTAACGTTAATAATTTGATGCATAATAAGCAGTTTGGTTTTTACACGGGGTCGCTCAACAACCGATGCTGGTGTTGAGCTAATTAAGCATATTTTCGATGCCTGGGAGGAGTCACGAGATTCTTTAGGTGTCTTCTGTGATTTATCTAAGGCCTTCGACTGTGTTTGTCATGAAACATTAATCAGGAAACTTCATTATTACGGAGTTAGAGGATCGGCACTGAATTTACTTAAGTCCTACTTAAATGGTAGAATACAAAGGGTCGATGTGAATGGACAGCGATCACCTGGGTCATTGGTCTCTATGGGTGTACCACAGGGGTCAATATTGGGGCCTTTCCTGTTCCTTATCTACATAAATGACTTGCCATTCCTTGTTAAGACCCACCATGATATAGTATTGTTTGCAGACGATACCTCACTTATTTTCAAAGTCAAACGTCAGCAACAAGCTTACAATGATGTAAACAATGCTATTTCAAAAGTAGTAAATTGGTTCAATGTTAATAATTTACTGTTAAATGAGAAAAAGACTAAATGTATTAAGTTTGTCACTAGTAGTAACGTAAGGCATGTACAAACAAGTGTCATTGTGAAGTATGAGGAATTGGAATTAGTTGATAGTACAGTTTTTCTTGGTATAACTTTAGATTCTAAACTCCAGTGGGGTCCCCATATTGCTACTCTTTCGAATAGACTGAGCTCTGCAGCTTTTGCAGTGAGCAAAATCCGTCAGTTAACTGATGTGAAAACAGCTCGATTAGTATATTTTAGTTACTTCCATAGCATTATGGCATATGGTATTTTACTGTGGGGCGGTGCTTCAGAGATAAATACCATTTTTGTTCTGCAGAAGAGGGCTATTCGAGCAATATACAAAATGAACCATAGAGACTCACTTAGAGATAAATTTAAGGAAATTGACATAATGACAGTGCACTGTCAATACATTTATGAGAATATTCTGTATGTACATAAAAATATTGTAAATTTTAGGAAAAATTGTGAAATTCATAATATTAATACTAGAAATAAACATAAGCTCGCAGTGCCCTTCACTCGGCTCCATAAAATTAAAAAATCATTCATGGGTAATTGTGTAAGATTTTATAATAAACTTCCAAACCATATTACTGAATTATCTATTAATAAATTTAAGAATTATGTAAAGCGTAAACTTATTTCTAAAGCTTATTATACCACACAAGACTACATGAATGATATTACAACGTGGGATTAATTGTTATTCGAAATGATTATTTATTTATTAGGTATATTTGATTATTGATGAGGAAATGGATATTCCGATGTAATACTAATCTACTTCTTTTGTTACTTATGCTTTTTTTGACATTTAGATTTTATTCTAGAAATTCTAGACTAGTATTTTTTTATACAATCTTTTTAATGTTTGACGATCCTTTTGTGAAATTTTTAGTGTTAAATTTGATATGTATAATAATCCAATTTTATTATGGAATAATACTAACATCAATAAATTGCTCTGATAATTAGATTAAGATTAATTACGATTCATAAGAGCTTGTTGCTAGGCCTACATGAATAAAGTAAATTTTGTTGTTGTTGTTGTTGTTTTCTTTTATTGAGGTGTGCATTAAAGTGTTTTTAGTATTGTATTGTATGATACTCTTCGAAGGCCGCAAAAGTATCTGACACGCTTTTATGGCTCTACAAATAAGATCGTGTCAGATATTTTTGCGGCCTTCGTTGTATAACATTGTTGCAGGTGACTGTACAGGGAAAAATGTGATAATTTCATCATTTGTGATTATAATTGTATGTGTGACCAAATCTTTTTGTAGATTTTTTTTTTTTACTTTTTATAATAAACCTACGGGGCCCTCGGTGGGCGAGTTCTACTCGCACTTGTCCGCTTTTTTCTTTATTGTAATGACTTGTATTGCAGTTTATGATGATGATGGACTTACAGCAGCATGTGGGTACACGCCTCCCTGTGCCTTGTAGCCGCGATCGGTCCTGCCTCCCGGTCTAGCTCCTAATAACAACAAAATAGTTTGATGCAACAAATATTATTAGCAATAAATCTTTAGTACAGAATTGCAGCTCTGCGCATGAATTCATAACTATAAACTCGGGTTACTTTGACCCAATGGAAGGTAACTTTGACCCACATGAAAACCTTGTTTAAAAGGGTCGGTAAAACATAAAAACGTCAAAGGTTAGCTAAAACCAACCTCATATCAAATTTCCATACTTACAGTGCAACAATGTAACCTGGACCGAGTAAATCTCAATGGCCAAAGTTACCCTCCATGGCTAAAGTACCCCGACTTTACGGAATATAAAATTTGTCGTAAGTAATACTAACATTAAGCTAATTTTTATATTTTCAGTCACTCGCGCGACATTTTTGGGAGAGGAAATACCTAGGCTCTCCGAAATATGTCGCGCGAGTGACTTTTTCTTGGGTTCCGTACTTGTTTATTATAATGGTTGGGAACAATATTTTATAGAAAAGCATAAAAAATAGTACAGAATACGAACCTCCAAGAATACCACTACCGAGTCCATCTGTAAAATATATATTTTTTTGTTGAAAACACTAAAAGAGTAAAAAAAGAGTGAAATTAAAAGAAAAGCGGCCAAATGCGAGTCGGACTCGCGCACGAAGGGTTCTACGGAACCCTTACCATTAAGCAAAAAACGCAAAAAAATCACGTTTGTTGTAAGGGAGCCCTTAAATATTTATTTTATTCCGTTTTTAGTATTATTTTTTGTTATAGCGGCAAAAGAAGTACATCATCTGTAAAACTTTCAACTTATACAGCCAGGTGAGCTGGTGACAGACAGACAGACGGACAGACAAACGGACAGACGGACAGAGGAGTCTTAGTAATAGGGTCCCGTTTTTATCCTTCGGGTACGGAACCTAAAAAGGTAAAAAACGCTACTGGATTATTATTGTACCTTATTTATATCTAAATTTGACGTGAAGTATCAGTGGTTATTATATTTTGATTTTTTTTATTATCTTTGTAACTTAATGAACTTAAATGCAATGTATTTCTCGAGAATAGGTACAAGAATGCACGAAAACTAAACAAAAAAATATTACCTAATCTTATGGAGGTATAGTTGATAAATCAATTGATAGGTTAACAACATTACATACAAATGGATACCGCCTTGGATACACATCCTACCTTGGATACCGCCGGCGCCACCACCGAGGCCTTGGGTACCGCCGGCCCCACCACCGAGGCCTGCGCCTCCAAGCGCGGAGTGAAGGATTCCTGCTTTGGTGTTGACGACGCCTTTAACGAGGCCCGTTACGGCTCCAAGGGCGCCTGACAAAAAAAATAGCAAATAATAGAAGAGAAATAGGTAAATATAGAACTAGTAAATGAGCGTTTCTTTTATTTTTTGCCATTTTTATATATTATGACCTTTTTTGCCACTTTTGTGTTATTTCTAGTCAAGATCGCGAGCCCTTTTCATCCTTATAGGAGAAAAAAAGTGTCCTAAAATTTCCATACATTTTTCAAACTTCTCTTTGTTGTTACCGCCATACAAAGTATATGGGGAAATGGTAACACAATAAGAAAACTGGGACATTTTTTATCCCATTAGGATCAAAAGAGCTCGTGATTCTGAGTAAAAATAACACAAAAGTGGCAAAAAAGGTCACAATATATAAAAATGGAAAAAAATAAAAGAAACGCTCAAATAATAGTTACCGATGTCTGAATATCCACAACATAAGCTTGCTTGAACTTACTGTGGGGCTTAAGAGTCCCCAGCAAGCTCGGTTCTCCATACAAACGGTAGCTCTCATTTAAAACGACTTGCTAGTTTGCTTGAAACTTTGTACTTACAATAGGATAAGGTATATCTAGTCCTGTAATTAGTTTATGTAGCTTTAATTCTAAGAAACCTAAACACGTGTAATTAGGTTGCGTTGTTTTATCACAGAGTTCTTATGGCCACCTCCTGTGTCCATCATCATATAAGCTCGATGGCACATACCATAGTATTGGATTGTCACCCAACTTACATATGTATGTGAAGTTTCAGCTCAATCGAATAATGGGAAGTGGGTCTAATTTTGCTTGCAAGATTTGACCCGTTCTTAATATACAAACATTGAAAGTTAAATAAAAGCTTATGAAGGCCATCGCTCAGCTCTCAGCTGGCAATGCCCTATTTCCCGGCCGTTGTAGTTTCTCTGGCGTCCGTTGTCTCGTTGGGCGGACGACATTTGGAAGATTGCGGGTCACCTCTGGATGAGATTCGCTCAGAACGGGGATAAGTGGCGTACCGTAAAGCCGGGTTACTTTCGTCCTGGAGGGTAACTATGGCCATTTAGATTTACTCGGTCCAGGTTATATTATTGCACTGTAATTATGGAAATATGACATGAGGTTGGGTTTAGCTAACTTTTGACGTTATTATGATTTTTATTAGACCCTTTTAAATGAGGTTTTCATGTGGGTCAAAGTTACCCTTTGTGTCAAAGTAACTCGAGATTACGGTACTCGAAGAGAGGCCTATGCTCAGCACTCTTAGCAGCGGGTGATAAAGGGCTGATATGATGATGATGATGTAGTTTGTCTGTTATTTTATTACCTCCAGCTCCACCTAGACCATTGCCAGCACCACCAACGCCTGGAAGACCTGGGAATTTATACATAATATACAGTTTGTAATAAATTAACGAAAAACATTTACTCAAACCCGTTAATGTGTAGGTCACACTGAGCAACTTTTACTATGGCACCGACCCCAAAATGGAGAAAAAAAATTTGGTTGTTTCATACATTTTGCTGGTCTAGCATTGAAATTTTCTATGGGAGAGTCAATTTTTTTTTCGCGATTTCGGGTTTGGTGCCATAGTAAAAGTTGCTCAGTGTGACCCATTCTTTAACGGGCTTGAGTAAATGTTTATCGTTAATTTATTACATACTGTATGTGTATATTGTGAGACAATCTTACAAAACCAGTATAATTATTTACGATACGAGTGCAAAAAATGGGAGTGTTGTAAATCGACACGAGTTGCGATTTACCTATTCGCACGTGTATCGTACAAACTACCTACATATTTTTATGGCCCTTAAATTTTCCGACGTAGTTATGTAATGTGCTTAATAATACACCCTGGCTCATCGCCCCACAACGAAAAATCGAAAATAAAATCAAATGGTATGGAGGGTCCAAATTTTCAAAGTGCGATAGCGACCCCTAAAATGTATTTTTATATTCTGGAAAAAAAGTAAAATGATTTTAGTGGTAGATTTCACAACTTCGACGAAATAAGCACCACCTAAGCGCCACTTGCACCATCAAATTAACCCGGGGTTAACCGGTTAAACCTGAAATTACCACGGTTACCATTACAATATGACACTGGGTTAACGGTTTAACCGCTTGACCCCGGGTTAGTGGGATGGTGTGGCGCTAACCAACGTACACTTGTATCACAATACTATTAAACTTTCACGATTTTTACTCATTATTATTTGGTTACCTCCGGCACCTCCGGTCCCTGTTCCAACAACATGCCCAGGGGCACCAGCCAGACCGCCAGCACCGGCAAATAAACCATAAGGGCATTTTCACTTAAAAGTGTACCATTTACTTTTTTCTTTTTTCGAAAATCCATCTACTTTTGAGTTATTTAGACTCAGAATCACGAGTACTATTGAATGAGACAAAGAAAATAAGTGTCCCCAGTTTTTCATACAAATTTTGGGTGTCAGTTTTGTAACGGTCCATACAAAATGTATGTGGAAATGCGAAAATGCGTCTTTTTTTAGGACACATTTTTTTTCTTTTTAAATGGATAATGGACCCCCAACGGGCCCGAAACATGACGCATGTCGCGAAGTGAGTGAAACCGTTGTCGTCTAAACAGTTTAAAATTATGTCTCACGAAAGTTAATTTCGAATAATGGAACAACGCACAATAAAGTTATCTGGTTTTAATTGTCGTTTTAATTACCTCCAGTGCATCCGGTTACTGAACTAAGAACGTTGCCTGCGCCCCCAGCACCACCCCCGAGGCCTGGAAATAAACCATCCTTATTATCTAGGCAATAGAGTTAAAAGACTAGTAACATACAGTCAACGGTAAAAATATGGGTGTACAAATCATTTCAAAAATATGTCCCATAACACTTATGTCAGTGAATTAAGAACTATGGGACATATTTTTGAGTAAGTTGTCTACACCCATATTTTTACCGTTGACTGTACATAGCGATCAAACTTCTATGAAATGATGCCATATACATTATAAAATTAGGCAATTAGCTAATCTATGCCCATCTATGTTTTAAGGGAGTTCCCTCTGGCAACAAACAGTCCTGCAGTTTGGTAGAAGACAAAAAAAACTGTAATAGGGTTTATTTCATCTGAATAAATGACTTATTTATTTTATTTTATTTTTTATTTTTTTAAACTAGTAGTTCGTCCCGAACTGAGATCTCGCGGTTTGCCGAAAACATTTGAAGTAATCGTAAATTAAAGTTCCATTTCGAGCCATATAACTTGTATGAAATGTTAAAGACGCTATCCTTTCGTCAGTTCCAATTTTCACCACCGCATGCGCTGCGATCGCTTTACTTACCCCTACCATGCACTTCGTACATAGCCAATAGGGTTCCGTTTTAACCCTTTGGGTACGGAGCCCTAAAAATCAACTCTACTTCCCAAATCATTTGGTTTAAATTTCAATGGCTTATATTGAGTACGATGGGCAGGACGAGTTTAATATAATAAATCGAACACGATAGCGATATGCCCTTAAACGAGTCCCCACTCATTTTATTACATCCTGTATAACGGAAATAACTCTATTAAATTGACAAGTAGTCGAAACCTGTCGCAGAAAATGGGTTAAAAAACTTTAATTACCGCTAGACCCGAATGTTGGTGAGCATGTCGCGAACGCCACCTGTGAACAAAAAAAAAATCAAGAACAAAACTTCGGTGGGACCAAATGTGAGACTTAGGGCCACCCTACACTAGCGTCTTTCGAGCGTCGTCGTCTTGCCAGCGCCCGCGCGACGGTGACGCAACTTTTGACGCAACGTCGGCGCGATGGCAGCAGTGTTTATCGAGCGCCAGCGTCTCAACACCGTCCACGCAGCGACGACGCGACGTCTCTATAACGTCTTTCAAGCGTCGTCGTCTTGCCAGCGCCCGCGCGGCGGTGACGCAACTTTTGACTCAACGTCGGCGCGATGGCAGCAGTGTTTATCGAGCGCCAGCGTCTCAACACCGTCCACGCAGCGACGACGCGACGTCTCTATAACGTCTTTCGAACGTCGGCGTCTTGCCAGCGTCTTCGCCGCACGTGTCATGGCAAGAACGCTGTGCAGGCGCTGACAAGGCGCTGGCAAGACGCCGACGTTCGAAAGACGTTAGAGACGTCGTGTCGTCGTTGCGCGGGCGCTGGCAAGACGACGCTCGAATGACGCTAGTGAGGGGTGGCCATTAGGTAGTTGAGCATAATAAGTTCTCACCTACCACCTCATTTAAACGGTAGATCTATAGTTAGCCATAGACACAAATGCCAAACACAAAAATGTCAAGGTGGGAAGGAGAACATTTTTCTAGGTATGGAGGAATCTGTTTTCGCTCCTAAATTTTATAATATGTAGTACAAAAAATGAGAAAAGTCAAACTAAGGGTTATAGACGGTTAATATACCTACATCATAATAATATTGTGTACTAGTTATTTGCTTCACTCGGGGGCCAAGTTGTTGTTTAACCGCTCGTGCTAATATCGATACCCGGGCAAGCGAAAGATTCCAAAATTTAACCACGTGCGTAGCGAATGGTTCGATAAATGGAATCTTGAGCGTTGCGAGGCTTCCAAACAACGAAGGCTAAACAAATTTTGCCCCCGAGTGAAACACGATTTTTTTCACCACACCAACCCGAAGAAAATATTAACTGTTAAATTATCAAACAAGATCAAAGCAAATCGATTCAAAATGGATGTTACTAAAAATGTATCATTCAAAATCATCATTTAAAAGTCAATTCTACCAGCAATCATAAGATGTGTATTTGATTTGATTAAGTACTTTGCCTCACATGTGGATAAAATGCTCGGAGTAATTAACAATGGAGCCGCCATTAACAGGCGTTCCCCACTGTCGAAAATAGGCGGCCAATGGTCAACCACATGTCAACCATATGTATGGACTGACGTTTATCTGACATGACGTACCTATACATTTGATGTACCCCTCCCCCGCAAAAAACGGCAGAATATTTTGTACCGAAAATTTTAGACATGGCGTCTCCGTTGGTTATATCCTCTAAGATAAAATGCAACTTTCTTAAAAACTTGTTCAAAAACTGAACAATCAAAAGAGCCTTTATTTAGAGCTTTAGAGCTGGTGTGGTGAAAAAATATTTTTCATAATGTCAATATCTCGGGAGGAAAATGGTACAACGTTTGTATGGAAAAGCGGTCGTCCATTATCCTCTTAATACAAGTGTTAAAAATGTACATACCGTCGAAATAAGTACCAGAAGCCCCTTCATTTTGCTAGAGTCTTATCCACTGCCAAAATCCGCAGAAAAACCTCATTTATACCCCAATTTATTATTTTCCTGAATTTACACAAGTGCGTTTATGAATTGAAATTTGCCATTTATCACATGAAATATGTTATTTACACGCGGAATTATATTTAATTTGAATGACAAAGAGATTTTTGAATTTTGAACAGGTAATTTAAAGTAATTTTAAAGTATAGGTATTTGTACAGAAGCACCAAAAGTATCAGACTATGCGTCACAAGTATGGATCATTCTCTGATAGTTCACAAAAAACCGGCCAAGTGCGAGTCGGACTCGCGCACGAAAGGTTCCATACCATTTACGCAAAAAACGGCAAAAAATCACGTTTATTGTATGGGAGGCTCCCATTACTTACATCCATTAAACATTTATTATATTCTGTTTTTAGTATTTGTTGTTATAGCGGCAACAGAAATACATCATATGTGAAAATTTCAACTGCCTAGCTATCACGGTTCATGAGATACAGCCTGGTGACAGACAGACAGACAGACGTCCAGACGGACAGATGGACAGACGGACAGCGGAGTCTTAGTAATAGGGTCTCGTTTTTACCCTTTGGGTACGGAACCCTAAAAAAGATACAGCTGTAGTGCATAATTATTTTGCATCGTATTTTCTCGGGAACGTTCGTATTTGTCATGCTACTTCAGACAACCTCAGTACTTTTTGTACCGAGACTGACTGAAATACCAAGACTCGTTCGTACGTTTCCGTGAAAATACGATAGAAAATAATTATGCACTATATTTGTCCCCCACAAGGTGGACTGATGACCTGGTAAAGGTCGCGGGAGTCCGCTGGATGCGGGTGGCGCAAACAAAATACACAGGTAACCTGTGTTCCGGTTTTAAAATGCCATCTGTTACACCTTTGATAAATTAAAAATGATTGCTTGTCAAAGAAGTCGCCATATTAGAATTACACCTATACTATAAGCATCACTCACACAAACAAGCAATGGGGCAAAATTTTACTAATTTTCAAAGGCTTTTTTCTTAAAAATATTAATCAATTTCTAGTATTTTGTTACTTTGGCGCAGTAAGAAATATATATACTACCCAAACATTACGTATTCAAGTGAAGACACCCTACAGAATAGTAGTGAGTTAACAAGAAAGTTTGTATGAAATTCGAGCAAGTAGAACCACAGACAAAACACCTCAAATTAATTTACCAATACGTAATGGTCAGTATACTTATAGTCGAAATTTCTAATCATGAAACGCCTAATGGACATTATACCATTAGATCTTTAAATTTTTAATTACTAATTTCAATAGTTATCACTGTGTTCTGCTAGAGTCAACAGATAGGTGCGACGACGAGCAAAGCGAGGAGGAGCGTGTTAGTTTGACCGTGTAATGACCAAACAAAATATTTTAAAAGAACTTCATTTTTGAATAAATAGATAGCCGTTGTCTTTTTAAAATGTGCTTCATAAATGGTCTCCAATATAATAATTCAATTGCCAAATAAATACTTGGTACCTGCCTAAAAATAATCAAAAGCTGTAACGGCATTAAAATACAACTCATATTGATATATTTTAAGGCTCCGTTTTTGTTGCCAAACTATTAATTTTAGTACCCATTTCTATTTTTTTTAACTACCCAAATTCGATTAATTAGTTGACCGGTTAAATACGTGCCAATCATATTTATGTAAATATGTAATTTTCAGTAATATATGTATGATTTTTTTACTACCATTAGAAAGGAACACGGTATTTGTGATATACCTATGATAAAGTTTTTAAATATAAAATAATTACAAGCCCCGAAAACACCGTTCAAAATCACATACTAAAAATTATCAAAATCTGATTTTTTCGTCTTAAAACGAATGTAATTTTTATAAATTAAAAATATTGCGTAAATTTAACCCTTAAATCATCACAATACTACTTGACGTTTGGTATAAAGGTGCGTTCAAGAACGTAAGCCTTTTTTTTTAATCTGTGAGCTGTCTAATGCTTTGTAGACATTTGGCAACACTATGCATTTAAGGGTTAAGCGCGTTGTTTCATACTTCACCACTTGGACGCTTCCTGCCTCGCACAGCGAAACTGTGGAATGAATTGCGCCTACGGTATTTCCGGACCGATACCACCTTCAAACCTTCAAGAAAATAGCGTACTCCCATCTTAAAGGCCGGCAACGCACTTACAACCCTTCTGGTGTCGCGGGTGTCCATGGGCGGCGGTAATCGCTTACCATCAGGTGATCCGTCTGCTCTTTTGCCTCCTATATCATAAAAAAACTCAATTCACATTGATTGACTTTACCACGTGTACGAGTATCAACCGGAACAGTTATTGAAAAGGTAGTTGGAAATTGAACTTTATTGAGTGACAAAGTGATATATTTTATAAATAATCGATCCGAATGAAAAAAAATATGCCCCCTCTAACTTTTGAATAATGGGTCCAAAAAATATGAAAAAATCGTAAAAAATTAATAAATATATGATCGGTCCAGCCGTTTTAGAGTTATTGAAAAAAGTCTTCTCTTAGTAAAAATATGTACAAAGCGCTGCGAAGGTACTCCCTTATGCTTGTTATGTACATGACACTTCCTAATAGCAAAGAGAATTTGAAATAGAGAGTTACTGTCATGGTAAGTAAATTATGTAGCTATAGTACATTTACTGCCATCTATCGACAGACGATTAAAACTGTTCGCCATTTGACTTTGATCATTATTCTTTCGCTGATATGTGTTAACTTTTTGAATATTAATATTAACGCCATCTACTCGAGAGTAGGCTGAAGGTCATGGCGCCATCGCTTGAAAAGATTGCACCATACCTTTGGCCTATAGTCGAGTAGATGGCGTTAATATTAATATTTAATAAGTTTACACATATTAGTGAAAGAAAGGATCAAAGTCAAATGGCGTTCTAACAGTTTTATGTTCTGTCGAAAGATGGCAGTAAATTTACAGTGGCTAAATAATTTACTTTGTCAATCCGTCTCTTTACACTCTATTATCTTTGCCTAAATGGTGTTTTTGAAGTAAAGTTAAATGTTTTTTTTTTTTCAATTATTATCAACGTTGAAGTTTCCGTCATAGCATTGGTTGAACAACTGTGCAAATTTAATAAATTAATGTATATTGAGTTATTTGTTTTTAAAAACGGATATTGTTGAGTAAAGAATTAACTTTATTTAAAAATAATATGTAGCGCACCTATGTAGCAATACCTAATATATAATTACGTATACTGCATACGCTAGTAAATATGCTATTTTTATACCTACCTATAGTTATAGAATACTTACATATAATTTTAGCCAGTTAAAAATCGCGACTAGAAACAGCTCGTCACACTTGCTCGAAAAATACCTTATTACATGCAGGTGTACTGAAGGACAAAGGCCTATATTGTTCCCGCGGGAGTTATGGATTGTGAAAAAAAGAGCTATAACTCCCTAGGGAGTGCCATTAGAAAGGGACAGCACGATTCGTCCCTGAATCGCTGTCAAACTTCGGTTTTGTAGGAAGTGGCCTTTTTGTACGGTAGTACAGTGGAACCTCGATAGCACGAATCTCAAGGGAAACGCCAAAAACTTCGTGTTAACGAGGTTTCGTCTTATTGACTTAGGGAGGTTCTTATGGGTTTTAGAAATTGAAATTGAAATTATTTATTTCAGGCATAGAACCCATAGTGTTAGTACAAAATATATAATTTAACTACCTATATCTATGTTAGTGTATAATATGTAAAATAATAAATACCTAAAACTACTTAATACTATTTATTTTGATGATGCGTTGGGTTCGTGCAATTGATTCCAACGCCTCATCAGTGGGCAGTCTACTCTGTCGACAAATGCGTTTAGGAGACTGTTGGTGCTGCCCTGCACTCTACGCAATAGGGATGCCGCTCTTTTATGCATAATAGCGTAAAAGTCATCCGTACGGGCATCGGCGAACATCCCCGACGCACTGCAGTACCGAGGCAGACCCATCAGCATCCTAAACACATTATTATATTGCACGCGCAGGGCATTGTACGATCGCTGCGTGAAGCTGGTCCACAGGCTGCAAGCATAAAAGGACTGACAATAAGCTTTAAAAAGTGTAACCTTTACGTCACTGCTACACTTTGCAAACCTGCGCACCAGCATATTGCATCTAACCGTCAATGCCCTGCGCTCTCGTTCCAAATCAGGATCGTCATTAAGGCTCTCGGTGAGAGCCTAAAATGTATTGTGCGGTTGTCGCCGCGTTTAAATTGTATTTGTGAAGTGCGTGAGATAGTGTTTCCTAATACATTGCTCGTGGATTCGGGCATGGCGGGAGGTTATGTCTCCCCTGCGCGCCTACGCGTGCCACTAGCCCCTCGGCGCGGCGTATTGACGCCGTCTTGTGCCGTAGGGCACGACTCCAGCCCACAAGTCGCGTGTCGGGCGGCGAGCAGTGCCGCCTGACGATCCCGAGGTCCACCACGTGGGCCCATGGATGAAGCACCAGCTGCTGCGGGCAGGTCCTCGCTTTAACTTGTTAAGTTAAGGCTCGATGGACGCCCGCCGCTATTTACCGCCGCCGTTATTTGATTACTGCTTGTATGCTGCGATGAGCATTGATGCTCTCGCGCATTGCGTCTTCGCTCCGGTAACGTGAGTGCACTGACTTTACGTTTTTGATTTTGGTCAAAGTCTCGCGTCTCGTGTGTTAGTTATAAGTGTGGGGTCAACCCACATCCGTTGACGGCTTATAGAAATATATTATATTGTTCCTAGCGCCCGCTTAGGCGGTGTGCCATGTACCTAACTAGTATGAATAATTAAATTGCATGTTGTATATTTGGCCTTATCTTTTTCAATATCCCTGCCAAGCTCCCGTTAACCAGGACAACTCAACAAGAGGACCTTTGTACTTCAATAGTCCAATGTTTTACTGCGGATCTTATCCGAGGCATTCCTTCATTAATTATTAAAATCATTTAAAATTATTATTTTGGTACACCGTCGCTCCACATGTTCTATTTTATTTAAAATCTTCATTTTTATACACTACAAGAGGTTAGCCGATGTTGCCCCTGAGCCTTCCTAGATGTCGCTTATGAGGGCGAGTCACCGTCTGCCGGAAATAAAATTGCATACCGTTTTATTACCCGCCGCCGCCGTTTTGCAGGCGTTCGGTTTTTAGTCCTTTTACCCTGACGGGTATTGCCTCTGCGTGCGTCCCATGATGCGAGCAAGGACAGTGGACATATGCTCGGTGTACCCCTTACATCTCATCATAGGGTCTCTACGTGTTGGCTTCGGCTCCGCACACGCCTCCCAAATGTCCTGAAGACAATGGAGCCGCCATTAACAAACGTTCCCCTCTGTTGAAAAAAGGCGGCCAATGGTCAACCACATGTCAACCATATGTATGGACTGACGTTTATCTGACATGACGTACCTATACATTTGATGTGCCCCTCCCCCGCAAAAAACGGCAGACTATTTTGTACCGAAAATTTTAGACATGGCGTCTCCGTTGGTTATATCCTCTAAGCCTGAACACCATTATTCTGTTGGGTTCACCATGGGGTAAAGAAATCAAAGAGGTTTACAAACAAATAAATAATGAACTATTAATTTAATGAACTAGTAACACACTATTAATTAATATTGTTTACTCCAAGGACGAATCACGATTGTTATTATGATTTAAAAATAACTTGCTATCGGTAACACTTGAGTCTATATTTAATGAATCACCAGCACTATTTTGTCATAGAAAAAAGGTGGCTATTTGCATCGTATTTCCACGGAAACGTACGAACGTGTCTTGCTATTTCAGTCAGTCTCGTACAAAAAGTATAATATACTGAGGTTGACTGAAGTAGCGTGACAAATACGAACGTTTCCGAGAAAATACGATGGAAAACAATTATGCATTACATGTATATATATACTATAGATCTGTGATTTGCAACTTCTCCTTTTTGCATCTATACGTCTCTACATTTTTTGCTCAAATCATATTCTATGGTAAACGTCATCCAACTGACATGTAAATATTTTACTTTCATGAGAAGATAATTATAATAAATTTAAACATGCATAGTGTATTCTCATATATGCGAAATCCGCAGTAAGTCAATACAGTTTTATACCAGTGACTGGTGCCTTTAGAACTCAAACCAAAAGTTGCCAAATTTTTAGACAACCTATATGTGGAGTGGATACCCTTTTTAGGGTTCCGTACTCAAAGGTTAAAACGGGACCCTATTACTAATTAGGGTTCCGTACCCAAAGGGTAAAACGGGACTCTATTACTAAGACTCCGCTGTCCGTCCGTCCGTCCGTCTGTCACCAGGCTGTATCTCGTGATATTTCGGTTGCCGCTATAACAACAAATAATAAAAACAGAATAAAATAAAGATTTAAGTGGGGCTCCCATACAAGAAACGTGATTTTTGACCGAAGTTAAGCAACGTCGGACGGGGCAGTACTTGGATGGGTGACCGTTTTTATAGATAATGGTACGGAACCCTTCGTATGCGAGTCCAACTCGCACTTGCCCGGTTTTTATTATACATGTCTTTAATATTGAGTTATTATTACTATAGAGAAGCAATACTAAACAATGAAATTGTCCCAATCACAACCTGTACCACGCGACCAAAGCGTTGTAAGCGCCGTAAGAATTCATGGCGCTTACGCGTTTAGGTCGCGAGGCTCACGCTTTGATGTCAGAACAACATCAACTCATGGCACAAAATACTGGTTCTCTGTGCCACTTCTATACGTTAGTAGGTAATAATAGTTCAATGGTCTTCAAGCGAAAAGTAGCCTTCGTGGGCACACGCACGCTGGTGCCAATTAGGTAAAATCCGTCGCACGCGCCCGCGCCAGTTAGCGTTGCTTATAAAATTTTTCGTTAACGCGCATGTAATTCCTCTTTTGCTTAAATCGATGCATGTAACCCGCTCACCCGCTCCGTGCAGCCGTGCCAAATAGCGGAAGTCTTAAAGGACTAACCTGCTTTAAGATACCTATGTACAAACCTATGGTATGGCGTGGTATGGCACAAGAACTCTTGAGTTTCTGCTGAAAACTTTCCTCAAAAAATATGCTCCCACTGTACAGACAAGTGTATATAGGTGCATTCATCATACTCAAAATTATGTCCCATAGCTCATTAAGTATGTCAGCGAATTAAGAACTATTATGGGACATATTTTTGAGTAAAGTTGTATGCACCCATATTTTTACACTTGACTGTACTTTGTAGACCATGTAGCATCCGCTCACGGTACCCCTTAATATCTCATTAAAGTGTCAAAAGGGCTCTACGTTTTGGCTTCGGCTCCGCGCGCTCCCAAATGTCCAGAACACCACTGTTTAGTGTTGGGTAGACATTCTATTCAGGCTTTATTTCATTTCATTTATTTCATATTGTATTGTCATGTACATTGGGTGTTACATTATATATAGTCAGATCATGACACCCTGTTAGGGCACACAATTACTTTATGTACTTAAATAAATACTGTATAAGTCTTTTATTTTTTAGGTTATCGCTCATTAAACATGGAAGGAGAGAAACAGGTAAATGTTGTCTAAGTACAGAATCCTCGGGGCGCGAGCACATTGTTCGAGTCCGTACTTTCATATTAAAAGGTTTACCAAATATCACGCTAACGATTACAAAACAACAATTACCTGTGCCCTGTTTATCAAAAGCTTGTAACTTGTAATACAAGTGGAAGTCCCTTTCTAACAAAAGCTGTCAAAAAGGGACTTCCACTTGTATTACAAGTTACAAGGTTTTGATAAACAGGGCACAGGTCTGAACAATGTTTTAACCTGGTATTGTTACACAAAATAGGTATTCGTATAGAAAAAAAATTGAGCAGCTGTATCTGAAGTAGAGATGCACCTATTCGGTTACCGTCCGGTCTAACCGGCTCTTATTTTAATATCCGGCCGAATACCGGATAGCGACTACCTATCCGGCCGGATACCAGATAGTAAGATATTAACTTTGCTTGATTTTGGAGTAAACAAATCGGATTTAAGAAACAACCACGGTCATAATAATACATCGGGGTTCTCGGAGCGGGAACGTGTATTTATAACTTTGTTTATTGTAAAATAATTACCAAACTATGAATTAAACATAGAGCTTAGAAATGTTAAATTAGTATCCTTTCGCAGTTTTTACCTGTTATTTGGCTAGTGTAAAACATTCCCGCACCGAAAACCCCGATGTATTATTATGACTGAGTCATAATCGTACTCGTTTATTATTTTAAAATAATTAGGAGCATTATCTATGAAAAGGGACCTTATTGTCGATGACGCTTACGCCGCACAGAGTCGCACGGCACTGTATTTATATCGGAGCATCGTTAATAATGGTGTAAGCGCCATCGACAATAAGGTCCCTTTTCATAGATAACGTCACATTTAAACATTCCACTCACTTGCACGCACACTCATTTCGATATAGAAATGAGTCCGCGCGAACGTTCACCAGTTACGTCAACCAGACGCTTCGCGATTTCTGCAAACAACTAGTGCGCGCTGGGACTGGGACCCCATGGACCTATATAAAGTTTTCAACTCCAAATGGTACAAAATGGTAAAGCTCTCTACAGCCTACCAAAGATAATTTTTAGGGTGCCTTACCCAAAGGGTAAAAACGGGACCCTAATATTACTAAGAGTCCGCTGTCCGTCCGTCTGTCCGCCTGTATGTCTGTCACCATCAGGCTGTATCTCATGAACCGTGATAGCTAGGCAGTTGGGATTTTCACAGATAATGTATTTCTGTTGCCGCTATAACAACAAATACCAAAAACAGAATTAAATAAATATATAAGTGGGGCTCCCATACAAAAAACGCGATTTTATTGCGTTTTGTTGGTACGGAACCTTTCGTGCGCGGGTCCGACTCGCACTTGGCCGGTTTTTTTGTCTCTACTAAGTGTAATTTCATCAGCGACCGGGTCTGAAAGTGTATTGGAGATCCGCAGTTCCCCGTCGATGCTGGTGCGCCCTCTGCGGAATCTCGGCTACAACACGAAGACGGGAAAATGCGTACGATGCTGCGTAGGTAAGCTCCTATACTATTGTCAGTGGGGAGACACTCCTGACTTCGGGCAAACTCGGTTCCGGTCGGCTCAGCATTGCTCCGAGCAATTATTAGGGTTACCACCACTTGACGTCCTTTTGCGTGCACGACCACAGATAAGATAATCACTTGAATTTTGACAACCCTAAATAGCCGAAAGGGATCGTGCCATAAGTTAGAAAGGGATATCATGACTCGACGCTGAATCGCTGTCAAACTTCGGTTTAGGGGTCATCCATTAATTACGTCACACGAATTTCTAGGTTTTTTTGCCCCTCCCCCCCTCCTTGTCACACTTGGTCACATTTGGCAAACCCCTCCCCACTGGTGTGACGTCACATTTCTTCAACGAAATCGGCAAATATTTTTGACAAAATAAATATTAGTAATTTTATAACCCAAAACTGATTAAGAAATAAAATTAAACGAATAAAAACGATTATCGTTTCAAAAACTTGTTATAGCGAATAAAATAATTTAAATACATTTTCGGTTACTGATGAAGTTAAAAGTGACGTCACAAAGTTTGTGACTCCCCCCTCCCCCTTGTCACAACATGTCACATTTTCTTGTCCCCCTCCCTCCCCCTAAACGTGTGATGTAATTAATGGATGACCCCTTAGTAGGAAGTGTCCTTTCTGTACGGTAGTACTATTATTTATTCTGTGCTATTGTTTATTGTTGTTTATTCATACAACACACAAGCTTACAGTTTACATACCAAAACACATGTTACACAAAAGGTTAAACACTATAAACTATGTACAATCGCTTGAATATCTTATCTTATCTTACAATTCGTTAGAGTCTGTGCGGAAAGAGAAGAGTCGTGGAATGTATGGGGCCCAATACATTCCACGGCCAGTACCGTCTTTACCATAAGGGCACACGGGGCCCGTGCCCAGGGCCCCCATCCTCAGGGGGCCCCGAAGGACAGACAGTAACAGTATATTTGATTACCCATAATAAATAGAAGATCATTGTAGAAAAATGTTAATTTAATTAGCTTTCTTTACTTTCCAAAAGGGCCCCAAATTCTTAGTGTAAGGCCTGAGTGGACGCTCGAGTAGGGCGTGCAGTGGGGCGGGGCATGCGGCGTGCATGTTAAACAAATGCAAACGTACCTATAGGAGCGGCCTTAGTGCACGCTGCTCAAATCACTTGTGAGCCCGACGCCACGCTGCACGCCCCGCCGAACGCTCCGCTTCGAGCGTCCACTCAGGCCTTACACTTATGTCTCATCTCATCTCATCTCATCTCATCTCATCTCACCTTATTGTACAGGGACGGTGGCCACATGTACACTCATACTCGCAATCGCTGTTATCGTCGTATTCTTTCTCTTCGAACTAACTGACGTCTTTGCAAACTTGGAGTTTTAGTTGACATGCGTAAGTGAATATTATGTTATACATACTTGGGTGCACTATATTTTTACTAATTATTATTTTGTTTCTCCATTTTGGATTTCACGGGCCTATAAATACCGGTCTTTTGATAGGCTTGCGTGGGGATATAGAACCAACACGTAGAGGCCCCTTGGAGAGCTTTAATGTCATGTAGAACGCCTGCTGGAACCCGTTCACAGGCGCAACAATAAACACCCATGAACCGGTCGCAGCAAGCAATGGGAATATTGTAGAAAAAGTGAATAGTATACTGGTCTATGGATTGAAGTTTGGGTGGACAATGAGACTGGGCTATTGTAGAGAAGTACGGACACCTGCCATAACAATGCTAAAACACGTTATCGAGGCAGGTGCTGACTTGCCGCTGACTAGATGGGCCCCTGAAACTGCCGTCGCGAAGACGACCAGGAGCAACACCGGTGTGAGCGGCTCAGGAGTGTCGACAGAACTGGTGTGCGCCGCTTTCTACCCAGTGGCTGTTACCAGCCACTATGCCAACTCGCGTCTTATTCTTGTTTCCCTTCCACCCCTGGAGCATATAGCTCTAGCGACTCCTCTCTGGACGGCCAATGAAGGCAAGCCAGAGCTGAGAGTCCTGCGGGTCCCCTTGGGGTCCACTCCGACCAACGAAGACACGCCGGAGACGGAGACCCTGACCGACTCTTGGGAGCACTCGGATCCGTGGGGTCGTTACTCCCCAACAGCTCCCACAAGCTGCCTGCGGGCATTATTAATTATTATATTATTACTGGCTGGATGTCGTGACAGCGGACATAGAAGAGAACAATCTCACACCTGAGGATGCCGAAGACCGGGCAAAGTGGAGAAGACTGAGCAGGAAAGCGGACCCTGGCGCTAGGCCGGGAAAACGCAAGGTTGAAGAAGATTATAATATTATTAACAATACCATCTTATAATATAATTATGAAAAGTATAATTGAGTTAGACATTGATAAGTCAGCAACGATTTTGATAGCACACGCAGTGCAAATGTTATTTATACATAACTAGCAACCCGCCCCGGCTTGGCACGGGTTACACAATACCTTAACAAATTATATAAGTACTTAAATCTTCTTCAAGAATAACTCTATTGGTAGGTGAAAACCGCATAAAAATCCGTTCAGCGGTTTTTGAGTTTATCGCGAACACACATACAGACAGGCGAGACACGGCGGAGGATTCTGTTTTATAAGGTGTAATTTTATTCCCTCAAATATTTACATACAAGATATGTACAGTGTGTCTACCAAACGAAATTAATAACCAGCTAATTACAATTTAATTACAAATAATTTATTATCATAAAAAGAGTTGTATACATGTGCAGAAAAATATCTATCAGACTCCAAACTAGGCTGAGCCTGTATCTTGGAAGTCTGCGAGAGCGATTGACAACTATATTCAATTTTATTTTTAGGTACAGTGCTTAATACTAAAAGTAATTACTACAATACAAACTATAGGATACAAAGTCACTAAACTAAACTAAAAGAACTAATCATGCTATTCATATTCATGCTATTCAATTTTGAGTGTGGGCGCGAGTTTGTGTGGGAAGTGTGTGTGTGTGTGTGTGTGCCAGAAAATGTGTTATGTGGTTAGGTTAAGCCTTCGTTGTCAGTTTTTCCGACTCAGCATAAGATAAAGTGTTCAGCCAGTTTGTTACTTTAATTTTGACATTGTGAACGGACAATGATTTTATGTCTAGAGCCCCGCAAATATTGTTGTAGGTGTATGGATGTGCGAAGTCTGGAGATTTCCTAGCCAACGCAGACCTAACTGGGGGTAGACGGGCTTTGAAGGTTCTCTTTAGTAGCATCTCCTTATATGACAAAGAGTTAAGTAAGGAACGGTGGGTACGCGTGACTGCTTTTAGGATGAAGAGCTGCCGTACTCTTAGTAACTTGGACTCAGAGTACAACCGATTCGTGGGGAAACGATAGCGTTTTTTGTACATTACTTTTATCACGGCTCTTTGTGCTCGTTCAATTGTTATCATGTGGCTTTTTCCTGTGCTACCCCAGACAGCCACACCATATTGTATAATAGACTGGCACAGTGCAAGATACACGATGCGTAGCACTTCGCGAGAAGCGCAATCCCGGAGTCTTTTTACGACGTAAATTAGTTTCCTCACTCTTGCGGCAAGTGTGGTAATGTGCTGCTTGAACGTGAGATGCTGATCAAATAGAAGCCCCAGATACTTGACATACACGCGTCTCGTAATTGTTTGACATGAACAAGGTTGTGCTGGTGAAAAAGATGTGGCGACAGGGTTTGATACACACGTGTGGTATTTAATATCACGATCTGCCGAGGGAGTAGTAGTACGCGTTTTCGAAAATGTGACGAAGTTAGTTTTGTCTATATTCAGCGTGAGCAAGTTATTACTTAGCCAAGAGGCCACTGCAGCTAGAGCATTTTCTGCTTGGCAGAAGGTTCTGTCCCATGTTTTGTCGTGTACCAGAATCACTGTGTCATCAGCGTAGCATAAAATTTCTGTGTTTTTAAGTTTTAAGTCGAAAATGTCATTGATATATAAAATGAATAGAGTTGGACCCAGAATGCTCCCCTGCGGGACTCCAAAACGAACTGGAAGTTCATCGCTACTGTGATGGTCAATTTTTACCTTTTGATGGCGTCCGGTTAAGTAGCTAGCAAACCAGTCAAGAGCAGGGCCCCTCACCCCCATGTGTTCCATTTTTTTCAAGAGGATAATCGGTGAAACAGTATCAAAAGCCTTGGCGAGATCTAAAAATAAGCCTATGCACATATTCCCGTCGTCGAGGTGACCAGATATCTGGTTTGCAAGGAGAATGGTTGCATCCTCTGTCGACTTCCCAGTTCGGAAACCGAATTGGCGATTGGAAATCAGGTGGTGTGTTTCTATGTATTTTATTAATCTTGAATTAACTAGCTTTTCGAGGACTTTTGAAAAGACACATAGCAATGAAATAGGTCTGTAGTTACTTGGTGTATCTTTAGTTCCATTTTTATAGATAGGGGTTACAGAAGCAACTTTCCAACTGTCAGGGAAACGGCCGGACTGAAGACTGAGATTGCAAATGAAGGTGAGAGGCTCAAGAATAACATCTTTAATTTCTTTTACTAGCCAAGGTTTTACGCCATCAGGACCTGGAGCACTAGTTGGTTTTAGGTAAGAAATAATTCTATCTACTTCATACTTGTCCGTAGGATGCATAAAAAAAGAATGTACAGCTATCTGGGTGGGTTTATACTTGTCCGCTAAGGACTCTTGTGTTTCCGAGAGTTTGGTTAAAATTTTATCAGCAAGTCTCTTCCCGTTTTCAGCAAAATACTGGTTGCAATTATTGAGACACTCCAGTTTAGATTTCCCACTAACATTAGTGAGATTATCAGCATCGTTCATGCGCTTTGGGTTCTGACAGATAGTTTTAATTGATTGCCACAATTTTTGGGGGTTGTTCTTATTGTTTGTCAGTTCTTTGTTTTGGTACTCGTTTTTTAATTTGTATAACAGATTATCGAAAAAGTTTCTGTATCTTGTGTAGGTTAAGCGCAAAATCGGGTTTTGTGGGTCCGCTCTAGCACGTAAGTGTAACCTATCTCTATGCTTCATACAGCGCAATAACCCCGGCGTGATCCAAGGCTTAATGGTGAATTTTGTTCTACTGAGTTTAACTGGGTGGGTATTGCTTTTGACGGCATTAGAAAACAGTTGATCGAAATTTACGGCAGCCTCGTTTACATCACTCGCACCCGTGACACTTGACCAGTCTGCTGACCGTAGTTCTTGAGCCACTTCTTCATAGTTCACTTTATGTATGAGACGGTTACGCTTCACAGAATTATGAATTTTTTCGGGAAGCCGAAGCCCAGCCATGGCTATATCATGATCTGTGACAGAACAAGGACAGACAGCTCCTACTGATTCATGGTTATATTTAATATAAATATGGTCAATACATGTCTTTTGCCTAGTGGGTTTCGTGATCGCGGGCAGGAGTCCGTGGGAAGACATTAGGCAAGAGTACTCAGATTGATTATTATCAAAATTATTAAGCAGGTCAATATTCATGTCACCAGCTACCACGATGTGAAGATTTGGTTTAATTTGGTTGAGTATACCGTCGAGTGAATTTAAGAAACGATCAATGTTAGTAAAAGAAGGAGATCGATAAAAACCTAGTAACATTATTTCGTCACAAATATTAACAGATAAACAGTTTGCATCATCAAAAACCGGTTCCGTAGCCAGCCGTAGCTAAAATCTAAAATAGGCCCTTGAGGTATTGTACCAAGGATGCTGGCGGCATTTCCTCGCTGTATCGCAATGCTGATTCGTTGTGCTGTGCGAGGTAGCCGCCAGCTCTTCGGTCACCAACGTGACCATGATTTCAAAAAAGTTTGACGTTTAAATGAACACTTGCACTGCGTAATATGCAATCAAAATCGTTGCAGACTTATCTTGGTCTAACTCTACTTCACTTCCCGCCCAGTGTCCGCGGTCAATGACACTGCGAGCGGTACAACAATATGAGTATGCGCGTGCGATAGAGTTAGGAATAGGAAAGCAGGTCAATGTACGAAATTCCTCTCCTTTTTAGGGTTCCGTACCCAAAGGGTAAAACGGGACCCTATTACTAAGACTCCGCTGTCCGTCCGTCCGTCCGTCTGCCACCAGGCTGTATCTCACGAACCGTGATAGCTAGACAGTTGATATTTTCACAGATGATGTATTTCTGTTGCCGCTATAACAACAAATACTAAAAAGTACGGAACCCTCGGTGGGCGAGTCCGACTCGCACTTGTCCGGTTTTTTTAGTCGGTGCAATGAATTCAATCGATCGATCAAATGCCGTAATGTAACTCAAATCGCATGCAATTATAATATATCGTGACGTCTGTGTAGGTCTTAAAAAGCAGTGTTTATATTTTAGCAACATTATAATTGAGTGATTCTCAAGAAAGTGGCATCGACAGACAAAAAAATGTTTTTGTATTTTTTTTACTTTTAAGAATGAAAAATATGTTATACTACTTCAAGTACCCCAAATTTTCAAAAGGGAGCGGAAAATAAAGAAGTTTTTTTCAAGACTTACAATAACCTATACATTGAACACAGGTTAAAGTTAAGCAGGTTACAGTGAAAAATACATTCATTTTCATTTTTTCCCTTGAACGGATAATAATACGAATGTCTTACTTTAAGCATAGATGAATAACCCTTCATACAATATTAAAATGATATTATTACATTAGGCCCCATACCAAATTCTTAAAATAATCGAGACAAGTTAAAGTTAACATTCCGTTACAAAACCCCGGATGTCTGCCTTTAACCACTTGTCTCTACGAAACTACGACACTTGGGTCATGATGGTACCCTACGGCGGTTAGCTTGATACCTTCGAGCAACACGGAAGGGAGGCGGCATTCGCACTATTTCCCCTCTGCCGAGGTACAAGATTAGCGCGTCAATCTAATCTAGCGCGGGTAATAAAACTAGTTGCACTCGGATTTTTCACTAGACCGAGTCCAGATGCGCGCGTGAACACTGCTGCACAAAAATGCCTGTTTGCTCAGTTTTTTGTTATAAAAAGAGGTCGGGGACATCAAATTTACAAAAAGAAAGTGTTACATTTCACATGTAATATTTTTTTTACATATCATACGTTTAATTACATTCAAACACAATTATTATATTTTAGTCTCATGTAATCGCGAGTCCGACTCGCACTTGGCCGGTTCTTTTTTTATAAATATAAGTATTAAATTTGCCCAGCAGTGTGACACCAAAATAGGCTAGAGAAAAAAAAAGTTAAATTTAAATAAAAAATAATGACTTGGCCTCGATAGACATTGTTTTAGTTTATCTAGATACATTTTTGTTTCATATGAAAAAAGCAAATTAAAGATACATTCAATTCAAAAACTCTATGACAGGTTAAGATGCCACTATTTTGAGAATCACTCAATTATAACCTATTTTCTGTTCTCCTATTTATATTTATTTACCTATAGTCCGTCAGTTTAGACGTTACTTGACATTTGAAATTTAGTGTTTATTTTGTATTTTTAAATAGTTTTTTTAACATGGCCTAAAAATTGCAAATTCCATTCGTGTTTGTGTCTGTGCAAGTAAATTGTGAAGTATTGTAATGTGCATTTAAATTTATGTACCTACTTGTATTAATGTTTTAGTAAGTAATTGTATATTTTAGTTTTGTTTGGTTAGTTTTTTTATTTCCTACTAGCGACCCGCCCCGGCGTCGCACGGGTTAACAAATTATACACCTAAACCTGCCTCAAGAATCACTCTATTGATAGGTGAAAACCGCATGAATATACGTTCAGCAGTTTTTGAGGACATCGCGAACATACCAACAATTGTTTTATCAAGTATAGTGATTGGATACAAGTTTACTTTGCCCACTCGGCCCAGGTTTCTGCAGCAATAGCTCTCTCCTAGTAAGGCCCAGTGTGAATTACAATGTAGACTCCATTTAATACCTAAGTAATATAATATATCCAGACCCTGTAGACAACATGCCAATCGGTAACGCACCGCAGCGAACGAAACGGAACTGTCACCGTCACACTAATATGGAAGAGTGATAGAGAGACACACAGCGATTCGATAGCGAAGCGCAAGCTGGCTGTTACCTTGGCTAGCCCGCTTGTTCTCCACGCGAATAGCGTCAACTTCCGTCCACACGGTCCCTATACTATTTTTATGTTTAACGGAGCCTGAAAGTTGCCGCTTTCAGGCTCCGTTAAACATAAAAATAGTATAGGGACCGTGTGCGTTGGAGGGTCTGCCATCTTGTGGCCTGAATCGGAAATATATGTGCACGTGTACATTGCCAAAGCAAGTGCTACCATCTACCGTTCTCGTCGGTACGTTTCCTTGTGCATAGTAGGTTCTGCCATCTTGTGGGCTACATCGGAAGCATAAACGACACATTTACGCCTCGCGCCAGAAATCTAACGGCTTCTATGCTGCCCCCTATAGTTCATGCACACACACGCCAATAAATAAGAGAGTCTTTCTTACTTTTCTGCCCTAGTATGTAATATACTCGTACTATTTATTGCAGGCCATGAGGCAAGATGAACCGTTGCCAGAATCCCCTTTCCGTATCCGTGGTCCCGTATACGGCGAACAGCACGTGGGGAAAATGAGGATCTACATATATGTGTGTGCTGGGATCGCTTTAGTATTACTCGTCTGCTTACTCATCTTCCTTCTTGTGACGTATATATAACCAGTAAGTGAAAATGAAAATCTAAATTATTTTTTAAGTGCCTAATGTAAAACTAATTAAATAAAAGTACGGAACATAAATAGTATTTTTTCTACTCGTCGGCTGTAATGGTTGAATAAGATTTCGTATACCAAACTGTAACTGTAATTTGCATGTATGAGCTCCCAACTCAATTATAATATTCATTATGCAACAGGTACTATATAAGGTATAATAAGGGTTCTTAAAATTCAAGGGCCGAAGTTACAAAACAACGAAGTTGATTTTGAGACCTAAAATTTATGTACCGTTGCACCTAAAATTATAAATAAAATCAAAGTAAATAATAGTTTGTAGATATTTCCTAGAATACAGAATAGTCAAAAAACACTAGCATAATATTGTATGAATATTCCTAAGAACACTGTTAGAATCCTAAGAACATTGCGCCGGGGCCCCGCGCGTCATACTTCTTGTGAAGTTGATTTCCATCTCTCTGGCAGCCATTCAATCTACAAAATATAATAAAAATAATAATAATAAAGAGCTGGAGTAGAAAAAAAATATTAACAAACTCTTACCGACAGCGTAGGCTTTGTCAGAAGGGTACAACCATTATCATTAATCAGCAACAGGCGTCATCATTATAATTAATCAGCAACAGGCGTCATCATTATCATTAATCAGCAACAGACGTCATCATTATTATTAATCAGCAACAGGCGAAATCATTATTATTAATCAGCAACAGGCGAAATCATTATCATTAATCAGCAACAGACGTCATCATTATCATTAATCAGCAACAGGCGTCATCATTATCATTAATCAGCAACAGGCGTCATCATTATCTTTAATCAGCAACAGGCGTCATCATTATCATTAATCAGCAACAGACGTCATCATTATCATTAATCAGCAACAGGCGTCATCATTATCATTAATCAGCAACAGGCGTCATCATTATCTTTAATCAGCAACAGGCGTCATCATTATCATTAATCAGCAACAGACGTCATCATTATCATTAATCAGCAACAGGCGTCATCAATATCATTAATCAGCAACAGGCGTCATCATTATCATTAATCAGCAACAGGCGTCATCATTATCATTAATCAGCAACAGACGTCATCATTATCATTAGTCAGCAACAGGCGTCATCATTATCATTAATCAGCAACAGGCGTCATCATTATCATTAATCAGCAACAGGCGTCATCATTATCCCGTATGTAGGTTAGGTATTCTATTTAAAACAACCAGTAGGGTATTTGACTACTAGTCAAATCAGTTCCTTTTTATGAACTGTCGAAACGTTTTTGCTACTATGGAATCTATATGAAACACTAGCATGTGATGTCACAATCAAATTACCTACTCTTTATAGTTTTATACGGGTTTTAAAATAGAAATTGTGTCTAAAAATAACTTCTGTCTACGTTTCTCTATTAATCTTCTGGTGCTCTATTTATTGCATGGTGTAAAATAATCTATTTTAAATACAGTAAAATACCCTGTTGTATTCTGCCCAAAGGTTCTTTAGGTGCCTTTACCAGCTGGTGTGGTGAAAAACAATATTCTATACACAGTGTGTCTCTCGCCGTCTGTACAGCCGTGTAACGGTCATCATCATCATCATCATCTCAGCCATAAGACGTCCACTGCTGAACATAGGCCTCCCCCTTGGACCTCCATTCGTACCGGTTGGAAGCGACCCGCATCCAGCGTCCTCCGGCGACCTTAACAAGGTCGTCTGTGACGTCTGTCCATCTTGTGGGTGGACGTCCTACGCTGCGCTTGCTAGTCCGTGGTCTCCACTCGAGCACTTTTCGACCCCATCGGCCATCTTCTCTGCGTGCAATGTGGAACGTAGAACGTGTAACGGTAGAAATAATAGGTAAACACGTTAATAGACACTATAAAATATAGAATATTATTTTATAATGAAAATGAAAAAAATCTGCCACGGCACGTGTCTTGCACTATCTTGCACGCTCAATGTCCGTCTTAGAGCATTTAGTAACTGGAGACGTCATGGTCATTTTCTATACGAAAGTCTGCCGATTTTTGCGGGGGAGGGGATGTCAAATGTATTGCTATTTCTACATGATTTGTACGTAACGTACAAATAGCCAAGTCAGTCCGTACAAACGTTTCGACAATTGTGCAAGTTTTTTGGCAGAGGGGTAAGCTCTTAAAGGCGACTCCAGTTATTAAATGCTCTAAGATGTCTGTAGATATAAACTAACCTTTTCTGTACCTCTACTATACCTCTTTTCCTCTGTTTGCTTTTTGTCTGTCAAATCGACTTTTGACAAATCAAATTGTTAGTTTACGAGTTTATATTTTATCAAAAATTATTTGTTATCTGACTCTTGTGTTTTGTGAACTTTGAAAATCTTATGGTGACGTGTGGACTTATTATTATTTTTAGTTTTGTTATTTGAAGGAGCGACAGAGGCACGTAAGAATATGAAATAAATTCTATGGGACATAGCACACTGCCGTCGCATGTCGTTCCGAAGTGCGAAGCAACGAATTCGCGTGCGGCGACGACGCCGACGATGGTCCGGTAGTGCGAATTTCTTCGTATCTTCGTCCAAAGCTGCGATGCGCGACGAATCGCGTCTACGTACAAAAATCCATACGGTACCTATGGAGCTCGGTGTGGCAAACCTGCGGCGCGCACACCATCTCCGTCCGAAAGCACGAACCGTCATGCGATTCGCACCTTCGCACAGAGAGACGGAGCCAATGTGTTATACCGTGCGATTCTTGCATACAAACGAGATTCTACAGTACAAAGTTAAAAATCGCAGCATCGTTCCGAAGTGCGAAGCAGTGTGCTATGCCCCTCAAAGCAAGTTTTAAAACTATTGGAGTATGGGCCGGCGCCGCTCCATATTCCGAGCACCTAAGTTGGCGCTGGTGTGGCCGCATCCTCGGCAGAAAGCCTCAAGCGTCGCAAGTAATGTCACCAGGGCAGGATTTCCACCCAGGCTCACAAGGGGTCCAGGAAACCTAGCATTGGTTTTGAGTACTTTTGTAATGGAAAAGGGGGCCCATCTAAATTCTAGGCCATCTAAAAAAGGACTCTAGGTCTCCAAATTCGGGCCTGAATGTCATCCTTGGTAGTAGCTACATATTTGCGGCGTTTGGGATTGAAACCCTGGGGACCGTAGGGCCTTGCGTTGCCTCTATAAGGAGTTAGCAAAGCGCCTTTAAAAGGCTTGGGGTGACCAGAGGGCTGGCCATTATTTTGCTCAGCGGATCAGCATTGTCATCCAGAGGGGCAATGCGGCCGGCCTTCTGGGCACTTTCCAAAAAAAACGGATTTTCTTGAATAACTCGGCCATTTTTGATTTTACAGTAAAACCGTGAGGACAAAAATTGTAGGAAATTTGATTCTCTACAAGTTAGTCCAGTCCAAAAAACCGACCCTATCCGTGAATAATCAGTTCTTGGATTTTTTTTCGTAGGTCCCTGTGGGGGATCACTGGGAGTGTAAATTCAAAAAGTAGACTGAATCAGGCTCCTGTGTATATTCGAAAAACGATTTTTCTTGAATAACTCGGCCATTTTTGATTTTAAAGTAAAACCGTGAGGGCAAAAATTGTTCAGAATTTGATTCTCTACAACTTTGTTTCTCTTCATTTATGCCGTAAAGCGTGGAACATAGGAGATAATGATAATATTTTGAATTTGTCGCGTTTTTCAGGTTTAATTTCTAAAATATCGATTTCGGGGGAAAAAAGGTGGGAACCTAAATTGTTCAGAATTTGATTCTCTACAAGTTTAGTCCTCTTCATTTATGCCGTAAAGTTGAAAATAAACGAGATGTTGAAAATATTTTGAATTTGTCGCTTTTTTTCAAATTTAATTTCCAAAATATCGATCCTAGAAGAAAAATTGTGAGGATCAAACTTGTAGAGAATCAAATTTCCTACAATTTTTGTCCTCACGGTTTTACTGTAAAATCAAAAATGGCCGAGTTATTCAAGAAAAACCGTTTTTCCAATATACACAGGAGCCTGATTCAGTCTACTTTTTGAATTTACACTCCCAGTGACCCCCCCGAGGGACCTACGAAAAAAAATCCAAGAACTAATTATTCACGGGTCAAAATCTATAATGACTGTACTAAAAGTAAATTTTTTTTTTACAAATATAAATTATTTTGCTGACCTTATATTTCAAGAAGTAGTAATTTTGCGACAGAGTCATTTGACGATGTAGTCCTAATACTAAGGAGGAATTCAAGAGTAGTGGGTTTTCTTCAACGTTGGCTTTCTGCTGTGTGTACATTTTCCGAGGTAGGCAACTTTAATTGTAGGCTTTATGGCGTTATAGACTATTTGCGTTGTAGTTTTTCTGCTGTGTAGCCATTTTGCGAGGTAGGTGTTCACTCCTGGACCCCGGCATAATGCAATTTAGGTATAACTTTTTTTTTTATATTTTTATCAACTGCAACAAATAAATTAGAGTCACACAAACTCGCCTCCAAAAAGCCGGTACGTACAGTCGCCATCAGAGATATCGGAGCGGCCAAGCGCTCACAAATATCTGAACACGCCTCTATTGTCAAGGCGTTAGGGTGCGTGTTCAGATATTTTTGAGCACCTCGGCCGCTCCGTTATATCTGATGGAAACTGTACAACCAAAGTCACGCTCTCATTTTAGAACGACGTTTTCAGATATAAAATAACAATTGTATGAAATGAATTAGCGTTCTAATATGGAAAAAGGTGGTACCACAAAATCGAAAGCCGATACCGCAAAATCGAAAACTGATACCACACAGAAAGCAATACCTAATGTACCGCCGGGGAAACCAACTGGTACGCCACAGAAGATACCTGGTAGTACCCCCACCCTACCGCCGGGTCAAGCTGGTGCCCAGGAATTTCCGGATCAGAAGTGTATTTGTCCGCAAGGGTATGCTACTAATAATAATATTGTTTTTACTTTTTTTACAAGCTTGCAAATCTGGCAATGTACAGCTTGGCAAAAAAGAGTAGAAATTAAAAAGTGGCAAAACACTGTAGTGTCGTCCCTTTCAAACCAATTTACTCGTATATAAGAAAACGGGACGACACTACAGTGTTGCCACTTTTTAATTTCTACTCTTTTTTGCCAAGCTGTATCTATGTTAACTGTTTGTAAGTGTCAAATCTTGCAAGTTAACTTTGACCATCCGTTTTTGAACTGCAAGCAAAAAACTGAAAAAGAGCAAAATTATTTGTCACAACTCCTGGAATGGAGCAAACTCGGATTACACTATAGTTCGTTTATTATAGCATTAGAAAGAACTTGAAAGAAGGAAAGCGATCTTGACAAGTCTTTTAATTGAAAAACGCTTTTTAAAAATCAGTAACTATTACTTATGAAAGCAGAAGAATATAAATGATCGTATTAGATTCATAATTGTTACATATTTGCCGTAACTTATTTTTAAAATGTGTGTTTTCAATTACACGTCAAGATTGTTTACCTTATTTCTAATGCTAAAAAAAACTTTTACAAAAAAAAAGAAAACCGACTTCAAAAAGGATGAAATAAAATATTATCCTTTTTTAAGTCTATGCGTTACCAACTGATATGTTTGAAGTCGGTGCCATGCCAAATTTTGAAGCATACCATGATTTTGATGCGATTCGAGAAGGATGTACGTTGAATTGCCTTACACGACGACAATGAACGTACTTTCTGTAGGTACAGTCGACGTTAAAAATATGTTTACACTTAACGCCTTATTACAAAGGAGTAAGGTGCAAAAGTGTAAACATATCTTTGACGTCGACTGTACCTAAGAACACACCTCAGAACACACGATCAAACCTTCTTGGCGCAGTCCGTACCATGTTTGTCGGCACATTAGTGCCAATGCATTTTTTGCCGTCGTATTTTTTAAAGAGCATTTCTTACTAATGCTCGAACAGTCTATAGCACGCAAGTGTGGGGTTGGGACTGAGTTATTTCCCGTTCCTTATCCAGAGGACTACATTCCAAAATATAAAACAATTCAAGGAATTTACCTTCTTGCCAAATATCACCTAAAGCGGTTCAGTTGTTTAGCCATGAAAAGGCAGACAGATTTACTTACACATTTATAATAGTTATTAGTACAGTTCTAATGGGATTTATAGCCATAAAGGTGATTATGTTTGACTGGTATTGTTACTACTTGGCTTGGCACCGACTTCAAACATATCAGTTGGTAACGCATAGACTTAAAAAAGGATAATATTTTATTTCATCCTTCTTGAAGTCGGTTTTCTTTTTTTTGTAAAGTTTTTATTTTTCCATTTTTAGTTTTAACGCATTGTTAAGAGCGCGACGCATGAATGAAAAACAAGATCATGTTTAGCACTAAATTCCCCTAAAGACCCCTTAACTCCTAACCCTAACCCCCGATCAGTAGCCTTACCAGCTTACCATGAGTTTGACATTGATATATTCGCTAGCGTGGGTGTAACTTACTTTCTTTGCATCTCGTTCGTACTGGCATTTTAGTGCGAGCGAGATGCATAAAAAGTAAGTTACGAAGACGTTAGCGAATATGTCAATGTCAAACTCGCGGTAAGGCTAGTTGCACTACAACAAATTGGTGGTTTTCGGAAGCAAATGCTCGAGTTACTTCAGAAAACACCGAAATCACTTTACACGTGCCTTTAAAAATTGAGGAGTTCCCTCAATTCCTCATGGATTCCATCATCAGACCAGAACCAAATATAATACGGAAACACCTTGGAGGTAACTCCTTCCAAACAATAAAAAGAATTACTCAAATCGGATCACAGGTGCCGGAGTAATCGCTGAACATACTACATTCAAAAAATCATCATCATTATCATCAAAACAATCATCATCAGGTCTACTTCATCAAATTGGTGGTTTTCGAGAGAAAATGCTCGAGTTGCTTAAGAAAACACCCAAATCACCATGCATGTGCCTTTAAAAATTGAGGAGTTCCCTCAATTCCTCATGGATCCCATCATCAGAACAGAACCAAATTAATATGGGACCAACTCGGAGGTACCTCCTTTCAAACAAAAAAAGAATTACTCAAATCGGACTACGGATGTCGGAGTAATCGGTGAACGTACATAGAAAAAAAAAAAAAGATAGCCACAACCGAATACAGAACCTCCTCCTTCTATGAAATTGAAGTCGGTTAAAAAAACGAAGTATAATTTGGAACCAAATGAAGGTTTTTTCTAGCTTGCTGGGAATTAATTCCTAAAAATATCTAATTTGATTGGCCTAAAGAGGGGTGTTAACGTTTAACGCCAATGTCTGTCTGTGTGTATGTCTGTGGCATGGTAGCTCTCAAACGGATGGATCGATTTCGATGCCGTTTTTTTACGTGAAAGCGAGTTTCCTTGCTATAGTTCTGAGCTATCACTACGCCTTATAAAACAAAGTCCCCCGCCGCATCTGTGTGTATGTATGTATGTTCGTGATAAACTCAAAAACTACTGAATATTAATTCAAGAGGTTTTCACCTACCGATAGAGTGATTCTTGAGGAAGGTTTAGGTGTATAATTTGTTAAGGTTTTGTGTAATCAGTGCAAAGCCGGGGTGGGTCGCTATAGTTCGTTTTTTTATCATTAGAAATAAGGTAAATAATCTTGATGTGTCTTTTAATTGAAAAACACATTTTAAAAATAAGTTACGGGAAATATGTAACAATTATGAATCTAATACAATCATTTCTATTCTTCTGCTTTCATAAGTAATATAGTTACTGATTTTTGAAAAGCGTTTTTCAATTAAAAGACATGTCAAGATCGCTTACCTTTTTTCAAGTTCTTTCTAATGCTAAAAAAACGAACTATAGTGTATGATAAAAATCGATCCAGCAGTTTGAAGAGTATCAGCTCTTTTCCAAAATGATGTAAACAAGTGAGGTTTCTGCATAATACGAGTATGGTTTCAAATCTTATGATTAGCGTAGGGATTGTTTATTTTATTTTATTGAATAGTTATGTTATGACACTCTTTAGAGAGGCGCGTAGCGACATTACCGACACCGTAAAGTAATGACATTTACCGTAAGAATATTATAATATCTTAACGGCACGGGAGTCTCAAATTATCATCATCATTAGTGACTGCTTTTCTACCGCTGCGAGCGTCGCTGGTGCGCCTCAGGTGACTGACGTAGCCAATCTTTGCAGCAAATGTGCGGCCACACTCGCTGCAGGTCAGCACCCCTCCGACGTAATTATACGTGAAGTATAAAATATAGGTATCAAGTTATATGTATACTTATATATAGGTATTGGGGTCGAAAGTTCGAGTTTAGCCCGATGCGGTGAATTTTACCATTTTTCCTTAAATTTATAATTTTGTATTCTTTATTTTAGGACTTGCATGGACAGGGACGATAGTAATACTACTAAATGCATATTAGTGGGCGTCGTTCTCGGCATACTCATAATATTTACTGTATTTGTTTACGCTATCGTGTGCGCAACCAAACATACACATAAGTAAGGTGTGTAGGTATGTTCTTTGATTCCTACATATTTTCACAAGCGCCGAGCTCACAATGTTGCCCTTTGCGACCTTCGAAGAGTAACATACTAGCCCCGATGCATATATGTTTTCGTCTAGTCCTGCGGTCGGCAACCTGCGGCCCGCGGGCCGCATGCGGCTCGCGAAACTGTCACTTGCGGCCCGAGAGGCGCCTTGGCTATTTTGTATGTAATAGTGACAAACGAGAATGTCTCATAAAGTCATAAATATTAACAAAGTACGGCCCGCGTCACCTCCGTTAACTACTATGTGGCCCTTGGCTGCTAAAAGGTTGCCGACCGCTGGTCTAGTCAGACAATTTTTTGAGGTTCTCGCGTTTGTGGGCATTTCTATTTATAGTTCGTTTGTTTTAGCATTAGAAAGAAGGTAAGCGATCTTGACATGTCTTTTAATTGAAAAACGCTTTTTGAAAATCAATAATTATTGCTTATGAAAGCAGAAGAATATAAATGATTGTATTAGATTCATAATTGTTACATATTTGCAGTGACTTATTTTTAAAACGTGTTTTTCAATTAAAAGACACGTCAAGATTGAAATTATTAGTCCGTTTGGTCGCGGTTTCATATAACCTTCTATGACCGTAACAAAACGGACAACAAGTAAAAAAATAAATAATATAAAAATTCAAAAATCTAAAATACAAGTTGGGGTGCAATTTTCAAATAAAAATGCCCTTGTAGGTACCATCACGCTTGTTGCGCCATTTAGGGTCCCAGCTAAATTGGTTGTTCAGTAAGCTATAAAGTTGGTATCGTCTTGGGTCGTCCCATTCGTTTTTCGTTAAGTTCTTAAATTAGTCCTATTCTGATTTCGTCACTCATTCTACATTCGTCACAATCGTCGGTGGCTTTCAATGTAGAATGAGTGACGAACGCAGAATAGGACTAATTTAAGAACTTGACGAAAAACGAATGGGACGACCCAAGACGATACCATAAAGTTTCCAATTCAGCAAGAACCCTAAATGGCATAACAATCCCGTATGGTGACTGTACAAAAATAATGTTTTAGTTTAAAAATCACGTATATTTAATGATAATACTAATGTAGTTTAATTTTATATGGTAATATTCTACAATGACTAAATCCAAATACAAGAAATACCATTTGTACTGAAACAATAAAATAACGACTATTTATTTTTTATTTGACGGGTAGGAATATACAGTGGAAACTGGATAAGTGGAACCTGGGTTAGTGGAAAACCTCTTTAAGTGGACCCAAGTTCTCGGTTCCAGTCCCTTGGCAACGAATTACCTCTATAAGTGGAATTTTGGGACCTCTATAAGCGGAATTCATTTTTTCGAAAATTTCTTATTTTTACCTCTGTAACTGGAAGCAGCCGTGTCCGAAACCTCTATGAGTGGAATAGCTCGGCGTTATAAAATTTGTAATTTTAATAAACCGTCACAAGGAGGGTAGTTTGTTTCGTTAACATTATGGTTCGTGTTTTAATTACGTATTTTGTATGAGATCACAAATCGTTCAGTTTGGTTCTTTTAGCCGTGGTGCGGTGCCGTGCTGATAGATAAGCAATGCCTAAGCGCAAAATCAAGTTTTTATATCTCTTCAGGATAAATTAAAAATTATAACAGACTGAAAAAGCAATAGAAACACTGCAGAGTTTTTTTTAATCGCAGCCAAACGTAGACAAAAATGTGTTCGACAGTATTCTCGATATTGAAAGAAATGTGGTAAAATGTGACTCAGGTCAACAAACCAAAATAACGGTTTTTTTTCATTAAAGTACAATCGGTACATTGATTTATTTAACCATACTGGTTTCTCTTGCATAAATAAATATTAGGAGTGATTTTGTTTAATTGATTTTGTTTTTGAAAATTGTAAACGTGTACTGTGGATTATTTACAGTATTGCATTTTTTAAAGTCAGGATTACATACCGATTTTTTGTTAATACATTCATATTTAAGAAAAGATGATTATTTATTTCTTGATCTTTTATTTGACCATACTATACGTGACCTCTATAAGCGACATTACTAGCATTCACAACCTCTGTTAGCGAGAGCCTCTGTAAGTGAGAAAACGTTTTATTTGAACCTGGTTAAGTGGAAAACTGGATAAATGGAAAACCTGGATAAGCGGAACTAAACAGCCGGTCCCTTGCGATTCCACTTATCCAGTTTCCACTGTATTAACAGATGTGATAAGGGCTATTACCAGAGAAAGCAACACGGCTCTGCCAATGCCAAAGCCAGAGTGTGTACATGGTGTGCTCTCGTCGACAGCTTCCCGCCCGAGACTCTCGTCGAGAGGGTCTCGCCGAGTGTGTACAGCCGGCATAAGAGAGGACAATATGATTTGGACAACGTTTTTGAAAAGTACATTATTTCAGCAATAAAAGTCTCATGCAAGCTATTATTATACGATCAAAATAAACTAGATTAAATATTACTATTATGGTTCCCATTACTGGGTCATGATATCTTCATGTGTAAAATTGATTACAATTAACAAAATTGTTGTGTGGAACTAGACGAACTAATTTTCATCGGGGCTAGTAGTTCGGTGTCGCCATTCGAGTATAGGTCGTTTCTCAAAAAGTTGGCACCGCCAGGTTAAAATTTATGTGCAGTACCTAGTGGCAGTATCAGTGACATTAACCTGCCGCAAATTCTCATCCACCTTGCAGTTTTAGCCAGGTGGACGATATGCAGGTGATGGGGAAAATGGCAGTTATATCGCGAATACACAAAATGTATTAGCTTGATGAACTCCATACTTAGGAATATAAAACTAAACTATTGAATACGTTACATATCTTAATAGTAATGCGATAGGTTACACAATTAACAAGATATCCACGCCAGGATAAAGAGTACTTACCCATTACAAACTCCAATTTCCGATACTTTGTCGTTTGTGTTTTATTTGCGGAGCACAATAACCACGTCTTCGTCCTACCAGGTGATAGCTGATGAGTGACGGCTTCGGCTCGTGCGGAGTGAGACGGGATAGGTGCGGTGGGGGTTATACAATCGTCGTGAACGTGACGCGACAGATGAATGTTAAGAATTGCCTTGGACAAACTTTGAAGCCGAATAACTTAAAATATAAGTATAATATTGTTATGCGATAGTAATACTTTAAAAGTTAAGGATATATGTTAATAAAATACGGCAATGACGTTAAATTAAGTTAATCATTTGTGTGGCTTTCAAAGCTCGGAACATCAGTACCTCGCGTTGGGACACGACAGGTTAGCGGATAAACGTAGTTACAATATTTTTTTTTTGTAATCAGTATTTATTAAATCTTTTTCAAAGTATTAGGCCTCTGTGTAAAAAGTCTCTCTAAATATGTGATAAAATTTTATAAAAAAAAATTATACATAATGAAAAAAAAGTTCTAACATAAACCGATTTACAGGTGGCGGCGCCAACTTTCCGATAAACGACCTGTAGGTTGTTATAGGTCACAAGGTCAAAGGTATATCGCCATCTATTTGAGCAAAAATTTTTTTTATTTTTCGAGGCACGTTTTTTTCTTTGTCTTTATTTTATCTTAAACACTTCTTCTACTTCAAATCTTTGTTGTGGGGCTAGATGGATTTGATTAATATTGTTCCACAATATTTATTTGTTTATTATTTAAGTATTTACAGAGTAACGTTTTACTGTGTGTCTGTGCCATTTGTATTCTTGGTTTTTATAATCTATATCTTTAGGTATTTAAATAAAAGTAAACCAAATGGCTCCTTAAGCCATTGCCTGCTCCTTAAGCCTTGAGGGTAGATAAAAACATTACACGATCAAATAATGTACTTAGGTTAAAATCAGGTCGTTCAGTGACAGATCCAGGCAGTTTTGTATTTGGTTGGTTAACCAATAAATGTTATGACTACCCGAAAATGTACAAATTATTTGTTTACTTTTATTTAAATACCTAAAGATACAGAGTATAATTGAAGGGTGTTCTCTGACGAGATTGTTTTGGTATGGATACACTAGATGGCACTTTTTTTCTAACGGTAAATGTCGCTACGCGCCTACTGCAGGCTTGTAAAAAAGGAAGGTATGGTAAGGTTTGGACGGTTCCGGTAAGCTTTGGTAGCTCAGTTAATTGAGAGCGTTCAGGGCCGGCACAGACGGACTGCAACCGGACTGCAATTTATATGGGAACTGCACGCCGACTGCACGCCAACTGCAGTTCCTATACAAGTTGCAGTCGGGCTGCAGTCCGTCTGTATCGGCCCTTAAACCGGTGTTCCAAAAGTGGCAAAGTGGAAATCAGTAAGCATATAGTGCTCACTCCATACTTATATCAGTTTTGTTACCAAAACGCCTTAGTAGCAAGTAGCGGAATTATCAGTACTGCCAGGCGTGGCTCACTCCGCGATTTCGTCGCTTTGCTACAGGTAGCTAAAAGTACATCCGTCGGCCCCAGTTTTGGGGTTTGCCATAAGCCGCGCGTGGCGCTGTCGCCACCTAGCGGCCATATCTGTGCTGATCGTAACAGACGCGTTTTGTTAGAGAGTGAGTTTTCTGTACCTAGCACTATGTATTATTTATTCCGTGGTACTGCATGTTCACGTGTGTCGCGACTAAGGAAAATTGCTCAACAATTAATACAACTAATATAAGCAGAAGGAGTTGAAAATAATTATTAGTAAATAGTTCCGGTTAATCTGGTTATAATTTATTTAATAATAATACCTTTTAACTGAAAGTTGTTGAGCATTAGACTTTCCGTTCGTCGCGACATCTATCTAGCGGTACTGATAATTTCACTACTTGACGCTAGATGTCGACTACGAAAATAATAGGCTTTTTGGTAGACGTAGCTCACTCCGCGATTTCGTCGCTTTGCTACAGGTATAGTTCGTTTTTAGGGTTCCGTACCCAAAGGGTAAAACGACTCCCCTATTACTAAGACTTCACTGTCCGTCCGTCCGTCCGTCCGTCCGTCCGTCCGTCCGTCCGTCCGTCCGTCCGTCCGTCCGTCCGTCTGTCACCAGGCTGTATCTCACGAACCGTGATAGCTAGACAGTTGAAATTTTCACAGATGATGTATTTCTGTTGCCGCTATAACAACAAATACTAAAAACAGAATAAAATAAAGATTGAAATGGGGCTCCCATACAACAAACGTGATTTTTGACCAAAGTTAAGCAACGTCGGGAGTGGTCAGTACTTGGATGGGTGACCGTTTTTTGTTTGCTTTTTTTTTTCTTTTTTTTTTGCATTATGGTACGGAACCCTTCGTGCGCGAGTCCGACTCGCACTTGCCCGGTTTTTTTTTTGCATTAGAAAGAACTTGAAAGAAGGTATGCGATCTTGACATGTCTTACATACACGAAGCGATGCATTTTCCGAAACTTTTGAAGTGAAAACTTCGTTAACGGCGCTGTGCACTTTTTGAGGTGGGGAACAATGTTAAACGAGACGGCGTAAGGCGTAAGGCGTCAGGCGTAAGGCGTAAGGCGTAACCCTCTCTTTCTACCGCGCGGCGAAAATGTATGCCTGAGCCTGCTGTTTCGTTTTTATTCACCAAAGAACTTTAGTCATAACGTATCATAATCAGTGCAATTATTTAAAACTGCACTTTTATATTAAGCAATAAAGCTCAATGTTCTAATCTTGTACGGGCTGAAATACGAGGATCTCACAGTTACATTCTAACTTTATATCACTCCAATATAATTCAATAAAGCTACATCTTGATGAAATCGATAATAAAAGTGAACTCTAGTACTGGTGAATAAAACTCAAAATATCATGACCAAATATATTTAGATACGAGGTCTGAAAGGTAACTTTGCAATTTCTATTCGAATTTTAAACAATTAACGCTACAAATTTAAGCTCACTGGCCAGCAATTTCGGAACTAAAGTTTTTCAATGGAAAGGAGGATGGGTCAATTATACATAGTGCTGCAGACATTTTGGACTAGTCATTGAGTTTTCACTTCTGTGGGCACTCCCGGAGTGCAACCCGTTTTTTTTTTTCAGGACTGGCATGGGCAACAAGAAATGCTACATCTTCTCTGGCATATTGCTCGGTTTGCTCGTCATCGGTTTCGTTATCTACGCTGTTTTCTGTACACACCCCGAGTTCTTAAATTCTTTAAAAGGATTGTAATAGAGGTAAAGTCTAAGAAAAAAACGTGCCCCGTAATGTGACATCCAAAACAGATGGCGCTGTACTGCGCCATATGTTTTGCGGCCACTGAATTGTTAGAGCGTTTTCACATTCTCCGATTCGATATCGGATGTTGGAAGGAAGTAAAATGTAAGTTATAATGTGCTTCACTGTATTTATTTATGCTTTTAATAAATCATCATTACTAAAAAAATATAAATAACGCAAAAAGGCGGACTTAATGATAATGGCATTCTCCTGCAGCTGTTTTTGTCATAGGCGCCTTCCGACATCCGATATCGGTGCGGCGCTTCCGAAAAATTCAGCCATGTCAGAGCCCCCCGTCAGCTGTCTGACCGATAATATTTGTTTGTGTGCGTATGTGTAGGCATAATGTTTGTTGTAGTGTGCGTGACGGCGCCCACGCGGCCTGACTACGCGGATGTAGGATCCTACATCCGATATCGGATCGGACAATGTGAAAACGCTCTTAAACGCCATTTTTTGAGAATGGAGTCACTTAACTTCAATCTCGGGTAAATCCATCTGTCAGATTATGCGATTTTGGTATTAAGAAAAGGTAATAGGGTAGATATTTCCTAAGAGGGTCGAATGGATTTACCCGAGTGAAGTTAAGCGACACAATTCGAGTTACCGCTAAATAGGAGCTGTACAGTCGCCATCAGATATATCGGAGCGGCCAAGGTGCTCACAAATATCGGAACACGCCTCTATTGTCAGGGCGTTAGAGCCAAGGACCGGAAAACCCCTCTTTACGCTTAATCCTATCAATTCGGTAACCCAATCGATTCGGTTACCTTATCATTCGGTAACCCTATCATACTGTTACCTGATTGTAATGGTAACCTTATTGAAACGGTAACCCTAACCTTTAACCGAGTTAATCTCAAAACCCCATCGCGATAGGGTTTTTGTTAAGGGTTTTTAACAGGTTTTCATTCAGTTATGGTAACCTTTATTATCGGTTGCTTACTGGTTTGCTACATTAAAGTAGTTTTAGTGATGTGCCGTCAGAACTAAAAAAAATATTAAAAAAATTGTTTATTTTATTTACTTTATTTATATTTTGTTGATTTTATTGACTTTATTTATTAAATTTATTTAATTTAATTTATTTATTAAATTAATTTAATTTAATTAATTTATTGAATTTATTGAAATTATTTATTTTTTTGAATTAATTTAATTAATTCAATTTATTTAATTAATTCAATTTATTTCATTTATTTAATTTATTTCATTAGTTTAATTTATTTAATTTATTTAATTTATTTAATTTATTTAATTTATTTAATTTATTTAATTTATTTAATTTATTTAATTTATTTAATTTATTTAATTTATTTAATTTATTTAATTTATTTAATTTATTTAATTTATTTAATTTATTTAATTTATTTAATTTATTTAATTTATTTAATTTATTTAATTTATTTAATTTATTTTATTTATTTAATTTATTTAATTTATTTAATTTATTTAATTTATTTAATTTATTTAATTTATTTAATTTATTTAATTTATTTAATTTATTTAATTTATTTAATTTATTTAATTTATTTAATTTATTTAATAATAAAAAGCAAAAATAAAAGGCAAAAAAACTTGTTTGTGCTGGAGGCTTCATAGACCGCCCATGCCAACCTCGGTTATTCAATAATAAGTTGAATTTAAGTGTGCGTAAAGATTACAATCGTTTGAACTGGTCAAAAACCTCATAATGAGGTAACTGAATAGACTGGGTTTTTATTTCGGTTACCGGTAACAGAGGTTAACTGGATCTGATACGGTTACCGAATCAAAGTGTTACCTTATTAAGCGGTTACCGTTATGGTAGGGGTTTTTATAAACACCTCTAAAATAACCCTATGAAAAACCCCGGTTAAGGTAACCGGTTCCTGTCCCTGATTTATAATAAGAACACACCGCACAGGTAGGTATAAAGATAAACAAAGGAAAGGCAAAAAAACTTGTTTGTGCTGGAGGCTTCATAGACCGCCCATGCCAACCTCGGTTATTCAATAATAAGTTGAATTTAAGTGTGCGTAAAGATTACAATCGTTTGAACTGGTCAAAAACCTCATAATGAGGTAACTGAATAGACTGGGTTTTTATTTCGGTTACCGGTAACAGAGGTTAACTGGATCTGATACGGTTACCGAATCAAAGTGTTACCTTATTAAGCGGTTACCGTTATGGTAGGGGTTTTTATAAACACCTCTAAAATAACCCTATGAAAAACCCCGGTTAAGGTAACCGGTTCCTGTCCCAGGTTAGAGCGCGTGTTCAGATATTGTGAACACCTTGGCCGCTCCTATATATCTGATGGCGACTGTACACATCTCGTTTACCTGTCAAAGTCGAAGCACAAGATTGTCTAAGATTTTAAGCATCTTAGGCCCACTTGCACCATCCCACTAACCCGAGGTTAAGCGGTTAAACCGTCAACCCAGTGTCAAATTGTACTGGTAACCATGGTAACTCCAGGTTTAACCGGTTAACCCCGGGTTAGTGATTGGTGCAAGAGGTCCTTAGTCAATCAATGTATTTTTTGGTTTTAGATTTAGTTCTTTTTACATTTAGCACAGGGGCCCTACCCAAGGTGACAATCTTTGATAGAAAACGCCAATCGAAACTTTCATAATGGAGTCACGTGAGTTTTTGCAGCATCTGTTATCCCGATTTTTAGGGTTCCGTACCCAAAGGGTAAAACGGGACCTTATTACTAAGGCTCCGCTGTCCGTCCGTCTGTCCGTCTGTCACCAGGCTGTATCTCACGAACCGTGATAGCTAGACAATTGAAATTTTCACAGATGATGTATTTCTGTTGCCGCTATAACAACAAATACTAAAAAGTACGGAACCCTCGGTGGGCGAGTCCGACTCGCACTTGTCCGGTTTTTTACTTTTCGTTTGACGTATGTCTAGGTACGATTGCCATCTTGAGTAGTATAGCCTTACCACGACTGCCTTAGGGTGGTATTCCGCCTATCCAACTTCTTTGTCCAATGTCAGTGCGTCTCACTCTCTCATTGAAGCAAACTGTGAGACGCAATACACATTGGACAAAGAAATAGGCCCCATGCATGAACTATAGGGGGCAGCAAAGGAGCCGTCAGATTTTTGGCGCGAGGCGTAAATGTGACGTTTATGCTCCCGATGTAGCCCACAAGATGGCAGAACCTACTATGCACAAGGAAACGTACCGACAAGAACGGTAGATGGTAGCACTTGCTTTGGCAATGTACATGTACACATATGTTTCCGATTCAGGCCACAAGATGGCAGAATTGGCAGACCCTCCAACGCGCACGGTCCCTATCGGATAGGTGGAATACCACCCTTAGCAATATCAAACGAACATATTCGCTATAACGTCTGCGTTACGGAAGGTCAATCTCCATGTAAGTATCAAAAAGTGTCCGTCAAAAAACCTTAAATAGGTGGCGCCACAATACCTAGAATATTTAATAACATTACAAATGATTGACAGCGCGCTTCACTCCGTCAATAACGCCTACGTTCTTAGCTACTCTAGCGCTACTCTAGCGCTACTCTGGTGAAATTTGGAACTTTTATTTATAGCTGACAGCTGGACACTTTTGCAACAGTTCTGCCAGAAGAGATTGTCCTTCCTCTGCCGTCCATAGTCTGCGTGACTTACTTTCTATAGAGTCCACTCATGGTATAATAATATACTCCGCCTGGTACTCTCTTCCGACCACGTGACTGACACAAGCCTACGTTATCATGCGACAGCGCTATATAATAATATGCAAAGCGCTATACAAAGTGGCAATGTTATTGTGACGTAGGCTTGTGTCACTCTGGGAAGAGAAGACCATGTTTTATTAAACTATGGAGTCCTCTGGAGTTCCAAGTCATATTGGAAATTTACCGCGCTACCCCATACCTAATAATTTAATTTTGTATCAAGCAGAACCGATTGCGAACGATGCTATTAAGCCGTTAACCGTTTAACCGCCACTTGCACCATCCCAATAACCCGGGGTTAAGCGGTTAAACCGTTAACTTAGTGTCAAATTGTACTGGTAACCATGGTAACTCCAGGTTTAACCCGTTAACCTCGGGTTAGTAGAATGGTGCAAGTGGGCCTTACGGTAGATGTTACTAGAGCCTTCCTATAATATATGGTGGAAATATTCGCTGTATTGTATACGGTCAGGGTTGGGCAGTATTTCAATTACATGTATTTGAAATACGTATTTGAAATACATTTTAGTATTTTGTATTTGTATTTCAAATACTGCACTCACATGTATTTTGTATTTTGTATTTCAAATACTTCAAGGTTCAAAATACATTTCTACAAAATACATTTTATTAAATTCTATGATCCTAAAATGGAACATTTTTTTAAATATAATGTACGACTTGTACGAGCGCAAATAGGTACATTGCGCGAGCTATTCTGCGCAGAACTTTTCGTCAACAGCCAGGGGATAGAGTTATTGTAGTAGTTTCCGTCCATGCTCTAGTTTTCGACCACTTGACAGATTAGCATATAATATATTTCATTTTTAATTTACTATTTGCGAAATATATTTTTTATATGTAGACAGATATATTGTTTAGCTAAGGATTGAAATCAGTCCAAATTTGTGCAGCAATGTAGGTTTATATTCAAATTTCGTCAAGTGGACGAAAACTAGAGAAGGACGAAAACAAGCGCAATGACCCTATAAGTTTTTAGGAAAGGATATTCGTTAAAAAAAACTAAATGATTAAACAAAAAAAAAGAAAAGTATTTTGTATTTTTGTATTTGAAATACATTATTTTAAACACTGTAATTTGTATTTTGTATTTCAAATACCAGTCACCAAAGTAGTTTGTATTTGGTATTTCAAATACTTTTAAAAATGTATTTTGTAATTTGTATTTGAAATACGTGGAAGCCAGTATTTTGCCCAACCCTGTATACGGTCTTGGTAGCTCAGATGGCAGAGCACTGTACTAGTGACCCAGTGGTCGTGGGTTCAAGTCCCACCCAAGACAGTGAATTTTTCCACTTTTAATCCTTTTCCAGGCATAGTACAGTCAGCAGCAGAAGTTGCTAAGCGGGCGAGGTGATCAAAATTATCTTGACGCGACTTTATTGTTATGAGAATAAGAGCGTGTCAAGGTAATTTTGAACACCTCGCCCGCTTAGCAACTTCTGCTGCAGACTGTACGATTTATCGACCACATACACGCCAATATAATTTGAATCTTAGCAATCCGATTTAAAGTTCAAATTAGATTTAACTTTCGGGAAATGTAACTTGTCTTCAAACGAATCGTCTGCTGGATTAATTGGAATATACAGTGGAACCTGGATAATTGCAATCTCAAGGGACCGGCCATTTTTTGTCAATTAACCAGGTTTTTCATTTAAAAAGCAGGTCATGTAATTAACGAGGTTCAAAAAATCGTTGTGTCAATTATAGAGGTTTTCATTAATAGAGGTTGCGTTCTGTCACATTTCTTTTATGGAGGTGCAAATAACCATTGAAAGTAGATTTACACGCTTACGTTCTGAGTTTCTGGTCTATATATTGCTTCTGTCTATACTTGCACTTTTACACTACATTAATTACTACTTTATTTTCTTATCATTTGGGTTTAAAAAATTCCCTTGAATTGTAGAAGAAAGTTTTATTAGAATGTAAAAAGCATACTTTGTTTTTGATTTAATCAAAACGATTTCACCTACTACAGGCTGATGTGATAGATACCCAATAAAAAAAAATCTGGGTGAAGATATAAATAAAAATAATGATCATTGCTATTAAAATATTGTTACTGCTGTCTACAACTACATTATTTCAATTACAGAGGTAATAAGTAAGACTCGTTTCAATAATAGAGGTAAAAAGAAGAGCAAGAATAACGGATTTTTTTAGCAGTGTCAATTATAGAGGTCTTAGTTGCGATGTGGTCAATTACAGAGGCAAAATTACGAAAAGCACTAAAATCTAAATTGCAATTATAGAGGTTCCAAAATTTCAATTATAGAGGCCTTTTGGTCTCAAGGGACCGGGACCGGACTTTTGGTTGCAATTATTGAGGTTTTCCATTTATCCAGGTGCCAATTAACCAGGTTTCACTGTATTTGGATTTTTTGGGAAAACCTTGTAGATTGGTGCGGCCTGGAAAAGGGTTAGGTACTTAATAGGGAATATGAGGCAAAGCTCTGCGTAGGTGGCACCTTTGTGGCACATACAGTAAACAAACCACATTGACACATCACACGTCACGTCAATCACATGGCCTACCGCGAAACAAGAAAATCTAAATTTCGTTATCTAATCTCTCTATCACTCTTGCATATTCGAGCGATAAAGAGGCAGATAACTAAATTTCGATTTTCGCGTTTACCGGTAGGCCCTTGTTAACAAACCGCCTTGATGCATCAATGTCATATTTTATTGTCTGTGAAAACTTGTCAAAAAACAGTTAAAGCACAGTATGTATAAGTTAGTCTATGAATTTACTGAGTCGGTAGTGCTGCACTCTGGCGGCAGAACATTGCAGTAATATCCCCTAACATAATAGCATCGTTCGCAGACGTTTCTGCTTGATATAAAATTAATTTATGTCCTACCTATTTAAATATTTGTATTTTACATACTCAGCACGTCCCTACCGCACATACCGTATGAGCCTGGGTGTATCCATAAGTTTTTGGACCACTACTACGATAGGCTGAAATATGTTGTAGGAGGTGCTCTGATAATCTCCCTTTTGATTGGTTTTATTGTGTATGGTATCCAGTGTAGAAAAAAGAACAAGCAAAGTAAGTGTTTTTAATTTGATTTTGAAAACCAAGGCATAGAGAAACATAGTAAGTATAGAGGGCTCACTCCATACATCAGTTTTGGTACCAAAACGACTATTATGATTCGGTCAAATTGTGTTTTTTGAAAAACTAATTATAGCCAGCCTTTTATGAATGTAGTATGATACCTTTGGGTATGGTGCTTTACGCACGCTAGCGTCCCCTTCCCTCACTGTCGTCGTCACTGTGTCGTCTCCCTGCCGCAACCCGGGGGGGTTGCCCCTCCCTTTTGCATGAAATAGGTCCCGGTTCACAGTTTTTTTCATTTTTTGGGGAAAGTTTTAACAAATAAAGTTATATTAATTTTTTTTGGTATGACGCACCATATTCATGTTATGGCTAGATGAACTTCGACAAAATTTAACCGTTGAAAAACTTGTTGAAGTTCAATATAACATAGTACGTAATAGTACTGAAAGAAATCCTACACGGAGAATAACCTTGCAAGCTTATTCTCCGTGTAAGATTTCTTTCAGTAGGTACTATCACGTACTATGTTATATTGAACTTTAACAAGTTAATACATGAATATGGTGAGTCTTACCAAAAAGTTGCACATAACCTTTTTTGTTTAGAATTTATTAAGAATTATTTCTTACCTTGACACTTTATTCCTAATTCTAAAACTTTTCTCAAAAATTAATAAAAACCGTCAACTGGGAAATATTTCATGGCAAAAAGTGGGGGTTGCGGCAGGGGGGAGGGGGACGCTAGCGTGGGTAAAGCACCATACTCAACGGTATCATACTACATTCATAAAAGGTTGGCTATAATTTGTTTGTCTTCCCCATACATTAGAACACAACTTAACCGAATCATTATTTTCGTAGTCGATTTCAAGCATACTTCCGATTTAGTGCTTATTCTAATCTATGGTCCGATAAACCAATTTTTTCAGTAAAGTAGAAGAAATGAACTATACTCATACCTTTTTAGGGTCCCGGTTTTACCCTTTGGGTATTACTAAGACTCCACTGTCCATCTGTCTGTCTGTCTGTCAGTCAGTCAGTCAGTCAGTCAGTCAGTCAGTCAGTCAGTCTGTCTGTCTGTCTGTCACCAGGCTGTATCTAAGGAACCGTGATAGCTAATAGACAGTTGAAATTTTCAAGGGTGATGTATTTCTATTGCCGCTATAACAACAAATACTAAAAAGTACGGAACCCTCGGTGGGCGAGTCCGGTTTTTGGGTGCTAGTACTAGCGTAAGACAAACGCCTCATTCGAACTTTAAGATACGTCAAAAATTTGCTGAAGATACGATCGGATATGTCAGTGTCAAAAGTGGTATCTTCAATGGTATCTTTAGCAAACTTTTGACGTATCTTAAAGTTCGACCAAAGAGAATAAAGTCTATAGAGACGGATTGTCAAAGTAAATTATGTAGCCACTGTAAATTTACTGCCATCTTTCGACAGAACATAAAACTGTTAGAACGCCATTTGACTTTGACCCTTATTCTTTCAGTGATAGGTATGTGTTATCTTATTAAATATTAATATTCACTCCATCTACTCGACTATAGGCCAAAGGTATGGTTCCATGTTTTCGAGCGATGGCACCACAACCTTCAACCTATGCTCGAGTAGATGGCGTGAATATTAATATTTAAAAAGTTAAAACATATTAGTTAAAGAATAAGGATCAAAGTCAAATGGCGTTCAAACAGGTTTAATCTTCTGTCGAAAGATGGCAGTAAATGAACTGTAGCTACATAATTTACCATGACAGTAACTCTCTTCTTCAAATCCTCTTTGGTTCGACTCAGGCTCAGGCCAAAAGACGATGTGATTATCTCTGTCGATGTTTTAACCTTTTCGCCGCCACGCTAATGAAATAAACTGTCATCAACGCCAAGTCACAAATTGGAACATCCCGTACAACATATCAAGTCGTGGCGTGCTGGCGTGTGTGAGGCACGAAATGTACTGATTTTATATCGAGTCCATGGCGGCGAAAAGGTTAAATGATACAGTTCATGGCTAAACTATAATCCTTTTTTTCAACACACCAGCTGTTAAAAGCTCTCTTGTTTGTTCAAAAACTGATGAGAGTAGAAAATGCAACATTTTATGCACAAAGTAATCAAATGCAAAGTTTGAGTTGTTTCCTAATGTTGGCGGGTAGAATTCACTTTTAAATGATGATTATGAACGATAAATATTTAACAACATTCATTTTTTTGATATTTTACAGTTGGCATTTTCCTTGTGTTGGTGTGGTGAAAAATTGTGTGTTAACTCGGTGACAAAATTTGTTGCGCAAAATTCATTTTTCAAACCACTCACTACGCTCGTAGTTCAATTTAGGGCTCTTTCGCTTGCTCGGGTATCGATATTAGCACGAGCAGTTAACCCTTTTCCAGGCCGCACCTATCTATAAGATTTTCCCGGTAAATCCAAATATATTCCAATTAATCCAGCTTTGATGAGTCATTTGAAGACAAGTCAAATTTCCCGAAAATGCAATCTAATTTGAATCTTTACTACGAATGCCAAAGTTGAAATTCTAGTGGCGCGTATATTAACAACTTTGCCCTTTTGTAATCCAAATAACTATTTATTATTACAGAGTAAAATGGAGCGTAAAGCGTTTTCTGAATCCCGTTCGAACCCAACGCCACGCGCCCGCGAAAGTTACGGCGTCAAAAGGAGCAACAAATTCAAAATCTTCATGTACGCATTTTCGACAGTGTCCGTGTTAATGTTCGTTGGTGTAATCATCTTCGTTATGGTGAAGACTTCGAAATTACCGAGCGAATATATGGGGAAGAAAACAACAACTACCACTGCCAGTGAGGGCTCTTTTAGACGGCACGCGAACTCGCATGCGATTTTAGTTACATTGCGCACCATTATGGTTACATCAACTCAGCCGACTGATCAAATAACGCAATGTAATGAAACTCGCATGCGAGTTCTCGCACCGTCTAAATCAGCCATTAGGGTCTGATCTTACGAGTAAATGGGTCAATTTATTTCGGTCATTCTAAAAAATATGCCTGCGCTCTAATTGCCACGAACGATACGCAATGTATGAAAAGAGTCGTGGCAATTAGACGCAACCGAGAACATATTTCCAGAGAATGACCCATTTAAAGTTGGACATTGATCTTTTTTTAAAGATATTAGATCTTATTCTATCTGATTTGTTAGGAAAAAAAAGTGTCCCTTAATTTTTATTTCATTGTGTTATCATTTTTTCATATTAGATGTGTTATGTGATTTAGTATTGTACTTAACTTATGTATCATGAACATGTATATAACAAAACTTATATTCATACTTTTCTACATAACCATTAGTGTCTATTTTAAGGAACGTTTTTGAAATAAAAAACTCAAATTTTGATGAAGTTGTTTATTTACAGCACAAAATACACGTTATTATTCTATTGGAAAACTAAAAATGATTCACAAATAAATTATTAAATTATTAAAAAAAATTAAAATTCATGTACTTAATGTATTAAGTAGGTATTTACTAAAAAGCACATTCAAAGAAAAAAGATTAACCCTTTGAACGCTTTACGTCATAAACAAAAACGTCACTCACACGCCAAGGTCATCGGCGCAAGCGAGCTAATGTAAACCTTATTAGAAAGTGTGAAGGTTTCTTCAACAGAGTACGCCATCATAACACTTATGTGTATTCATGGCACCGTGGGCACGACTGGTTATGACGCCTGTAGCGATCGATCGATCTTGGCGTTCAAAAGGTTGAGAAAGTTTAACCTTTTCGACGCCATGTCACACAAAAGCCGTCACTCGGACGCCACGTCACCGAAGTGTCGAAACTGAAATTGAACTTTATGCATAGGCACGTAGATCTATGTTGCTCTGTGGTCTGTGACCTATTAATCGGTCTTTGGCGTTGAACCTGCAGTGCGGATATATCGGTCGTTGGCGTCCAAAAGTTTAATGATAACTTCGTAAACCGTGTTGTGAGCATAATCGTTGTTTTTAACTTATAGTTAGAAGTAGGAAGATATTTTACATTACATTAGAGTCGACCACGCTAAGTTTTCATACTAAATAAGGTCAGTGTGAGGAAAACCGGCATATGAAATGTTTGATTGGAAATACCGTCATAAGTCATAAGGCAAGAGCTCCCGTATTTTTATAAGTACTTACATACGTAAAGTTGTCGAAATATGCTGCACGATTCGAACTTTAAGCTAAGTACATCAAATATTCTGTCTACATACGATATGATATGAATTAGATGTCTGCGTCAAAAGTGACGTTTTTGTATGAAGAAACGTCACTTTTGACACTGACATATCTAATGCATATCATATCTAGACGTAATATTTCACATAGCTTAAATTAGTTCGAATCGGGCCGATAAAGTGAGCCGATCTTGTTCAAACTTGTTCGAGAGATCGGCTCTATATTTCGTCAACTTCGCTCAGACACAGAAAGAAAGAAGAAGCTCCTTCGACTCTACCGACCTTATGTAAGTGTACACATACTCATGTATACAAACGCAAGAGTTAGAAGCGATGAAAAACTTGAACAGATGTTAAGTGCATAATTGTTTTCCATCGTATTTACTCGGAAACATTCGTATTTGTCATGCTACTTCAGTCAACCACAGTACTTTTTGTACCGAGACTGACTGAAATAGCAAGACACGCTCGTACGTTTCCGTGAAAATACGATGGAAAATAATTATGCGCTACATCTGTAGACGGTCTTCTCCAAATTGATCTCATTTTAATTATTAAAAAAACTAATGCAATATAGTTACTCAAGTTTATGTTCATACTTTTAGCTTTGAATGTTTTTTTTAACCCTTTATATGCTTAGACACGGATCCGTGCGTGGGAATTTAAATCTATTACTTTAAATGTCAAGGTCACTTTTTCAATGATCAAATCTGACAGGCCAAATATGAGTGTTTAAGTTTAGGATTATGTTTAGTTTTCGACGACAGTTCAGTTTTTGGTGACCCAAGCGACCTTGGCGTTGTTGCACACCTCGATCTTCTTGATGATGGTCGTCTGGTGGCCAGACAGTGCTGTGGAATAAACAACGATAAATAACTAAGTGTTTTAAACCGATTCATGTACAATCGGCAGCAGAAATTAGCCTTTCAACTGCTGTAGACTGAGACTGATATATATATAAGACATACAAAATCGGACTCATTTTGCAGCGGTCTGATAAATAAGACGAAATTTCGTGTAACTTCGTAGCGCCGGCGACACGAGCACTAGTGTAGTAAATAAAGGTAGTGGACCCCGCAGTAATTCCTCAGCCAGAAAAAACTTTACAGTATGATAAAGTATCAATAAATAAAAAGTATTGTATAAATTTCCAAAGAATAATAATAATAGAATTAAAGTAAATACCTAAAGTCTTAAATCGTTAATATCTTTTTACGGAAAAATGCTCCGTTCAAACTTTCGTCACCAGACATATTCATGTAACGTATTCCAACAATATATGAAATATCAAAAAAATATCCCAGCAGAAATACCAGTATTAATAAAATAAAATTTTTTGGCGTGTCTTGGACCGGAAAATTGCTCAGTCTAATTTTTTCACTGGAATGCCATTTTATTGCCGTTTTATACCTACAAAATGAAAATCTAAAAATTTTCCACTCTCAGTTTTTAATAGTTCTATAATACATACATTTCGATACGCATTTTTTTTTTTGGATTTTTTACCCACTGCGCCAAATTATATTCTAAGATCATATAAGAAGAAAAAAATGACAGAGCAATTTCCGATGAAAATGAGCGTCAAAAAAAGGAAGTATCATAAAAAAATATTCTCATGTTTGACAAAACTTTTAGATTTTTTTCTAGTATCACATACTGATACAAATAACTTATTTTGTAAAATAATTTTGGACTGAGGAATTACTCGGTTCAATATATAATCAGATTTGTGTTTTTACCTAACTTAGGAGGGTTTTTTTTTTGGATATTTATAATGTTAGTCTCGGCTCATTCTATACAATAACCAAGCTAAATTTCATCGACTGAGAAATTAATGCATGGGTCTCCATACAACAACTTGCTTCATTTACTACATTACACGCTCGATATAATTTCAACTGTATTAATTTATTTTATAAGTTTTGACATTTGCAATATTAATTTTTAGACTAAATAGTGTATTTTACACCAAAAAGGGAAACTTAAGTTTGCATAAATATTAATTTAGGTTTTCACTCTCTTTGACATTTGTATGCCAACCGGCAAAACATAGCGCTCAATGTACCTATATACCTAAGACCATGTATACCTATGTTTCACAAATAAAGCATTCTGATTCTGATTCTGATTCTGATTCGATGAAAAATTCTATGGCGTTTAAAAGGTTAATAGGTAGCTAAAAATTTATGAAATTTTGGGACGCTTTTAGGAACACAGAATGCTTTATTAGAAGAGCGTTTCTTTTATTTTTTGCCATTTTTGTATATTGTTACCTTTTTTGGCAGTTTTGTGTTATTTCTACTCAGAGTCACGAGCTATTTCGATCCTAATGGGATAAAAAATGTCCCAGAGTTTTGTTCCTATTGTGTTACCATTTCCCCATATACTTTGTATGGCGGTAACAAACAGGAAAGTTTGAAAAATGTATGGAAATTTTAGGACACTTTTTTTCTCCTGTAAGTAATAAAAGAAACGCTCAGAAACGAAATGCCTGCGATTCTGAGTGGATTGGAAGTGGAGTCACAGAATAAGTAATAGTACTACCGTACAGAAAGGAAACTTCCTACAAAACCGAAGTTTGGCCGCGCGTTCAGGGTCGAATCATGCTATCCCTGATATGGCACTATCCGAGCCGAGTTTGGCCGAAGTCAGAAGTTTCGCACCCCTGGTGGAGTAGAGTTGGTTGCCTGGTTTAGCGACCTCAAAGTTTTACTCTGAATATCTTTCTTTATTGCATGCCATACGATTACAGATGACTGTAATGCATAATTATTTTCCATCGTATTTTCACGGAAACGTACGAACGTGTCTTGCTATTTTAGTCAGGCTCGGCACAAAAATTACTGAGATTGATTAAGTAGCATGACAAATACGAACATTTCCGAGACAATACGAAGTAAATAGTAGATTGTTAACCAAGGGATGAAAGGCACTCATTTCTGCCGAGGTAGTTTGGCGCCAATAGTCCGAGGCTGAAATGATGCCTTTCACCAGAGTTAAATACTCTACTTTTCATTTCGAATACGAGGAAAGTAAAATGCATGTGTTTTTTTAAGGCGAGGTATGCCCGAGGAAAATTTTCAGATTCTGTCAAATTACCCCATTTCACACACAAGCACACTTCACGCACACTACCTCACTTTACTGGGACAGGTCAGTGACCCATCCTGTTTTTTTTAAGATGCAAATGAGAGTATTTTGAGTTTCGTGTTAACCACTTGCCTCCTTTGAGGAAGAGAAACTCTAAAAAAGTTCCATTGAAAGAAGGAAGAGAAACAATATATTTTATCTTACTCTCCTTGTCTGTGCATGTCACATGTGACGTATTTAAATGTAAATTAACTAAAATCGAATTCATTAGATACGCGTACTAAATAAACCGAATAAATACAGAAGTCGTTTATTCAATAGGGCTTTCGATAAGGCGCAAAATCAATTCAATGACAATTTCATTGAAATCATATGTGTATTCCGATGATCTTATTATTATATAACGTACTTACCTTAGCTTAGCTTCAATCTGTATATATTTAGTTGTAGTACCTAGCTAATAAGAAAATTTTGCATGCTTTTTCATGTGAAATGTAGGGGAGAGCGGGGACAAACGTAACGGCGGGTGGAAAGGAAAGTAACTATTGCTCTGTAGGTGTATCTAATAGTCAAAACACCATTCCGCTGCTATTACGTGATAGACAGTGGCGCCCCCTTCACTTGCATTCAGTCGAAACAGGCGCCACGTGCTATTAGGTTGTGTGAGAGGACGCAACGTGATGTTTCGAATCAAAAGTACGTTTTTCGACTTTTAGTTATTTGATGTTTACGTTGTATTAAAATACATACATTTTCTGAATATTTGCATATCTCCTAGAGTGGCATTGTCCGGCTCCCGGTCTCTACGGTAAGTGGCGGGGATCCGGGAGACGGACAGACATAACAAGCCGTTGAATGGCGGCGCCTCAGATTTAACGGTGGGTTGAGGTTGAGTGGCGCGGCCATTTTGGAAAAATATACGTCAAGTGGTGGGGCCTCCAGGAGGGTCATCACGAATTTGGCGCGTGTTAGAAATATGACCGTTTCTCAAAAAATATGTATGAATGATATATATTAACTATGTATTATTGAATTCAGCATATAGTGGTTTATTTGATTGTATACCAATGAATTACATTCTATTTTATGTGAATTATGCTGGACTTGATCAAATCTCATATTATTACCATTTTTTTTCTACTTTCATGTATAAAAATACGTATAATTAGGAAATAAAACAATTGACTGTAGAAAAAGCAGTTTATATGACAAAACAATACATTTAATATGATTCACACAGTTCTAACAAACTTTATTTTACGCGGGAATTCGACCGTTAAGGAATACCATCCTTGTTTATTGACGAATGCATCTTGCAAGAGTGAACAAGCAAGGCATAGTTTTAACGGTTTTATTTTAGGCGCGAAATACGATGTCGCACAGAGGCCGGGAGACGGTCTCTGCCACTCACGGGCTTGTTATGACGGAACCGTCTCCCGGTTCGCCGCCAATTAGGGAAGTGTCCGGCTCCCGCCCTCTGCCACGCAGGGGCATATTTAAAAAAATGGCCGCACCATTTCTCCTACCCTTCAACCGGAGGCCCTGCCACCCGCAGGGATATTGATTATTGATTAGATTGATTGCAATTTATTTTCTCGAGCACGTTCCGTTTCAAAGATATCTTTCATGTTTTCAGAAAAATGCGGTCGGGTACAAAAGTAACAAAGCCGTATAGGTACAAAAGTAACATTTACATCCCATAGAATATATACCTATTGAATCTAATATGGTGTCACATGCTTAATGCGTCAATGATGATTTAAACCAGGGCTCTCCAAACCCCGCCCCGCGGGCCAAATCCGGCCCGCGAAGCGTTCCAATCCGGCCCGCCGACAGCGGTCCAATCCAGCCCGCGGGAGCCAGGCTCCAGGTGTTCAGCCCTATCAGTATCAGTTCAGCAGCAACCAGATACACCCCCCCCCCCCCCGGCGCCGACAGTGGCGCGCGCGAAAATGCTGAGGCGCAATATGGCCCTCAGGTAAAAAAGTTTGGAGACCCCTGATTTAAACGATGTATGCCATATTTGTGAGTGAAAAAACTCTGGCCCTGAATTATCTGTCAACAATGTCTAAAGAGGACTTAATATTGATTTGTTTTCTTAAAATGCTAATGTTTATCTAGTTAAAATGCAAATATTAAAGTGTGTGATCAATAATAATTTACATATGTATTTAATTAGTACTTTTTTGATTTCATATACCTATCATATTATATTAATTACAGCCCACTGTGTCTTGTTACTTTTGACCCACACGTGTTACTTTCTGCACGCCAACGGGGTCATGAGTAACAAAAGACGATTTTTTAGTCACTCTGGTACTTACATACAAAATACACAATTATAAGGTTAATCAAGATGTTAATGTACAGAACATGCAATGAAGTTATATATGACTACATTAATTTCATCAAAATAATAACGGTTAGTCAGAAACTAAGGTCAAAGTACAAAGTGTTGCGTTTCTCCCCGCTCTCCCCTACGCATCCAAAATTACTGTCCACCTATGTTCATCACTACATTTTTGCAAACATATCGTTATCTTTATCAATAAATAAAGTCCTGGCAGGGTGGAAATTTAATTTTGGCGGATTGTTTTTCTCTGCATCTGACTGTACAGCTACGCCAAATTTTTGGTAAACTTACGGTTATATGTTCAGAATCTGAATCTGTGTAGTTATTTAGTACGAAAATACTTAAGATATATGGACATTCCTCTGGTCCTTGAACTACGTCCAAAAGAGAGGTATGGGCACTGTGAATTACATCTCGCTTTGTGTGGTAGGACACAGCACAGCGGATGTCATTCCAGATCTAGAGCAGAGCTCAACCTTACAGAAATCTGCAGCCAAATAACACTAGATCCTACTCATAGTATTGTTCCTGCCGGTGAGTATGGTTGTCAGTTATCAACGAGGGTGCGGAGGGTTAGGCACGGCAACGCGCATGTACCTAACACCTCTGGAGTTGCAGGCGTCCATAGGCTACGGAGACTGCTTACCATCAGACGGGCCGGGTGTACTGCCATCTCGCCGAAATATTTTTCGCCTAATTTCACTTCCCAACCAACTTATTGCTGTACTTTTAGTTGGCAAACCAATACTTAGCATATTATTATTTAGCATAATTTTTATTTGAACACAATTTTATTTAGCAGATGTTCATTTTACCACGATTCATTTAGAAAAATAGTTACTAAGCAAATGTTTTATTATACCTAACTATTTATTGTTAAATAACGTTTGCCCAAATTGAAATTTCGCATACTTTTTATTGGATCACAACTATATTTAGCATTTTTTTTATGACCCGTAAAACGAGACTGCTCCCAGAGATAGGTAGGTTAGGGTTTTTTTTTTTTGACCCTAAAAACGAAACTGCTCCCACGGATAGGTACGTTATTCACAATATTAGGCGAAAAATAATTTATGCCTATCAATACATTCGACATAACAATAAAAGACTTTGAAACATGACCAACTAAATATTTTGCCATACCATAATATTGTAAATAATCATTTGCGACATGTTATATATGCGAAACATTGGTCTGCCATCTGATAGTTTTGCCAAATTTTACTATGGGAAAAATAGTTTGGGAAGTGATAATTTGCCATACAATTTTCGGCCACATATTAGTAAACCGACGGGCCGTATGCTTGTTTGTCATCGACGAGGTATAAAAAATAAAATTAAATATGCACAGAATATAATTGAACTAGAAACTTTGTTTTATTTTATAGTAAATTTGGATAACAATCGATACATAGACAATCACAGTAAACCAGTCCGCAACGGTATTGGCCTGTAAGCCTCGTAGGCAAGTATATCTCGGCCTTCACGAGCCGCAAAAACTCACTAGGACTGAGGCTAGACCATAGTCGTTTATTTATTCTTGATTTCATGAAGGTTTGCAGAACAGCACGTAACCGCATTATATATCTGGGCGGACCTCACAGCAACAAAATAGGTGTACCGCTTCAAGATTTTCAAGTAGTACACGAAATATTTACATATCGTTCCGTATTAATAGGTAATATTTGAAGATCAAAAGTTCTCTAACATAAATACAAGATCACAAAATTGTCATCACAATCATTGACGTTGACGTACAGAAGTCACATGGGTATGTTTTTAAAATTACGCAATATTAGGTAATACCAGCATAATGAAAATTAACTCCAATCAGTAAGTATGAGTCTTCAAACTTTTTCCATTTTAAGCGGGGTTTTAAGGAGCAAATTACTTAAATGATTTTAGAACCGTATTGTTTTAAGATAGTTTACTGCGTTTTTCAGTAATTATCCCCCGTAAACAACAACAAATCAAATTTAAGATGAGACTCGAGCTCTATGTGATGATAATTAATTTACCCTATTTTTTAAATACAATTTGTCTACTGGTATACTTTTTCGTATACGTATATGATTTAATGTCAAAATAATTGCAAAACCCAACTGTCAGTTTAGTGCGCCCCGCGATAGGACCGCCTTCGTTCAAGCCCAGCGGGCATCTGATCAAAGAAGTTGCGTGCACGGGACCGCTGATATCATGTTTTTGAACTTATTTATTTAATGTTAAATTAAAAAAAAAAATCACAGATTTCGTGCCTCACACGACTATCGAGCACATTGGAAATGAATCTACGGAATTCGAAAAAATATTGTCGCTGAGCGACGAGAAAGTCTGGATAAGGAAAAAGTTACAAAATAAAACTACAACGTTGAATGATAATTATTTTATTCTTAGACTAACACAAGTATCCTGGACATAACGCATGTGAACAAACAAATTGCAAAATTTCCACACGCGTATCCAAGTTTGAATAATTGTCGCCGTGGCGCATAAGTATAGGTACATATTTCATTTTTCGATTAATAAGCAGGATATATTAATGTTCAAAGTACAAGAAAATTATTACACGGTAAATCCGTAGTCAACTCGAGAAGTGGTGATCGGCAGCGGCCCATTTGCTGCAAGATATGAAATTTTCTTGACAGCAGTTTGACGCGACGAGAGATGACCATAACAGCGTTTGTCTATGTTGCACCAAACTCCCTCTCCCTCTCCCTCTCCCTCTCCCTCTCCCTCTCCCTCTCCCTCTCCCTCTCCCTCTCCCCTCTCCCTCTCCCTCTCCCTCTCCCTCTCCCTCTCCCTCTCCCTCTCCCTCTCCCTCTCCCTCTCCCTCTCCCTCTCCCTCTCCCTCTCCCTCTCCCTCTCCCTCTCCCTCTCCCTCTCCCTCTCCCTCTCCCTCTCCCTCTCCCTCTCCCTCTCCCTCTCCCTCTCCCTCTCCCTCTCCCTCTCCCTCTCCCTCTCCCTCTCCCTCTCCCTCTCCCTCTCCCTCTCCCTCTCCCTCTCCCTCTCCCTCTCCCTCTCCCTCTCCCTCTCCCTCTCCCTCTCCCTCTCCCTCTCCCTCTCCCTCTCCCTCTCCCTCTCCCTCTCCCTCTCCCTCTCCCTCTCCCTCTCCCTCTCCCTCTCCCTCTCCCTCTCCCTCTCCCTCTCCCTCTCCCTCTCCCTCTCCCTCTCCCTCTCCCTCTCCCTCTCCCTCTCCCTCTCCCTCTCCCTCTCCCTCTCCCTCTCCCTCTCCCTCTCCCTCTCCCTCTCCCTCTCCCTCTCCCTCTCCCTCTCCCTCTCCCTCTCCCTCTCCCTCTCCCTCTCCCTCTCCCTCTCCCTCTCCCTCTCCCTCTCCCTCTCCCTCTCCCTCTCCCTCTCCCTCTCCCTCTCCCTCTCCCTCTCCCTCTCCCTCTCCCTCTCCCTCTCCCTCTCCCTCTCCCTCTCCCTCTCCCTCTCCCTCTCCCTCTCCCTCTCCCTCTCCCTCTCCCTCTCCCTCTCCCTCTCCCTCTCCCTCTCCCTCTCCCTCTCCCTCTCCCTCTCCCTCTCCCTCTCCCTCTCCCTCTCCCTCTCCCTCTCCCTCTCCCTCTCCCTCTCCCTCATAATCATAATCATAATCATTACGCCCGTCTCAAACAGGATAGATAGAGTTCGACCAAGAAAAATCTGCAGCGATTTTGAAAGCCCACGCAGTGCAAGTGTTATTCTGCCGTCATAATCCCGATAATTCACAACAAACACCGATAACGAACTATGCGAAACATGAAGTCATAAATGTCCTGTGAAAAATGTCGTTCTGACTTTTTGACTATTTTAAGGTTAAGCTACAGGGCAAACCCTTAACCCGATCGTCTTTGTTTTAGGCTCAAATTGTAGCTGACTAAATTGTCCAGAGCCGTTTTTCTCAAATTTTTGATATCATTCTTCGTTTCCAAATTATCGAGCACCAAAATCAAAAATTCGGAAAAAATTGAATTTTATTTTCACTATTTCGACCATAACTTTTTTTGTTTTTGACTTTCTCGAAAAATTATTTTTGCACCTTACAGCTCTCATGATTATGCGTCTTTTGAGCCTATTTTTTAATATCATATCTTCACAACTTTCCGAGATATAAGGGGATCGCACTTTTTCGTGAAATCGGACCGTATACTGGAGCGAACGAAAAGACATTTCCAATGTCAAAAGTAATCGCGGAATTCGCTCAAGCATAAAATTGCGCGTTATTAGAAGCAGTTTTCATATTTTTATCTTTTGTGCACAAATTGTTACGAATGTTTAAAGTCCGTTTTAGACCTATGTTCGTGATCGTTTTCTATCGAGCAAAAGTCAAAACCTTAGGATTCGAATCGCGGAAGTCACTAGAAAAAGCCCTCAAGATTGCTAATTGAATGTATGGCAGCCGTATTGTGATCCAAAAAAGAGCTACGGCTTTTTAAAAACTTCGTTTTCTGAACCCACTGCACCTTAAAACATGACTAAGTAAAAAATTTTAAAGTATTTTTTTGGGTACTTTCAATTAACAATTTAGGCAAAAGTATCGTTATTTATGGAATAGCAAATCCATTTATACCCAAATTTCAATTGCTTATCGTAATAAAATAAATAAAATCGTACTTGGTACCTAAAATGCTCTAGTGCAGAAACGTATCATTTTCTGAACACCTTTTAGAACAACAATGACCCTCTTTCAGAGCATGAGAAATGAAAACAATTATGCACTACATATGTAAATAAGTGGAAATTTTAAACAAAATTAATGCCCTTGTGCTACTCGGGCAGTGTCAGTGCGTGAATCACTTAGCGCCACAAACCGTTAACCCAGTGTCAAATTGCACTAGTGACCATGGTAACTCCAGGTTTAACCTTTTTAACGCCGTGTCAAACACAAAAGCTGTCATTTGGACGTCACGTCACCCAAGTGTCAAAACTGAAATAGGGAATATTACTGCAATGTTCTGCCGCCAGAGTGCAGCACTAAACATAGAGTAAAAGCATAGAGTAACTTATACATACTAGTTTTCACTATGACATTGATGCATCAAGGCGGTTTGTTTACAGGTGGCCTACCGCAAAACCCGAAAATGGACATTTCGTTATCTGCCTCTCTATCAATCGAATAAGCAAGAGTGATAGAGAGGCAGAAACCGAATTTTCGATTTTCGTGTTTTTGCGGTAGGGCCTGTGAGTATGCGAGTGACGCCCTCTACGCAGAGTTTTGCGTAATATTCCCTATTGAACTTTATGCATATGCACGTAGGTAGGTTGCTCTGTGGTCTGTGACCGATTAATCGGTATTTGGCGTTGAACCTGCGGTGCGGATATATCGGTCATTGGCGTCCAAAAGGTTAACCGGTTAACCCTGGGTTAGTGAATGGTGAACTTACCTGGATAATCATTCTTCTTCAAAAAGTCGCTGCAGACCGGCAGGAAGCGCTCGCTGATCTTCTTCCCCAGGTCCGGCTGACAGCTGTTGGCGAAGGCGGCGAAGATGGTGAAGGAGTAGCTGAAGACGTCCGTGAAGTCGTCCTCCACGATCTTGGGGCCTTTGAGGACGATGGACACCAGGGACCTGGTGCACTCGATGATCACTTTGATCACTGGGTTGTCTGCGAAAAATAAATAATGGTGGAACAACTTCAACGAGTTTTTAATTACAGTACACACAGCAACACTCTTAGTGTTAGACCAAGAAAAGTCTGCAGAGATTTTGATAGCTCACGCAGTGCAAATGTTATTTTAAATGTCAAACTTCTAATAGTATCAATAACACTTGCACTGCGTATGCTATCAAAATCGTTGCAGACTTCAATCGGTCAAGCTGCCCGTCGTTGGACCTTATTTCGAAAGGCATAAGGCCCAATGGACAGTTAAGAGTGTGGACGATGGGACTAGCTTCTGCCCGCGACTTCGTTTGCGTGAAAAGATTATGATAATTGATAATAAGTACTATCATAAATGTCCTTCCCGGTCCTCACCAATTTCCATATCAAATTTTATATGTTCGGCGTGAGGAGGTAACAGACAGACAGACAGTATATATTATTTTGATATTTATAATATTATAGTAGAGATGAACCGAGAGAAGCCACACATAACACCTCGCGTATTCATGAAACTGTGTGTGATTTTGATTTCTAAACCATTTTCTAAATTTTAAGATACCTAAGTACTTATTTAAAGACGTCACGTCAAGGTAAGTATTTAAGGACCATCTGCTGCGAACATTTTTTGTCAGGCCTGTGTAATTGGGTATTCAGCTACCAAAAGTGTTTTCTCGTTAAATACACCATCATTCAATTGACGAAAGGGTCAATGATAATGGTTACCTGTACTTAAAATGTTGTCATGTCAACCTGGGTAAACAAAACGGTAAGTATTCCCTTCTAAACGAATAGATAAATAAATTCTAAACGAACAGATGGGGGCGCCATTATAAGCCTTCAGTAAGAATTGCTTGGAAAAATTCGACGTATGCCGCTGTGGCCCGGTGGCCGAATGGCACAGGCACCTGCCGCGATAGCAGAGGACGCTGGTTGGAACCAGCCTGGGGCACTGGAGGCGTTGATCACTTTTTCTTAGTATATGATATTTATATCACTAGATAAATCCTGTCAAAACTTACCTTTGTCCTTTTGAGAAGCTACTATATCGTCCAGATCTTGCTTGCAGTTGCCAAGTTTGAAACCAGTCACCAGATCGGCCCACTGCGAACTCTTCACGGTGATCTCAAAGCTGTTGAAATACGCCTTCTGGCAGACGAAGCTCTTGCTGTGGCGTCCTTTACCCAAGATGGCGAGGATGTAGTGGATGAGCAAGCCAACGACTGGAAAATGAAACGGAAATATCAGTGTGATGTTCAATATTAAGACGTGTTTTCTGTCACAAGGTTTAATTTTCCAGGGGCAGCATGCCGAGGCGTGGAGACAGCGCCCCAAAGCAATGGGACAATGTCCCAAACCAGGGTTTCAAGAAAAGGGCTTTACATAGGTCCAAATGTCAATTTCCTATGAATATATGACGCTTCCGGATTTTTGAGGAGCTTGGCATGAACGAGCGGTTGGCTTTCTATGGTCTAAACTCGGATCCTCCACTTCTTTGGATACGTGTCTCGGTGAGACGGAACATCCATAGAACGTCTAGTTGTGCAAAAAAGAGTGGGAGGTGACTGGGCTAGAAGAAGATCGCCAATGGGATGGACCGACCAAATCAAAGCCAGTATTTCGGCCACAGTAAGCGAATGCTCACGGAGAGCAGCTCTACTGGTGGAATGGCGACGTGTCGTTAAGCGAGTCGCTGAAAATTTTACATAATAGCACTACCATTCTGTAAAAAGTGCAACGAGGAAGAAGAAGATATGACGCTTATAGTGGTACCTACACAATTTGACACTTAGAAGGAGAAACTTACTTCTGACAATAAGCTTTCCCAATCCATGGCAGACCTCGTCAATAATGGTTCCCAGCGCGTGCAACAGTTTCAGTAGAAATCTGATGCAGCCGTCGAAGCTCGAGGGTGTCTCCAGGTTGTACACCTGCTTCAGGGAGGGGTTGGAGCCCTTATCCTTGAAGGCGATCTTCACATCCGTGGTAAGGTCACCGGAGTTGTATTTCTGAAAAAAATCTTAATTAAAAAAAAGTACTACACAAAATCTTTATGGCCTTCATAAGCAGTTCCGCTTTACTAAATTGTGTATTCGCCATCAGATATATCGGAGCGGCCAAAATGCTCACAAATATCAGAACACGGCTGTATTGTCATGGCGCTAGGTGCGTGTTCAGATATTTTTGAGCACCTCCGCCGCTCCGATATATCTGATGGCGACTGTACTTCGCTCAGATTTTCGCGTTATCTGCTCTACCGACCTTCTGTGGAGAGTGTGTATAAACGGCAGAGTTAGAAGCGATGAAAGAGCTTGTAGACGGTCTTAACCTGATAAACGGTCTTCTCTATATTGACCTTACTATGTAACCAAAACATGCCCTTTAAAACTAAAACATTAAAGGCCGGTTGCACCAACCACATTTAACAGACTGATCAGCAGAGGTCTATGAAACTTCCCATGCAATATCATTTAGCGCACGCTTTAACGGTGACAGACGGTTTGGTGCAACCAACCCTAAGAAGCAAAGAACATAAACCAATAGGGAGTATTACTGCAATGTTTTGCCGCCAGAGTGCAGCACTAGCTCCTCTAGTAAACCATAGATTATCTTATACATACTGTTTTTTGACAAGTTTTCACAGAAAATAAAATATGACATTGATGCATCAAGGCGGTTTGGTAACAAGGGCCTATCGGGAAACGTGAAATTTAGTTATCTGCCTCTTTATCGCTCGAATATGCAAGAGTGATAGAGAGGTTAGATAACGAAATTTCGATTTTCTTGTTTCGCGGTAGACCCCCATATTGTGACGCATAGTGGTAGTGGCGCCTCCTACGCAGAGTTTCGCATAATATTCCCTATTATCGTCAACCCACAGATTGAATATATTTCCAGTCAATCCTAGCGTTGTTCCCAACAGTGATGACGGTCACAATCCTGGTCTCCTCCTTCAGGATGTCAGGGCAGCCCAGCTTCACGAGGTGCGGCCCGCACACGTGGATGACCTTCTGGACGATCACAGAGCCGTCTGCAAAAAACGGGTTACTGTTAAAATATTTTAAGACTAAGACACGCCGTATTGAAAAGTACAGGCCCCAATTTCACCACGGTGACAGGTGCGACAATTGTAAAACATCACTGTTGCTGACGTCACAGGCATCCATGGACTACGGTTACCACTTACCATCGGGCGGGCCGTATTCTTGTTTGCCACCATCATTGTATTATTAAAAAAACTTTTCACCACACCAGCTCGGAAAGGCTTACTTTGCACTTTAAAAACTGATAGCAAAGTTGCATTTTATTCACATGTGAGACAAAGTAATCAAATGCAAATTTTGAGTTGGCTTCTTATGTTTGCTGGTAAAAATGACTTTTAAATGATGATTTTGGATGATAAATTTTTAATTACATTCATTTGGATTAGATTTGGTTTGATTTTGTTTGATATTTTACATTTAATATTTGCTTCAGGTTGGTGTGGTGAAAAATTTTGTGTTTCACTCGGGGGCAAATTTTGTTTAACCCTCGTGCTTTGAAACCCTCGCAACGCTCAAGATTCCATTTTTCGAACCACTCGCTAGGCTCGTGGTTCAATTTTGGAATCTTTCGCTTGCTCGGGTATCAATATTAGCACGAGCAGTTAAACAACAACTTTGGCCCCGAGTGAAACAAATAACTATTATTATATCGGAAAAAAACAGATATTTCTCTTGCTAAGTTTATGACACCGATCGGTGGACCTTATATGCCATTATTATTGAGGTCCACCGATGGACAGTTAAAGAGTGTTTCTGTTTGTGCAATCTATAGGCTTGGATACACAATAGTACATTATTGTCGAGGCTCGGAAGTAGCTACTTGCAGGCTGAGGATTCGTATTAAACGGACGACCTTGGGAGTCCGTTTAATTGAATCCGAAGCCAGCAAGTAGCCTTCCAGCCGAGTCATATATAGTGCTTTTCTCAAAAATGGTGCAAGAAATATAAATATAATAGAAATATTTTACAGAATCAACGTTCTTACGCATATATTTTCACAGAAAAAAGTAGAAACAATTGAAAAAATTAGCTTTGCCGCCTTTTTATTTTTTTAATTAATAAATAGAAGTGTATTTTTCTGCCGAAAATACGCCAACCTATTTGAGACAGCTAAATAGTCGCGGTACCAACATTATAATTATAAGTACTAATCATCTCTTTGGCTGTTTAATGGGCCTGTGTCTTTATTTGATATGGCCATTTCAACTTTTAAAAAGTTTGGAACACGACAAATAATGGAATTTGTATGCAACATTGCAGTCCCACAATCGAGACTGCAATAATGTTTTTAACTTTTTAATTTTTGACTGACCATAAACTACGCGCTTCGCGACCAATTTTTTAAACGTAAAAGTCGACTTTGCCGTCCATTTTTGAGAAAAGTTATTTAGTTGCGAAGTATGTATTTATTCTTCGACTAAGTACCTACATTCATAAAGGATTGAAGCCAAGATTCAAAAGAATCAGAAATTATTAAGATTTTCGTAAAGAGTATACTCGGAGTAATTAACAATGGAGCGGCGACGAGCACTAATTTCTATCTGAGACATTCTGTCGTTTTCGGCGCGGTGGACGAGGTAACGCACACAAATAATGTTAACACTAATGCTTTTTATGCGTGTGTCGCTACACACGCACACGATATAATTATCAAACACTAGCATAAACTATATTCACACTAGTACAAGAACAAACACAGACAACCCCGTCCGTGAACGAGATGACGTCACTTCTAAGTAAACCTAGGCAGTGCGAGGGACGCGTCGATAATATTGTCGATATCCCTTTAAGTGGCGGTCAACCCGTTAATGGTCGAATCAAACAAAGCAGTAAACTGGCGACCCACCCCTCACGGGTCGATGCGAAAACCAGTAAACTATCGGCCACCAGTGAGTGGTTAATGAGGTGTTGCCGTATTTAGAGGTGAAATTGAAGGCATTTAAGTATAGTTACGCTCTTCTAGCGCCAAAAATTAGCATAGCATACCGTAAGGAACACAAATACCTAGACTTGGTATACAATTTGTTTACCATTAATTCGGGAGCGACCGCCTAGTTCGAGTTCAGTCTTGATTTTTAAGAGGTTGTTTTGTAAAATAAATTGTATGTTAGGTCCCTTTTAATGATATAATCTTTAAAATAGAAGTCTTAATTTGATAATTAAATAGCGAGCACCTCCAATCATCAATTTGTTTTATGGTGGTATTCATTTTTAACAAGAAAACTTTACTTCCGGAGTTTGATGGTCTGGCCAAATGTATAAACAATATAATAATTTAATTGCTTTATTCAAATAGCGTATTTAACGCTGATTATAACGATATGTGATTTAATATACTTTCAAACATAGAAAAGCTTAAATTAAAACTTGCACAGATATAATCTCGTAGCCAGAATTATTCACCAGCAACTGGCACTCCTATATACGGCCTTGTGGACCGCGAAGTGCCGTACTACAAGTACTCACCTGCGCCAGTTCTCGAAAATGGTCGTGACACGCTCTATTGGGGTCGATCTATCATCACTGACAGGACTATTATAGCCAATAAGCTTGACATCGTGCTGATAGATCGATCGCAGCGCCGCCAGGCCGTGCTCGTCGACGTCACCATCCCCTATGATGAGAATCTCGTGATGGCCGAAAAGGACAAGTCCAGCAAGTACCTAGACTTGTCTCACGAGATAACCGCCATGTGGGATGTTAAATCGACGATCATTGTTCCTATAGTCGTGTCAGCGAACGGTCTCGCTCGACCAACACCTAGAGAGACTCTCGCTGGGTGGTTGGATCAAGGGTCACATGCAGAAGGCGGTAATTTTGGTCACGGCGCTTATAGTACGTCGGTTCCTCACTCTGCGGCCCAGACCACCGGCAGTTATGCCCCGCTGCCGGCGGCACCCTAGGTTATTTTTTTATAATGTGTTTATAAATAAACAATAATAAATAAATATAAATATTGGGGACATCTTACACAGATCAACCTAGCCCCAAACTAAGCAAAGCTTGTACTATGGGTGCTAGGCGACGATATACATACTTATATAGATAAATACATACTTATATACATACAAAACACCCATGACTCAGGAACAAATATTAGTGTTCATCACACAAATAAATGCCCTTACTGGGATTCGAACCCAGGACCATCGGCTTCGCAGGCAGGGTCACTACCCTACTAGGCCAGACCGGTCGTCAAATAAATTTTTTCGTCGTTTATATATTTTTTGTAATGTTTTGTAAGTGTTTTTATACTTTTGTACTTTTATACTCACATTGTACCTAAAACCCTAACCAAGACCCAAGTTAAATAAAGGAAAATAATAATATAAAGGCAAATCATGAAATGGCGGCGTTTCATGATCTGCCTAAGAATATCACACCCTACTTATTTGATAGGTATGCCTAAACGTCACCAGGCAAATCGTCAAACGTTGAGGTTTGAACGATATGCAGTACCGTCTTTACCATAAGGGCACACGAGACCCGTGCCCAGGGCCCCCCTCCTCAGGGGGCCCCGAGATCAGACAGTAGCAGTATATTTGATTACCTATAATAAATAGAAGGTCATAGTAGAAAAATGTTAGTTCAATTTGCTTTCTTTACTTTCCAAAAGGGCCTCAAATTATTATGTGCCCAAGGGCCCCAGCATAGTTGAAGACGGCCCTGACGATATGGCTGGTAGTCGCTAGTCAGATCATGTTATTTAACCAGTAACCGCAAACGGATAGACAGTTGAAATTTTCACAGATGATGTATTTCTGTTTCCGCTATAACAACAAATACTAAAAACAGAATAAAATAAAGATTTAAGTGGGGCTCCCATACAACAAACGTGATTTTTGACCGAAGTTAAGCAACGTCGGGCGGGGTCAGTACTTGGATGGGTGGCCGTTTTTTTTGCCGTTTTTTGCATTATGGTACGGAACTCTTCGTGCGCGAGTCCGACTCGCACTTGCCCGGTTTTTATTTTCACATGGGTGATTGGCCTGAATTTAAGCTCAGGCAGAACAATTTTACACATTTTTTTAATGGAAATAACAGCTTTTATAAAACAACAAAAAAGAACTTTTATAATAATATTTTATTTGTATATATTATAATGAATTTCTATTGATTCTTAAAATGAAAAATTTTGTGTATATGTGCCTAATGCATTTCTTAAGGTCAGTCTTTTTAGATAAATAATTTATCCTAATATTGGTATACTTTTGTGTCTTAAATCTGAAAAATAAATAAAACTGATAATATATTCATAATGTTTATATAGATTTTATCGATATTGGTTTTATGGTATCCCATCCTAACTTTGGTAAGGTGATACCAGAGTAATAAATTAAAAGTGCTTATTTATGGAAAGTGACAGCCGTAAATACCTTAAAATAAATAAAATATTTGACACGTTCAATAAAAATATAATTATGTAGAAACTAAAGGAAAAATGAATTTTCAAACAGTAGTCTATCGGTAATTTCACGTACCCCCCTCCCCCAACGTGATCAACTTTTTCTAAAACCCCCCTCCCCTCCTATCGAACCGCGCGTAAATAGCGCACAAGCCTTTATGAAGGCGGTCCGCATCCAGATTGTGAATATTGTGATGGATTGTGGTAGTAGCACCCCCTACGCCTCTACGCCTTTCGCATAATATTTCCTATTAGAAATTATACCTAATTAATATTTAGAAAGTCATCTTGAAAATTACCCTAAATTAGATCTAGTATCATTAAGTGGTATCACTTTCAGATTGACAATGTGTTTTAGTTTTTTGCAAAGTTAGTGCACTATTTGATAATATTTAGATGTAATAGTGCTTACATATGAAAATAAACGTATTCTTTTTGTACGCTAGACGTTTCCGATCTCATTTTGTACGAGAAAACGCTGCAATTCGGCATTTTCAGCTCCTATAATTCCGCTTAGACTGACGTTTGCTAAATGGCGTATGACGTGTGGCAACTAAATAGTTTTATATAACCTCCTTGACCGGCGGCCGCGAGCTTTTGCAGAGGGGAACGCCTGTTAATGGCGGCTCCAGAGAGTATACATATATTGTCATACTTATGCATAATACTGATAATACTAACGTTATTATAATAATAGTTATTATAATGCTGTGTTTAGATCTGTCGGACCTATATTTTCGGTAGGCACATCTGTCATTTTTAAGTATCAAATATCAAATCATTTATTTGCAGGAAATTCAGCCGCAAATCGTAAGAAAATAAAACTAATTTTAGTATATCCCTAACAAATGATACAGAAGCCGGGTAAACGATATGAAGTACTTACATTCTTTAGAGTAAGAGTTGATGACGCAGCCAAAGATGCTGATGACCTGAACGAAGCAGGTGGAGAAGTGTTCCTTGGTGATTTTTCCGGAGTCGATGATGTCCACGAGGATCAGGATCTTCTGAAGGATGATGCTTATCATGTCGGTTTGTTTGTAGATATCTGGAAAAAGATTAATTTTTACTGACATTGCATTGATGATAGAGATGCCGAAATAATGCTGATTCATAGGCTGTACAATTCGGCTGAATAGATGTAATAGTTTGTTAGTTAATTGTTGATTTTTTTTAATGAAATAATCGTTTTTTTTGCGATTTGTAGGTTTTTACAGAAAAAAGTTATTCAGTATGAGACCTACCTACATATATGAATACATATGATGGATATACGTTAAAAACACCAAGTATAATTAATTAGGTATAGACAGGTAGCGCGCAACATCCACGATTGAAACGAGTTATACAGAACGGAAGAGAATTGTGGAATTGAAGAGAGAGAGGGGGAAGCGTAAAATATATCTCCAAGTAATGTAAAACAATTTAATATATTCTAGTGATCATAATTGCTAGGTTAAACATGAGTTGTACTTCTTCGTGAAGAATTATAGAAAACATCTACAAGTTACATAAAACAGCACCTTTTCTACTACCCATGAATTTGAAATGAAATGTCCAAGCCCCAATACACTTCCTCGTGGTACTCCTTAAGACACGAATGCTATAGCATTCACGATGTTTTTTTGTTTCCTTTGGCACGTGACGTTACTCACTACCGTCCGCAAACGTGTTGAAAGCTGACATACCTTTTCCTCCAGTGTATTTGTTAATAATGGTGATGACATCAGACTTGCACGTCCGTAGTCCGTACAAATCGCGGAGATCTTCGATATCCGTGGCATCGCCGTTGACGCCGACTTGGGAGTTGTATTCTTTAGTGCAAATGCTTTTGTCTCCCCAGCCGTGGACGCAGCAGCCGATCTTGTAGATTACGGCGACAACTAGGAAATAATATTGTGTCACAAGAGAACAAACTTTACAATGAGCTCCCTGCATACAAATATGTATGGAAGAAGAGCGCTATGCTAATAGTTTTGCTGACTGTACATTGAATCATGAAATAAGCGAAACTTGGCGAAACTAATAGGGAGTATTACTGTAATGTTCTGCCGCCAGAGTGCAGCACTAAGCTAGCTAGCTATATTATAGTAAACCATAGAGTAACTTATACATACTGTAAGCAAAGAACTAGTAACTGTTTTTAAAATATTAAATCTAGAAAAATACACTAGTTTTATACTTACTTCTGGTAAAGATGGAACCAACTGGAAAACAAACAAAAAACATTAAAATGGCAGTCGGATACATATATATATCTAATACCTTTAAACGAGCAATTCTTGTTTATTTATTTATAATTATGTTTATTTATTTATACATATATTTCGGGGATCTCGGAAACGGCTCTAACAATTTCGATGAAATTTGCTATATGGGGGTTTTCGGGGGCGATAAATCGATCCGAGTTTGTGTAACTGGGATCTCAAATAGGCGACGATGGTGAATGCGGCCAAGAGGTAGTTGAGAAGAGCACATATGGCCAAGGCTACGGTGAAAAGACTCGAGAAACTATGGGAGAACAGAAGCATAAGCCGCAAAACAAAGATCAGACTAATGCGGACCCTTGTTTTCTCGATCTTTATGTACGCGTCCGCTGCCGTGTCACGCCAAACTCCGTTAACTCGAGTTACATGAGTTACGGATAACCAGTCTAAATCGTCTTAAAAACCATTAAATATATATCTTCTAAAAGAAAATTTTGAAAATCTTCATTATTTACTGAGAACGGCATATGGCTAACTCATGTAACTTCATTTTTTTGCCGATGGCGTCAGGCACAACTCAGTTAACTTGAGTTGTATGGCTGACACAACCAAAATATCAACATTGTTTCTTAAGTTACCGGAGTTAGGCATGACTGGCCGAGCGCTTGATTTATACGACAACAATATTGGTATAGTAAAACGTGTCACGTTTGATCACGCGTATGTCATGTAACTTGACTTACATGACTTCGTGTGACCACTATAGTATGGAAGAGTTGATCATGCGAAATCATTTAATTCGAATAAAATGAAAACTATTCAATAATGCGAAAAAAAGATTAAAGGGCCTAATCTGTGACCATATTTACTACATGTAGATTATAAAAAATATAAAAAATACGACGAACCGTCAACGATAACAGCATTTGAATCTTTAAAACTTTAAACGTAGGTAATTATCTCGAAACTCAACTTTTAAAGTTACATGAGATGCGCGTGACACGGCAGTCCGAAACCTGGACCATCAAACCCGAAACCCGTCGCAGGATAGATGCGTTCGAGATGTGGTGCTGGCGGAGAATGCTCCGGATCTCATGGACTGAACGCCGTACAAATGCATCCATTCTCGACGAACTTAATATTAGAACGAGGCTCTCCACTGTTTGCTCCCAACGTGTACTTGGTTTCTTCGGTCATCTGAGCAGGACAGGGCCAGATAGCCTGGAAGAGCTCCTTATTACTGGCCGTATGGCGGGGAAGCGGCGTAGGGGTGGACGTATGGCCACGCGTTGGGCGGACAGAATAACGTCAGAGACAAACGCCACATTGCGGCTTGGAGAGCGCTGGTGAAGAGTGTCCACATTCGTCACGTCCCTCAGCCATGAGGATACGACAAGGAAGAGAGAAATCAATCCAGCTAGGTCTTATCTCTGGGTAAACGCGCATTTTTGAGTTTTATGTTTTCCGAGCAAAGCTCGGTCACACAGATATTAAATACCTAAGTAAATTATCATAACAAAAACTTTTAAGTTAATTAATTAAAATCATTGTTTAAATAAATATAATAAAAAATTACTTACTTCCCGTGCAAAAAAGATCCAAAATTCCGCCAAGGGAAATTGTCACTGTAATAAAATATAAAATAATAACTGTTATAAGGGTATAAAAAATTACTTATGACTTAAAACTCAGACGTAGCAAATCACATTAAAAGGTATTAGCTGAGCATATCCCAATAAAACCTATAGGTACCTTTGGATTCCATAGTTAGGTATGACAATTAGTTATTGATGTAAAAATAGCAATTGGTTCTACCATTTCTTGTTGTAACATAAGTAGCCGAGATTAGGTTTAAGGATGACTCAGGCTAGAACGGCCCGGGTCCGGGCCGACGCTTCCCACACTTAGTTTTCTATGACGACTGATCTGTGATCACAGTGATGCTTTCCATGGAAAACGATGAACGCCTCGGCTTGAGGATGCAAAAGGGAAAGACATTCCACAAATTATGTAACTTTAATCCCGATCAACCCCAAATAAACTAATCTTAATTTCTTTGAAATTTAAAAAGAAAATATCAAATAAAATCATCGAGGTCACCGGGGACCGTAAGGCTGGCTCGTTCCTCGCCCAACGGATTGGCATAGCCATCCAAAGGGGGAACGCAGCCAGCCTCATGGGAACCCTTCCACAGGGATCGGACCTGGGTGATCTAGCCTAATATATACCTACATATTGGGCTAGGTCACCCATGCTATGTTTTATTAATTTTTTTAAGGTATTAGTTTTAGTTTTGTAGGTAGTTTTAATTTTAGGTTATCTTTTCTTGTAATAAGTTTGATATTAATTATGTTTATGGTTTTAAATAAAAATAAAAGAAAACGTGTAAAAATCTCACCCTTGACGCATAAATTGATGACATCAGTTATTGTTATAATTCCTGTGAAAAATTGAAATACACATTTAATTAACTCTTATAAAACATCTGAAATTAAAATATTCATCTTAAAAGTAAGTGTAAGCATATAGATATAAGTAATCATAGAGTGCTCACTCCCACATCAGTTTTGGTACCAAAACGCTTAGAGTTAGACCAAGAAAACTTGGTCTAACTCTAAGCGTTTTGGTACCTAATAATGCTAATAATAATAATAATATACGCGGGCGGCCACCGCTGCCGGCACGCTTGGGGCCTGCGGGACATCATGCTCCGCCCACGGTTCCCGCTGCCGGTGGTGTAGTGCGTCGCATGCGATGGTCTCAAACAATGAATGAGAACGTCATGCGCGCCTACTATGGGGCTACAGAGGGGGGAACCGACTTATGCGCGTACCGTGTCCGAATGCTTCCACTGTTTCAGGCTCTCGAACCAACCATCGACGTGACTGCGCAACGGCTATCGGATCAGGTGCGAGTCATCCAGCGGCTAAAGCGGTTGGATGACTCGACACTTGATCGGCTTCGCCTGGAGGCTCTCTCTACTCGCGCAGCTTCCACCTCGGTGCGAGACCCGCCCGCCACATCGCCGGATCCGGTGCCGGCACCCGACCAGGCACCGGAGGCGCCGCGGGTAGATCTCTGTGCCGACGAGGAGGAGTTCGCGCAGAGTGTGAGTAGTACAGCCAATGAGCAACTGAGGAGGACTTTGGATGAGGCGATTACGCAGTATCGCTCCACACCCAATACTAGGCCACGATTACCACGTTTGCCTATGAATAGACACAATCTAGCGCTAATGGGAGCCCTAAACGCTTTACTAGAGCCATATTTGCGGACTAGTAAAGATTTAGATGATACGTACGCGATCATGTATTGCGGAGCCATCGCGGCGTGCCGTGTTGCACGAGTCAAGTTTCCGGACTCTGAACGTGCACCTAGGACCGCCGGGGGTGCCCCCGCATGGCAAATACGGATCGAGCGACGTATCAGCTCTTTTAGGACTCTTATCGCAAAGCTGATCTGCTTCAGGGGGGGCAACAATCGCCCCCGAGTAATGCGCTTTGTAAACCAGGCATTCGCGGGGACGGATATCAGGCCCCGCGACTACATGGCCAACATTACGGAGCGCATCGACTTTCTAAAGCAGAAAGTCTATGCATGGGCAAACCGTATTCGCCGCTACAGAGAGCGTGTGGACCGATTCCAGCAGAACCGTCTTTTCCAGAGTGACCAAAGGAAGATGTACCGAAAGTGGGAGGAAACCAACCCTCGTGCGTCCGACTCGCAGCCACCGGAGGCTACTGTCATGAATGACTTCTGGCGTAGCATCTGGTCAGTGCCTGTCGGACACACCGAGGGGAGTTGGATGAGTGTTGTCGAGCGTGAGTGCGAGTCCATCGAACCTATGGGGGCAGTCACCATCAGCCCCGATGACGTAAGTTGTGCCATTCGCACGGCCCAGAACTGGAAAAGTCCTGGGCCGGATGGATTGCACAACTTCTGGCTAAAATGGTTCCGATGCTCACACTCCTGCTTGGCAGCACAATTTCAACAAGCCCTCGAGCTTGGTTCTCCCCCACCTTCCTTAACAACTGGTGTCACCTTCCTGCTCTATAAGTCCGGTAGTACCACGGAAGCGAAGAACTACAGACCCATCACATGCTTGCCTACACTCTACAAGCTCCTTACATCCATTTTGAGAGCAAAAATCAACGCGCATATTGTCGCAAACAATATTTTGGCCTCTGCTCAAAATGGATGTAGGGTTGGGTCCCGTGGTACTAAAGAGCTCCTCCTCATAGACATGACCATCTGCCAACAAATCCGGCGGAACAGGGGGGCCCTCTCAGCAGCCTGGATTGACTACAAGAAGGCCTATGATTCGGTGCCTCACTCATGGCTGGAGAGGGTCTTAGAGCTGTATAAAGTTGATACAGCTTTAAGAGCCTTTCTAAGCGCGTGTATGAGGCAATGGACCACAGTCCTTCGTCAACCAGGAGGCGGGGATGGGAGCCCTGGCCCGCAGGATTTTATAAGGATTGAGCGAGGAATATTTCAGGGTGATAGTCTGAGTCCTCTGTGGTTCTGCCTAGCTCTGAATCCTCTCAGTACCTTGCTGAAGGATTTAGAACTAGGTTGCCGGCTTCGGAGAGGGGGTGAAGTCATTTCTCACCTTCTGTACATGGATGATCTCAAATTATTTGCACCAAATAGCCAAGACTTGGTGGAGCTACTGAAAACTACCGAAGTCTTCAGTAATGCCATCAACATGGAGTTTGGTGTCGATAAATGTGCGGTTATGCATGTACAGCGGGGGAAAGTTGTAAATTCAACAAATTTACAACTTTCTGAGACAATGTCTTTCAGATCCATCTCTGAATCAGAAACCTATAAATACCTTGGCATGTCACAGTCGTTGGGTATTGAGGAAGAAGGTATTAGACGGTCGGTGAAGGAGCGCTTTTTCAGTCGGCTCACAAAAGTACTCAACAGTCTTTTGTCAGGAGGCAACAAAGTGCGCGCCTTCAACGCCTGGGTAATGCCTCTACTCACATACTCCTTTGGCATACTAAGGTGGACTCAGACCGAGCTGGATGCACTGGATCGGAGGGTCCGACAGCTGCTCACCACTCACCGTATGTTGCACCCACGCTCGTCTGTTATGAGATTGTACATCCCACGGAAATGTGGAGGTCGCGGCTTTCTAAACGCCAAAAATCTCCACAACCGTGAGGTGTACAATCTCAGGAATTATTTCCTCAACAACGAGTGTGGGATGCATTGTGATGTGGTGGCAGCTGACAAGGGCCTCACGCCGCTCTCCTTGGCGAACGAGAACTGGCGCAAACCTGTAGTACTAAGCACCGAGGACCGCAAGGCGGTATGGAAGGATAAGCAGCTACACGGGCGGTTCTACAAGGCCCTCACGGGACCCGATGTGGACCTGCTCGCGTCGGTGAACTGGTTACGATTCGGGGACCTCTTCGGAGAAACCGAGGGTTTTGCCTGTGCAATTGCGGACGAAGTGTTGATGACGAACAACTATCGGAAATATATCCTGAAGGACGGTACGGTCGACATTTGTCGGGCATGCCGCCGTCCCGGAGAGTCACTCAGGCATATTATCTCCGGTTGTTCTCATCTTGCTAACGGCGAGTACTTGCACAGACATAACCTCGTAGCCAGAATTATTCACCAGCAGCTTGCCCTCCTATACGGCCTTGTGGACCGCGAAGTGCCGTACTACAAGTACTCACCTGCGCCAGTTCTCGAAAATGGTCGTGCCACGCTCTATTGGGATCGATCTATCATCACTGACAGGACTATTGTAGCCAATAAGCCTGACATCGTGCTGATAGATCGATCGCAGCGCCGGACCGTGCTCGTCGACGTCACCATCCCCCATGATGAGAATCTCGTGAAGGCCGAGAAGGACCAGTCCAGCAAGTACCTAGACTTAGCCCACGAGATAACCGCTATGTGGGATGTTGACTCGACGATCATTGTTCCTATAGTCGTGTCAGCGAACGGTCTCATAGCGAAGAGTCTCGACCAACACCTAGAGAGACTCTCGCTGGGTGGTTGGATCAAGGGTCAGATGCAGAAGGCGGTAATTTTGGACACGGCGCGTATAGTACGTCGATTCCTCACTCTGCGGCCCTGACCACCGGCAGCTTGGACCCTGCCCCGCTGCCGGCGGCACCCTAGGTTAGGTTTTTTATAATGTGTTTATATATTTTTGTAATGTTTTGTAAGTGTTTTTATATTTTACTTTTATACTCACATTGTAAAACCCTAACCTAAGACCCTAATTGAATAAAGAGAATAATAATATAATGGTTTGGTGGCTAATAATTTTAAACGTCAAACATTTATGCAATTATGAGTTTATGACGTATGAATAACACTTGCATTGCGTGGGCTATCAAAATCGCTGTAGACTTTTCTTGGTCTAACTCTATTATTTTAGTAGTCGACATCTAGCATCGAGTAGCGGAATCAGTATCGGAGTAGCGGAATTTAACAGTACCGCTACAAGAAGTTTCAGTTCAATCAATCGAATAATGGGAAGTGAATGTAATTAAGCTTGCAAAATTTTAACCGAACACCTATTGCAAGTTAAATAAAAGCTTGTACATGCTATGTTGTAACGGTTCTGTGGAACACAATATTCAACAAATAACGTGGTAAACTTACTGATACTAATAATGTCGGTGATAAGCTTGCTGGTGCCATGTTTGGGGCTCCCTGGGATCTATTTGACGACGCCGACGCTCGAGCGGCAGTTGAATATTCAACCAATAACGTAAATAAACTTACTGATACTAATAATTTCGGTGATAAGCTTGCTGGTGTCAAGTTTGGTGCAACCTGGGATCTCTTTGATGATGACGTCGATGCTCGGACAGCAGTTGAATATTCAACCAATAACATGAATAAACTTACTAATACTAATAATTTCGGTGATAAGCTGGCTGGTGCCAAGTTTGGTGCAACCTGGGATCTCTTTGATGATGACGTCGATGCTCGGACAGCAGTTGAATATTCAACCAATAACATGAATAAACTTACTGATACTAATAATGTCGGTGATAAGCTTGCTGGTGCCAAGTTTGGTGCAACCTGGGATCTCTTTGATGATGACGTCGATGCTCGGACAGCAGTTGAATATTCAACCTATAACATGAATAAACTTACTGATACTAATAATTTCGGTGATAAGCTTGCTGGTGCCAAGTTTGGTGCACCCTGGGATCTCTTTGATGATGACGCCGATGCTCGGGCCGCAGTCATCGTCCTGCAATAAAAATTACTTTTTGAGGGAACATTTATATAATTTGAGACCATGTTAATAAGTTGAGTACAAACTCTTGACAGTAGAGTATTTCACTGTAATTAAAATATTTTACACCATGCAAGAAATGAAAGTACCAGAAGATAAATAGAGAAACGTAGACAGCAGTTATTTTTAAACACAATTTCTACTTTAAAACCCGTATAAAAGTAAAAAAAAGGAGATTATTTTGATCGTGACGTCACATGCTAGTGTTTCATATAAATTCCATCCATAGTAGCAAATCATTATGACAGTTCGAAAAAAGAAACTGATTTGACTAGTAGTCAAATATCCTATTATTATCAAGTTGGTTAACGGCTAGGCAGAGATTTTGGTAAACTTTACAACTACTTAGAACAAGTGACAGACATCTTTGCTTCCTCGCGCTAACTTGTGTGGCATCGTGAACCTCGCTGACGTGGTAATGGCGTCACCGGTTGGGCAAGACCCAAGGATGTGGTATTAATAACATATCAATCTCCTTGTACTCTTCTTCTTATTCTTCCTCGCGTTATCCCGGCATTTTGCCTCGGCTCATGGGAGCCTGGGGTCCGCTTGACAACTAATCCCAAGAATTGACGTAGACACTAGTTTTTAAGAAAGTGACTGCCATCTGACCTTCCAACCCAGAGGGGAAATTATTAGGCCTTATTAGGATTAGTCCGGTTTCCTCACGATGTATTCCTTCACCGAAAAGCAACTGGTAAATATCAAAGGAAGCAGCTACATTATTTGCGGCGTTTGGTGTCGAAACTTTGGGGCCATGGGGGCCAAAAGCGCGTCGACTGTACAAAGACTTGTCGGCGCGCCTAATAGAGGCTTCTGGTGACCAGAGGGCTGGCCACTATTTCGCCCAGCGTATTAGTATCGCCATACAGCGGGGAAATACGGCCAGCCTTCTGGGCACCTTGCCCATTGACGGCGATCTAGGCCAAATTTTTTATCTGTACGTTTTTAAGTTTTATTATGTTTGTTCATTTCTTTCTTTGTTTTTATAAAGAATTAAAAATGATAAATACATCGTACATTTTTTTAAATCTATATATTATATAACCTCCTAAGTCCCTGCGTACAACTTTTTGTACATAGTCCAAAATCTATTTTGAACTTTTATTGTCTAACTAAGGGTTCCGATTTCAAAAACAAAACAATTGCTTCTGGGTCTCAGGAGGTTAAAAGAAGCCTTTATCAATTGTACATAAGTTCCGAAAAACTCGTTGGTACGAGCCGGGACTTGAACCCGCTACCTCCGAATTATATATTACTACTGAATCGTATAAGAGAGTAGCCGCTGGCAGACAAACAGACGAACATGGCCAAACTAGAGAGGGATTGAATACAAATTCCTAAACACACGTGTTTTAACAAATACAAAAAGATATTGTACTTACATGATCATCTTTAGGAGTGGTGACGACTTTAGGGGTAGTGTAAGGTTTGTGAGTGGTGACATCTTTAGGGGTAGTGTAAGGTTTGTGAGTGGTGACGTCTTTAGGGGTAGTGTAAGGTTTGTGAGTGGTGACGACTTTAGGAGTAGTGTAAGGTTTGTGAGTGGTGACGACTTTAGGGGTAGTGTAAGGTTTGTGAGTGGTGACATCTTTAGGGGTAGTGTAAGGTTTGTGAGTGGTGACATCTTTAGGGGTAGTGTAAGGTTTGTGAGTGGTGACGTGTTTAGGGGTAGTGTAAGGTTTGTGAGTGGTGACGTCTTTAGGGGTAGTGTAAGGTTTGTGAGTGGTGACGTCTTTAGGAGTAGTGTTAGGTTTGTGAGTGGTGACGACTTTAGGGGTAGTGTAAGGTTTGTGAGTGGTGACATCTTTAGGGGTAGTGTAAGGTTTGTGAGTGGTGACGACTTTAGGGGTAGTGTAAGGTTTGTGAGTGGTGACATATTTAGGGGTAGTGTAAGGTTTGTGAGTGGTGACGTCTTTAGGGGTAGTGTAAGGTTTGTGAGTGGTGACATCTTTAGGGGTAGTGTAAGGTTTGTGAGTGGTGACGTCTTTAGGGGTAGTGTAAGGTTTGTGAGTGGTGACGACTTTAGGGGTAGTGTAAGGTTTGTGAGTGGTGACGACTTTAGGGGTAGTGTAAGGTTTGTGAGTGGTGACGACTTTAGGGGTAGTGTAAGGTTTGTGAGTGGTGACGTCTTTAGGAGTAGTGTAAGGTTTGTGAGTGGTGACATCTTTAGGGGTAGTGTAAGGTTTGTGAGTGGTGACGTCTTTAGGGGTAGTGTAAGGTTTGTGAGTGGTGACTTTTGGGGTTGTCTTGTCATCTTCCGGTGTGGTATAGCCATCTAGAGAATCGTTATTATAAATTAACAAATCATACTGTTCAAAAACAAGAACAACTTTAAATCAACTTTCTTTGTAATTTTGTTTCAAAGCAAACTTATTTATTTCTAATTTTTTACAACTTAATTCACTTTTGATAATTTGTGCCGGTTGTGGGCTAACTGCCAACCAAATTATTATAAATAAATAAGTAGGTAGGTAATAAGTACCTACCTACAAAATCAAAAATCTTATTTTAATAACAACAAAGATAGAATACTCTACTCACTACAGTTAAAAATACAGCTTAAAGAAAAACAACTGATAGAGTGAAAAACAATTGATTGCCGTATAGAGTGGTATCAGTAGTATCACTCTCAGATTGTATACTAGGTGTGGTCTCACCTCTGGATGGAGTGGTAGGACCAATTGGAGGGACAGCATTGATTTCACTCCCAGTCTGAGTGGTAACAGTGGTATCACCCCCACTCAGAGTGGTACCAGTGTCAGGTGTGATACCAGAGTCAGTATCCCATTTTGCAAGCAAATGTTTTGGTATATAAAAACGTTTAATTATTAGTATGGACATAAGTTAATCATCTACCTTTACGGGTGGTCCGAGGTGACGGGGTGGTATTATCACCACCGTCCCAGTCGCAGTCGTCGTCGTTGGCGGGTTTGCATTCAGTTTCAATAATGTTGACATCGTACGTGATATCTGAAAGATAATGTTTTTATTGCAGTTCTGGCACAGTCAAGTGCAATATGGGTGCACACATCATACTCTAAAATATTATTCACCATAGCTCTTATGCCAGCGAATTAAGTACTACTTATGGGACATCGTTTTGAGAATTTATATGCACCCATATTTTTACACTTAACTGTACATTCTTTGGATTCGTTTATTTATATTTATACCGGGTGGGGGCTTATTACAGGAGCAAAAAAATAAACTGTCTAGGCTGTACTCGTCGAACTGACTAACATTTGTTCAACGGCTTTTTAAAAATAACTTGTGTTTGGGTTTTTAATACATTTTAAAGTTTACTGTAAGACGCAATGTATTGCGAATGTCGTTATGTTTAAAGCGTGACAAGCAACGTCAGTTACAACGATGTTAGAGTACATTGACGGCAAAATTTATTTTGTATGAAAAATTAGGAAGTCTAAAGGATTCATAATTTTTAAAAGTTATTAAACTAAAGTTTTATGGTTTGAGGAGTACGATATATGTTTTAATTATTTGCTCGTGTTATGTGGCCCGTAGGCCACACCCGGTATAGTCATCTAGTTAAACTTAGTACTTTAAATTTAATTAAAATATTAATTATGCAATGATTTACAGAAGTATAATATATTTACCTTTATAACCTTCTTGCTTGAACCATTTGCCACATTTCGGAACGATTTCTCTGCAGATTTGTATTCCAGCTGAAATAAGATAGTTGATCAACAATTAAAATATATCTAACTTAATAATTTAAAGTTTTCAAATAAACCTTGTTCAATTAATAGTGTCGAGCAATATAAAAGTCGCTAGGGACCTCACACTATTGTCACTGTGACAAGCTACGAAATGGTACTGAAATTATACTGCAAAACGTAATTCAAGACCAAAAAAAGCAAGTAAATAAAAGTACTTTTTTAAATCGTAGGAGTGAAATTAGGAAATTACTAATAAATAAATTAACTTAGCGTGATTATTTATCAAAAGGAATTTACTATTATACAAACAAATTATTGCAGTGACAACAATGTCTTACTTTTTTTGGTCTTGAATTAGGATTTGCCGTTTAAATTCATTGACCAAACATAATGACCACGCGGCGCGCTCAATCTTTCTTCCGTGATAGTGACGGGTATGGTGGAAATATTCACTGTAGGGTAGGTTTCCTTAGCCCAGTGGTTAGTTTTAGTATTCCCAGGAGCCGCGAGTCAAGTTTTGCCCGAGGGAATAATTTTTTTTTTTTATACATTTAAATGATTCGGCGTATTACAAGTTAATCAGAATTTAATAGAAATAAAATATCAAATGTGTTTTGATAATACTTACAGTCTCTTTTCTTCGAATTTCCGATGGCAACCGTGATGGAGATCACTGAAAATAAATATAAAATATTTTGATTGAATTCGAATCATAGTTTTCTATTTTATTTTAACCTCAAATACAGCATTACTTCTAGACAAGGCTCGGAACCGGTTATTTTTTTTTCATACAAAAAATACCGGTATTATTGCGTTCTTTTTCGTTCTTTGGTTTAATTTCATTTTTAATGGGACAATCTAATAATACGAAATTGTTACTTAAATACATGATTCAGTCCTACGTGAAGAGCATAAAATAATTAAATTTTTTGGGTTAAATGAAAATGAAAATTTGGGATTAAGAAAAACCCGTTTCCAAGCCCTGCTTCTAGCTAGACTGCGCTGAAATATTAAAAACATAATGCTTGAAATTAATAAATAATTTAAAAAATTAAAGTAAATATAACTACTAAATGTATATGATTAATTATGATTAAATGTATTAAAAGGAACTTACGGTGGGTGAAACAATCTGTAACTGTGTCTTTTGTGATTTTGTCGTAATCTGTAATAAGATAAATAATTAAATTAGTGGGTAACAATGTAATATTGTAATCCATTCTTATTTTAACAGGAGAGACAACAAAAAAAAATAGTAAACAGAAAAGTAAAACAAGAATCTAGAACTAGAAAAAAAACAATAAAGTTAACAGCGGACAAAAAATGTCATAAATTAAATATTTCAAAAACAGTTGAAGTGGTGTAAGTGTCAATATTGAAAATATTGAAATAAAACTATTTTTCAGAGCAATTCAATATAAATGTGAGTAAATACCTAATGGGTAGTTTCATAAAATAAAGCGCTGGTGGCCTAGCGGTAAGAGCGTGTGACTTTTAATCCGGAGGTCGCGGGTTCAAACCCCGGCTCGTACCAATGAGTTTTTTGGAACTTATGTACGAAATATCAATGACATTTACCAGTCGCTTTCCGGTGAAGGAAAACATCGAGAGGAAGCCGGACTAATCCCAATAAGGTTTAGTTTACCTTCGGGGTTGGAAGGTCAGATGGCAGTCGCTTTCGTAAAAAACTAGTGCCTACGCCAATTCTGGGATTAGTTGTCAAGCGGACACCAGGCTCCCATGATCCGTGGCAAAATGCCGGGACAACGCAAGGAAGATGATGATCTTTTTGCAATTGGATAATTAAAACACTTTGAGCATATATTATAATGTACTTAGGACTATAGGTGAATAAATAATGGGTTAGTTCGAAAAAATAAATATGAAAAATTAGACTTACTCAATATAATCTTAATAAGGATGTAGATCTTCTCGAGAACAATTCGGATGGAATTTCTTTGTAACGCTGAGATTCCTGAAAAGATAAGGATAAAAATAAATAGTATTTATAAACAATAACTTTAAATTTTGTAAATTCTTTTTGAGAATAAAGTTCTTAAACCATAACTAATTATAAGTTATTTTTGTCATAAAAATTAGTTTTTGATATAAGTTTTTATCACTAACTGTACTTTTCTTTTAGAATAGAATAGAATAGAACAGAATAGAATAGAGTTTATTCGTGACAAAAAAATAAATAAATAACAAGTAACACAATAACACGGTCACGAAATGGTCCCGACTCAGCAGGTGCTAGCGTGGTTAGGCTAGCGCTGGTCTTCTTTTAACAGGCAACTAATATTTATCGAAACAAGTCTAACAAATCCAAACCAAATTATATACGTTACGTTGTTTTATCACAGAGTTCTTATGGCCACCTCCTGTCTCCATCATCGGATCAGCTCGATGGCAGAATATTGCATTGACACCCGACTTACATAAACTGTATGCAACATTTCAGCTCTATTGGAAACCAGGAAGAGGATCAAATTTAACTTGCAAGATTTGATATGCGTCGATAGTACCTATAGACAACGGGACGGGACAGGTGAAACTAAATAAAAGTTTGTAAAAAGGGTCCCAAAATATTCATTCATTTTACTCGACAATTTTAATACGTCAACGTCAACGTCAACGTATAAAAGTTTCGGTTTCGGTTTGGCCTAAACTAGACCCAAAACCGAACCTTCGGTTTCGTTATAGTATCGCCAAAAACTCGTTTCGTGTTACGGTCGGACACTTTCTAAAATGTTTAAAACAATCGTACCCTTTCCTTTAGTGCACTTCTTTACGTAGCCATCGTATTCGTTCTCAGCCTTGGAGAGGTAGAAGTTCCTGATGAGATCAGCGCCGGTGGAGCCGTCTCCGTCGATCTTGAACCTCTGGTTCCAGGCCTTAGTGCAGATGCCCTTGTCACCTGTTCGATAAAGCATTGACAAATACTTAAATGTCGTGTTTCACTAAAATGCAGGTATGCTGTATAAGGGAAAAGTTGTGTGAATAACAATAGCTAAGGTCGGAGGCCGAGCTCCGCGTAGAGTCGAGGGCCCAAAGCGTTCGGGATAGGTGCTACACGAGAGGCCGAAGGCCGAGGTGTGGGAGATAAACTAGTGCTCGAACACACAACAATAGTACAAGTGTCTAAATGCGAAAGCTGAAGCTCAGCTCTTCGCGTAGGGCCGAAAGCCCGAAACGAAAAAGAGAAGCGCGCTTTTAAACAGAAAAACAGTACGAGTATTTAAATGCCAAGGCCGAAGGCCCGGTGCGTCCTACAGGTGCATGCTTTTTGCAAGGAGAAATGGATTGGTGAGAAATTACAAATGACAGGGTCGATTGCCCAACAGTGAGACATTAAATAAGGCTAATAAAAAAAATTAAGTGTAAGCTCACCAGGGCATCCCTTGACGCAGACAGCAATCTTTATGATGACGGCCACCAGTCTCGCGCAGAGTGTACCCAAGCCATGGGCTATGTTGTTCAAAATCACTTCGATGACTAGGACCACTGTCAATGAGAAATTAATATTAATATTTTTAAGCATTAGGGAATAACATTGTTGTATATTTATCGTAAAGATAATGAGAGTGTTATTGATATTAAGTGTTTACGCCACAATAATAAAATAAAAAAATATCTGTTCTAACTTCCTTGTTCAAGTTAAATTAAGTTGTAACTGTAGAGTAGAAGAAGAAAATATGGTCCGAATTTCATTTCAGTGAGATAGGATGACTCACGCTAAACCGGGCCGGGGCCGGGCCGGAGCTTCCGGTGCGTTGTTTTGTATGGAAACCCGACCCGGTCTAGCGTGAGTCATCCTATCAACACAAAACACAAAAATATTCACCCAGGGAGACTCGAACTAATACCTATTGATACGTTATATTTAAATTACTTTTCTTTATAAAATAATATACTTACAATATATAGTAAAATTGTGGACATCCTTCAGACTGTTGATAGCTGTAAAATGAATATAAGCATTTTAATAATAATTTATTTGATTAATGAAGAATAAATAAAAATATATGCATTAAAGTTTGCTGTCAGTTTCGATGGGCGACCGTTGGTTTGTCTACTTTGCTTCAAAATTCAAACTTTTTTTTTATACGATATAAAAAAAAGCGGTCAAGTGCGAGTCGGACTCGCCCATGAAGAGTTTCGTAGCAGCAAGTAACATAATAAAATTGCGGTTTCGATTTATGACGTATTAAAAAAAACTACTTACTAGATCTCGTTCAAACCAATTTACGGTGGAAGTTTGCATGGTAATGTACATCATATATTTTTTTTTAGTTTTATCATTCTCTTATTTTAGAAGTTACAGGGGGGGGGACACATTTTAAGAAGAAGAAGAAAGACATTTATTCCATAAAACACATGCACATACACAGGACAATAAGATGAAAGAAATAAGATAATTAGAACAACAAAATAAAGAAATTATGTACACATTACAAAAAAAAAAAACAGAGAAAAGAATACACACTTGGGTCCAGCAATGTGTGCCGTAGGGAAAGGGCCCTGTCTCAGCATATTGTTGCAATTTGCAAACGAGGCAAATTCCAACGCTGTTATTCTGCCAAGGCCTTAGGCCTTATTTTACTACTTTGGAAGTGTCTCTCGCGCAAACTATTCAGTTTCGAAAAAAATTATATTAGAAACCTCAATATCATTTTTGAAGACCTATCCATAGATACCCCACATGTATGGGTTTGATGAAAAAACATTTTTGAGTTTCAGTTCTAAGTATGGGGAACCCCCAAAATTTATTGTTTTTTTTCTATTTTTGTGTGAAAATCTTAATGCGGTTCACAGAATACATCTACTTACCAAGTTTCAACAGTATAGTTCTTATAGTTACGGAAAAAAGTGGCTGTGACATACGGACGGACAGACGGACAGACAGACAGACAGACAGACAGACAGACAGACAGACAGACAGACAGACAGACAGACAGACAGACAGACATGACGAATCCATAAAGGTTCTGGTTTTTGCCATTTTGGCTCCGTAACCCTAAAAAACCATCATTAGGTACTGTGAATTTATAACGTTTTAATGAAATTTTCACATAGTTTTCATTTAAAATATTATTGGAGCAACATTACCTAGTTTGAAGCAAAGTTGACACAATATCCGGTATCGTATTCTATCTAGCACAATAAATTCCAAATTAATTACGATTTTTATTCGTAGTGGGACAGAAAATTTACTCGAAGTTGAAGTAGAACAAAGTCACTTAAAAATGATATAAAACTGTAAAACTTACTGATCTTAATGAGGGCTTCCAGGATATGACCAACTAATTGTTTCACCCCTGCAAAAAAGAGAAGGTTTTTAAAGACAATTAAATAATAAATATTTGATACCAATTTGTATCGCTGACTGCTGTTTTCTGGCAGGCAACTAATTGAAACAAATCCAAACAATAACTAGGTTGCGTTCTTTTATCATATAGGTAGTGTCTCCATCATCAGATCAGCTCGATGGTACCATAATATTGCATTACCGTAAAACGGGGTGAGCAGGGTCAAAACTGAAATTCAAACCTCGATAACATTTTATTTTTACATATGAAAACTGAATGGTGTATATAATAAGTGTTCCGGACGTTTGTATTTTAGTTTTTATTTTATTTTGGGTAGTTCCATTTCATAACTTTGACGATAAAGAGGAAAACCCACCTCACCCCGTAGTGCCTCGTATTTGGGGTGAGAGGGGTTTTCATACAAAGGTGATTTTGGAAAATTGTTGCATCGATTTTTTTTATTATGCGTATTACTATAGTTCCATTTTAAATTGGAATACATTATTTTTGTAGCAGTAGCCTTAAAATCCCTTCTCATCCCCCTCTCAAACCTTCTCTCCCCATTCATAACCCACCTCTCCCCGCGAAACCTACTCACCCCGTTTTACGGTACCACCCGACTTACATATGTGAAGTTTCTGCTCAATCAAATAATCAAAAGTGGATCTAATTTAACTTGCAAGATTTGACTCGAACGTACGGTTGCCATCAGATATATCGGAGCAACCAAGGTGCTCACAAATATCTGAACACGCCATTATTGTCAACGCGTTAGAGTGTGTGTTCAGATATTTTTGAGCACCTCGACAGCTCCGATATATCTGACGGCGACTGTACATAATGTACAAAACATTCATACAAATAAAGGAATAAGCGACCTACCTTTGATACTTCCAAGTACGTCTCTGATAATGACTCCGGTACCGGTGACGGTTCCTCCCCCGCTGTCATCCTATAAAATAAAATAAATTTATAGTTAAATAAAGAAAAGAAACAAATTATAGACCTACCGCTTAACTGAGTCCTCGCCTGCGGCAGGCGTACGGCGCCCGCACCTTCCCCGCCACCCTTAGTCGTCCCGCCCCGTCGCCCCCGTACCGCGCAGGCGAGGACTCAGTTAAGCGGTCGGACTATAGATAAGATGTTGGGGGTCTGACGCCATAGCGTTTATTAGGGAGGTGGGCCATTGGATTAGAGAAAATGTGATGTCTACCGCGAACTTTTTTCATACACTTTTCGTCGGTAAGTTACACAAATCTCTGTTTTGACATTTTGCTGGGACATCGGTTAGCCGCGACCACGACCAGTGACACCTGTGTCGAAACGTCGGTAAATAAAGGTAATAAAATGAATTCGCGATAGACCCAGTACCGTCTTTACCATAAGGGCACACGGGGCCCGTGCCCAGGGCCCCCATCCTCAGGGGCCACGAAGGACAGACAGTAACAGTATATTTGATTACCCATAATAAGAAGAAGATCATAGTAGAAAAATGTTAGTTTAATTTGTTTTCTTTACTTTCCAAGAGGGCCCCAAATTCTTATATGCCCAAGGGCCCCAGCATAGTTTAGGCGGCCCTAGATAGACCCGTCTATAAATGTGATTCAATATGTGTTCTTTCTCATTCTGGAATTTCTGGATAGGTGGTGGTAACCAAAGTAACCAAACACTCGACATATTACACTCCTTAATCCAGAGAGGAAATTGGGGCTACGTTTGTATGGAAAGGCGGATTGGGGCCGGTCGTCCCCTTTCGCCTTAAGTTACAATTGACGTTTTCTCGCAACGATTGTCATATTGTCTAGGCCCCCTAGGCCAGTCAAATTAGATCCAAAAAAGCGGTTCGAGGAATTAATTCCCAGCAAGCTGGAAATAATTTTAATGCCTTCATTTGGTCCTAAATGTGTATAATAACTATAATAAGAGTTTGCTCCATTCCAGGAGGTGTGGATAAATTTTGGAACCATCAATTACAATGTCACTACCAGCAATGTTGTTGTACGATTTTACCAAAAAAAGAACTTCAAAGTGGCGGCCATTTTTTACTTTCGGATCCTCAGATGTCAATTTGTATCATGATTAGAGCAAATTTTCCGTCGGACGTACCGTTTTCGAACTACAAGCAAAAAACTGAAAACGAGCAAAATTTTTTCCACGACTCCTGGAATGGAGCAAACTCGAATTACACTAATTTAGAAACGAATGAAGGCATTAAGACGATTTCCAGCTTGCTGGGAATTCATTCCTGAAAAAATCTAATTTGACTAGGCTACCCTATCAGTGGGACATATAGTCTGGTATACTAATATACTTAATATACTGTTCTCTTTTTTTGTGCCAGCCATTGCATAATTTTGTTGTAATTCGTGGATAATGTCGTTGGCTATGCATTAAGTTAATTCTAATTGTACTACTAAATGTAACATTATATTGTATAGCTGTTTGTTATCCCTAAAATGAATAAAATAAAATAAAATAAATACTAATGAGGAGTTAAGACACTTACCTCGTCTCCATATGGTATGGTGGGGCTGGCCGAGGCCATTGCCACCTGAAAATATAAATATACGAATGTTATAGTTTGGCAAGCCATTTATTTTCGTCAGTAGAAAGAGCCGGCAAATTTGAAAAATGTAGGCGCGAAGGGTTTTCCATACAAAATTTGAATTTCGCGGGAGTTCGAGTCTCGCCCGAAACCACGAATTAATAAACTAGTGGATATGAAATGACAGCTTTTTAATATGAAAACCAGTGTCGCCAAACTCACACATTCATAGTTAAGTACAACACGGTGTCGCCAAACTCACACATTCATAGTTAAGTACGGCCTAACCGGTGTGAAGTTAGCAGCCCAAAGTTAGCTGACCATGATAACCCGACCAAATTAAATCGTCTTATTAAAAACCGGCCAAGTGCGAGTCGGATTCGCGTTTCTAGGGTCTCGTACATAAGTCCGACTCACGCTTGACTGCACATTTCTAATAGGTTTTCCTGTCATCTATAGGTAAAGAACTATTTTGTGTATTTTTTTCAAAATTTTAGACCCAGCAGTTTCGGAGATAAAAGGGGGGGGGGGGTGGTAATTTTTTGGCTATTTTCTGAAATAACTTCGAACCTATGTATTTTAAAATTAGAAAAAAAAAACATGTCCATCTTTGAGCCACTAATTTAGATACGTGTACCAAATTTCAACTTAATTGGTCCAGTGGTTCCCGCGAAAATAGGCTGTGACAGACGGACAGACAGACAGACGCACGAGTGATCCTATAAGGGTTCCGTTTTTCCCTTTTGAGGTACGGAACCCTAAAAATTGAAAATGAACAAGGAAAACAATGTTATGAAGTATTTGAACAAATTAAATTATTTTTCAGAAAATATTTTAATTTGTTTTTATCAAGTAGAAACACTACTATATAAATTATAAACTGAAATAAATGTCATATACTAAGAAAAAGTGACCAAGGCCTCCAGTGCCCCAGGCTGGAATCGAACCAGCGTCCTCTGCTATCGCGGCAGGTGCCTGAACCACTCGGCCACCGGGCCACAGCGACATTAGTCAAATTTTCCAAGTATATGCACTTCCTACTGAAGGCTTGTGGCGCCCCCTGGCCATCTCTAAGGTAGAACAGTATGGTTCGAACCTTCTATCTGGATCATTCTCATGATGATACCGAGCTAGCGAGAGAGATGGCGCTGCCAATCAATACTATGAAGTATTTGAACAAATTAAATTATTTTTCAGAAAATATTTTAATTTGTTTTTATCAAGTAGAAACACTACTATATAAATTATAAACTGAAATAAATGTCATATACTAAGAAAAAGTGACCAAGGCCTCCAGTGCCCCAGGCTGGAATCGAACCAGCGTCCTCTGCTATCGCGGCAGGTGCCTGAACCACTCGGCCACCGGGCCACAGCAACATTAGTCAAATTTTCCAAGTATATGCACTTCCTACTGAAGGCTTGTGGCGCCCCCTGGCCATCTCTAAGGTAGAACAGTATGGTTCGAACCTTCTATCTGGATCATTCTCATGATGATACCGAGCTAGCGAGAGAGATGGCGCTGCCAATCAATACTATGAAGTATTTGAACAAATTAAATTATTTTTCAGAAAATATTTTTTTTTTTTTTTATTTCAGTTTATAATTTATATAGTAGTGTTTCTACTTGATAAAAACAAATTAAAATATTTTCTGAAAAATAATTTAATTTGTTCAAATACTTCATAGTATTGATTGGCAGCGCCATCTCTCTCGCTAGCTCGGTATCATCATGAGAATGATCCAGATAGAAGGTTCGAACCATACTGTTCTACCTTAGAGATGGCCAGGGGGCGCCACAAGCCTTCAGTAGGAAGTGCATATACTTGGAAAATTTGACTAATGTCGCTGTGGCCCGGTGGCCGAGTGGTTCAGGCACCTGCCGCGATAGCAGAGGACGCTGGTTCGATTCCAGCCTGGGGCACTGGAGGCCTTGGTCACTTTTTCTTAGTATATGACATTTATTTCAGTTTATAATTTATATAGTAGTGTTTCTACTTGATAAAAACAAATTAAAATATTTTCTGAAAAATAATTTAATTTGTTCAAATACTTCATAGTATTGATTGGCAGCGCCATCTCTCTCGCTAGCTCGGTATCATCATGAGAATGATCCAGATAGAAGGTTCGAACCATACTGTTCTACCTTAAAGATGGCCAGGGGGCGCCACAAGCCTTCAGTAGGAAGTGCATATACTTGGAAAATTTGACTAATGTCGCTGTGGCCCGGTGGCCGAGTGGTTCAGGCACCTGCCGCGATAGCAGAGGACGCTGGTTCGATTCCAGCCTGGGGCACTGGAGGCCTTGGTCACTTTTTCTTAGTATATGACATTTATTTCAGTTTGAAAACAATGTTGTTTACCAATGTTGTTGTACACCTACATTAATTCATCGTCATAGACGAAGAAACCCTAGTGCGGTTATGTACGTCATCGTTCACAACGGCGGAAATTCAAAAGTCCAAGTCATTACTCTTTGAGGCAGTCTCAACGAAAAAGCAAAGTGTTAATCGTAGAGGAGAGAAAAAGAATCAACGCGATATAAATGACACACGATTACACAATAAACAGTACGACGCAACTACCCGCTAGCTTCACTCCGTGGAGAAGTGTCATAGCGTACGGGTAGCTGGCGGAGTGCACGAGTGATAACAGTTGTTTCATTTGATCACCCAGTACACAACGGAGCCTGGACGTCACAGATGGCGACGAGGGTAAAATATTACAAAAAAAAATACGGAAAGGGAAGGTAACGGTGGCGGAAAAAAAAAAACAAATCTAAGGTATGGAAATCCTAACCTAATAGCTACCGTATTTGTCCATTTCCTCCCGAGCTGCCGATTGTATTCAGGTAATACAAAATTTTGGGCGAGGTGATATTCTGTGTAACGAGTGACGTACGGTTGTACATAATTAGAAAATATTAAAACTGCAATGATTTTGTTAGGCGGTACTTACGTAAGTAGGTTATGAAATTCCAAACTCACGTAAGAGGAGTATTAAAGGAACTAATGCAGAATTTAAATATTACTGTAAAAACGTAGATCTAGTACCTATACCTAATTTTATAGTTTTGTTTACAATCAATGTTAATAAAAACAATTATGTATATGCGCAGTTGAATTTGTCGACTGTTTACATAAGAACAGTGGTTAACTTTACAACTATTATTGAGTAAATAATTGACGGTACGCAGCTCGGGAGGAATGTTTACTAAGCAAAGAAGAAATATACGCGTGCTTATTACACTAACTCTTTGACAATGGCTACTGTGCGTGAGCCTGGTTACCAAATGTAAATCCAAAAGTGTAATCAATGCAAGATAGATCAATTAATTGGGGTCACTACAAAAAATAATGTACTCAGGTTACATTATTTCTATGATGTGGCACCGACGTATTAGCCATGAATTTTTCCATGAAATGACAGAAACGAATATGCTGATGGTTTGCGTGTTACAAATACAGATGGTACATGGTTTATTTTCTGACTCAAAATCGTATATTAGAATTCATATGATATAAAGGGTAAATAATCAAACTACCTTCGCGGAAATCATGATTATTATGAGTTGTGTATCTACCGTTCATACTTAAAATATACCGACCTACTTAGTCGTGTAATTAAATACTAAGATATTTTAAATGAGGGAACGTATAGAGAAACCTGCATATTAAGTCGGTATAGTTGTATACATTTTATGGACCTTATGTCCTAAAAGAAACATTGTTCGGTTAAAATAACCAGTTATAATCAATTGAAATGCTATTTATAGCACGATATGGGTATGAATCGATGTTAACTTGGTGTCGACTTAACATGTATTTATATATACATAGGTATGTGCTGTTTATGATAATAAACAATGCTAGCAGGTAACGGACCAGTTAAATAATCAAGGACCGTTACGATGTCAAGTGAGTCAAGAACTATAGATAGCGTACTTAGATTGATAAATGCCGAGGGCTTTGTTATTGTTTTACTGTAGGAGTAGACACGTAAACTCAGCATCAAATGAATTGAGTAGTAAGTCGGAGTCAGACTAACAAGAAAAATAAATTGCAAGAAGTAAACTGTACATCACATCTATGCTGCAGTTGGTATAAGTAATAATTAGTAGGTTGAAACGTTCAACTGGTACTAGCAAAACAAATAATTAGTAGGTTGAAACTTTCAACTGGTACTAGCTAAACAAATAATTAGTAGGTTGAAACTTTCAACCGGTACTAGCAAAACAAATAATTAGTAGGTTGAAACTTTCAACCGGTACTAGCAAAACAAATAATTAGTAGGTTGAAATGTTCAACTGGTACTAGCAAAACAAATAATTAGTAGGTTGAAACATTCAACTGGTACTAGAAAAACAAATAGTTAGTAGGTTGATACTTTCAACCGGTACTAGCAAAACAAATAATTAGTAGGTTGAAACTTTCAACCGGTACTAGCAAAACAAATAATTAGTAGGTTGAAACGTTCAACTGGTACTAGCAAAACAAATAATTAGTAGGTTGAAACGTTCAACTGGTACTAGCAAAACAAATAATTAGTAGGTTGAAACTTTCAACCGGTACTAGCAAAACAAATAATTAGTAGGTTGAAACTTTCAACCGGTACTAGCACAACAAATAATTAGTAGGTTGAAACATTCAACTGGTACTAGCAAAACAAATAATTAGTAGGTTGAAACGTTCAACTGGTACTAGCAAAACAAATAATTAGTAGGTTGAAATGTTCAACTGGTACTAGCAAAACAAATAATTAGTAGGTTGAAACATTCAACTGGTACTAGAAAAACAAATAGTTAGTAGGTTGAAACTTTCAACCGGTACTAGCAAAACAAATAATTAGTAGGTTGAAACTTTCAACCGGTACTAGCAAAACAAATAATTAGTAGGTTGAAATGTTCAACCGGTACTAGCAAAACAAATAATTAGTAGGTTGAAATGTTCAACTGGTACTAGCAAAACAAATCATTAGTAGGTTGATTATTCAACTGTTGCTAGCAAAACAAATAATTAGTAGGTTGGAACTTTCAACTGGTACCAGCAAAACAAATAATTAGTAGGTTGGAACTTTCAACTGGTACTAGCAAAACAAATAATTAGTAGGTTGGAACTTTCAACTGGTACTAGCAAAATAAATAAGTAGTAGGTTGAATGTTCAACTAGTACTAGCAAAACAAAAGAAATGATAAGCGAAATCATAACACTTACCTACGATACAAACAGAGAATAATTAGTAAGTTGAATGTTCAACTGGTACTAACAAACCAAAAGAGTCAAATGTACCTAGTAACTAGTCTAGTAGACGCGATAGTGGTGGTTGGTACTAACGATAGGACCTTTTGTTATAGGTCGTCCAAATTAGTACAACATAGTACTTAAAAGTAAACTGACGCGATATAGTGTTGGTTGGTACTAACGATAGTATCTTGTTGTAGGTCATCCAAAATGTCCTAGATACCACCATTAGACGGATTCTTTAGCCCACCAAAACTTAATAGGGAGGCAAAATAGTCATAAACTGACATTATGTTAGTATAGAGTGACCTCCTATTATGTAATGTATTTATTGAATTCGACATAATATAATAAGCAGTTTAGTGCCTCTGCATACTGTTCCAGTTAACTTAAGGCGTAGGTATAGATGGATGGCCTCGGGAATAGGCATATCTACTAATGTAGATTCAGAGTAGATTTCAATTATACAAAAAAAAAATACGCCAGTTGGAAAACATTTCCTGTCAAGTATTACAATTTAACCTTCTTCTAACCTATACCCGTATCATAAATTTACTGCATTTTGCAGATGTTCGTATGGGTAAGAACTTAATGTATCAGCTTAAATAAAAAACGAACAAAGTATATATAAAAATATATTATACGCCGACTTAGACGGTATTCCGGTTAAAGATTGTTGTAGCAATCCTGTTGGAACAGTTAGAAAGACAGGTTAAATTATAGTTTAAGAGAAACAAGCAGGGTACCAGGATAAGAGTAATAATGCATACTGCGTAAGTAGCCGTGGAAATTGTGGAACACAGAGGCATGCCTAAACTTCCCAAATAAAACCTATAAATAGATGAGGATATATAATTCTTCAAAATCGTATATGATCCAGATTTCATATAATAAATCCCAATTCCAATCTATTTTAGAGCCGGAATACATGATCCTATAGAATAATAATCAGGGCAAAGCTCAATTACAAACCCAAGTACAACAGGTACGTAAATAGACGCTGGGCCTACATCATGTCATGTAGTACCTAAAGTCAATGCTGTAAAAACTGAAGTGGCGATGCGGGGAGCCTTACACGGTGCATGAGGAAGCACTGCTTACTTAACTAAACTACGAAACTATACCCAAGGCAACCATGACTAAGGTACTAACAGCAAAAAAAACTCTAGTGACCAGCAGTTAACCTAATGTCTTGTAAATAGACATACGACTTTTGTCGGTTAACAGTGTAGATACTGTAGATGACGAAGTCCCTTTTTAACTACCTAGGTAGTAGATACACCTACTCAGATGAAGATGAGTGATGTGTGTGATGTGATGACTAATTATAATTAAGTATAATTAAAAAGGCACTTTACCGGAAAATATATTTCCTTATTTCAGTCACATGCATAAACTTACAATAATTAAGGATGTCAAAACTCTTAGGTATGCGGTTGAGACAATACATACATTAGAAATTATACATAGTCTCAAAACCGATACATTAAATCAAAACAGAAACAAATAACTAAATACTGTGTGTAGGTACCTACACATTATAAAATAAAAACAATAAGTATTCGAATTAACCGTGATTTTGATCGCTCTCAATGACAGTTTGCCTGATGTTTAATTTGTTGAGGCTAACTAATTAAGTAAAACTAGTAGATCAAAGTTGTAGCTTGAACCACTTCATTGATCTACCCAAGAGTACACATTTATTGTACTAATTGAGCACTAAGACTGAAAAGACCAAAAACCTAGGTCTTATCATTTAGAAACGTTAAACGTAACGATAAAATGGTACCTAAACATTCGAACTGTACTCTGGTGTACTCAGTATTTCATGGGATCATGGTTAGAATAATGGAATTCCATTAGTTCGTTGGAAGATGTTTATTGAAGTTAAATGACATACTTACCAATGGCAGGATATAGGAAGCAGACATACAAGGTGTATACCTATGTTTCAGGTTTATAAAATATGTTGCAAGTAATTGAAATAAACCGAAGAAGAAGTGTATAAGTACAAATAATAATATTTATGTGACAGTCTGACAGTAATTATTGTGGAAATAATAATACAATACTTACTGGTCACAATTCAATTGAAAAATCAGCTTTCAATTAGTAAGGTGTTACGTTATTTTCATAACATAAATTGTAATTATGATTCTTCGCATAAGTAAGTTGCTAGAATAATTTTACATTCGATATTATATTTGCTGTGTTACTTTTTGAGCAATAAAATGAATAAAATAAATATTTGGAATAATTGATGTCAAGATTATATCAAGTATTATAATTAAAGAACGATAATTACATATGTATGCAATGCAATTAATAATAATAATGGTCAAATAGGCAGGTAAATCTTAGTAGGTACCTAACAAATTAATAATATATAAATCTATTTGTATAGATTATTGTTTGCTTAACCTATTCACAAGTAAAACTAATCATACTTGACGTGGTACCTCTACAACGAATGTAACATTCCTAGTTTATTTGACCTTGGATTATCTACAAGTATTTTAAATTGCATTATATATATTAACATCATACAAGACAAGTAAAACTGAGTCAATCAGTTATTGCCAATAAGTAACTAATGTCCAAGACGCTTGGCAAGCTTACAATGTTATTGTACCTAAATCATGAAATAGGTATTAATTAGGCAAATATTATATTGTATACTAATGAAAATACCTGGAAATGTGTAAGCATCAAAAGGAAAATGTAGTAATTAAGGCGTTTAAAGTAAATCTTTGAGTTATAAGCAATTGAATAAAAAACTCAAAACTGCAAATAGGAGATGGAGAGGGACTGACACCTAAAAAGAAATTGTAAAAGTAAAATAATAGTTTTACAGATTTAAAGGCTTGCTAGTGTTGGAAAATATTTATTATTTAACTGTTGTAAAATGAATACATCCACACCTCGCCGAGTTTCTTACGCCGGTTCTTCTCGGGTCTGAGGTTAACCTTTCCGAACCGGTGGTAGTATACCTAGATTGGAAAAATAAATTAACCTAGCGAGTATAAGATAATACGATAAACTGAACTATTGTTGCATGATAAATATATAAAGTAAAATAAATAAATCATTATAAAAAGGGAGAGATGTGACGATTACACAATAAACAGTACGACGCAACTACCCGCTAGCTTCACTCCGTGGAGAAGTGTCATAGCGTACGGGTGGCTGGCGGAGTGCACGAGTGATAACAGTTGTTTCATTTGATCACCCAGTACACAACGGAGCCTGGACGTCACAATTAACGCATTTAGAACTTCAGATCCCAGTTCTATACCAGTATTTGTGGCTCGCCAGTTAGAGAAATTACCACCGATTTTATTTGATCACCTCGATTGTACCAAATTACTAAAGGATATCGTGCGACTTCAGGCTGATATAGACAGTATTAAATCGACTTATGCCACTTTAAACGAAGTTGAAGACCTTAAAAAGGAAATCCAATCAATGAAAACCATTGCACTTGCCAGGTTATCGATTTGTAATGTTAATGGAAGACGAGGAGCGTGGTGTCTAGATAGTGGACCTGTAGGTATATCTCATTCTCACAACTCCACATTACGCGATAGTGAGAATTACAATACGGAGACCAAATCGTCACCTGTAAGCGAAAATATAAACGTAAGTGAGCAATGCTCATATATGTCGATGTCGGGTAGTCAGCCTACCGCGCAAAATATATCGCAGCCACCGGCCGTTATCACTGCAACGAGGGAGATGAGTCATCCCGTCGAACAGCTGATTCCTCCAGCGCCGGCCGCGGCCGCGCCGTGTACCGCTATTTTGGACTCGGTGGAGGTTGCCCAGGATAAATCGTATGCTAAAGCGTTAATTACTGATATTGAATTGCTGCAAAATAATGAGTCGAAAGACGGAAAATGGGAGTCTGTACAATATAAAAATAAAAAGAAATCTAATCGTCATAACGGTAAATTTGGCACCTCCGATGAATCTTGCGGCACTTTTAGAGCGGCTGAACGAAGGATCCCGATGTTTATAACGAGAGTAAACAAAGATGTAATTGAATCGGAGATAACAAATTACATTAGACAAAAAACGCAAGTGGCTGTGTCATTAGAAAAGATTAAGATTAGAAATGAACAGTATTACAGCGCTTTTAAGTTCTTTGTTAATGAATCAAAGATACCGTTATTTCTAGACAGTAATTTATGGCCCAAAGACATAATATTTCGTAAGTTTGTACATTATAAATACAAGCAACCATGGTCTAATAAAACATGGTCTTCCATTCCCAGAGTGACACGGGCCTACGTCACAATAACATTGCCACTTTATTTCAACATAACATGTTACATGGGTACATTATAACTATGGTTAATAAGTTAAAATATTTCTTTATAATTTTATAATTTTCATTTATATGTATTTTAGCTTAAATTTTACAATAACACGTCATTTTTAATTACTCGTTAGCAATATCTTCCGATTCACGAAAGAAATTTCAGACTTTCGGGTAATTCTGTTTATACTACTGGCAACACAGGATAGCGCTGTGCACATTTGACAATTCGGATCTAGATAACTTCATGCCCTGACCGTCATCCTTGTCGAACGCGTGTTAATTGTTATTTCCTTCTCGCTCAGTGTCAGCAGTCGCAGTGTTTTCCAAACTTTTCACGTCGTAAGCTTGGTAATTAATGTGTAACTGTGAATTAGTTTTTTAAACGTTTGTCTTGTATAGATAAATAAAGTTTAATTTAATACATTAGATTTGTTTTATTTTACTATGTTTCTACATGAATAACTTAAAATTAATGCCGTTAAAATAATTTTCACCGTTGGTTAAAATTCTCCCACATTTCAAAGTTTGAGAACCTGTAAACAGCATGATGACGTAGGCGCGTGTCAGTTAGGTCATACGCGAATCTCGGAATGGAGTACCAGGCGGAGTATATTATTATACCATGCAAGCAACCAGTCAGAGTAAGCTCTGGAGTCGGCAATGTACCTACCCATTCGTAAATAAGTAAATGGCTGTAAATAGATGTAAATTTGCAAGTTTCAATTGTAAAAACGTGAAACGCTGTGTTGATAGTGTTAGGGAGCTATGTCAAACGTGTGACATCATTGCTCTGCAGGAGACATGGCTGGTCCCTGAAGAAATTTCCTACTTGAATAATATCGATAGTAGGTTTAGTGCTACAGGTACATCGGCCGTGGATACGTCGGCGGGCATGCTGCGTGGGAGACCGTACGGCGGCGTCGCCTTATTATGGAGGAGTGCGGTGTTTAGTGATGTATCGGTAGTGCCGTGCGTTAATCCGCGAGTATGTGCCATAAAAATAATGACAGCTGATCGTCCTATTGTAGTGATAAGTGTGTATATGCCAACGAATAGTACGGATAACCTGCCAGACTTTACGGACTGCTTCGGTACGGTGAGTGCTCTTGTGGACGAATGTAACATCGAATCGGTATACATACTGGGTGACTTCAATGCACATCCAAATGAACTTTTTTACTATGAACTAATTAACCACTGTAATGAACTGGGATGGTGTTGCATCGATGTAAAAAAGTTAGGTGTTGACTCGCAGACCTATACCTTCATAAGTGAAGCGCATCATTGTAAGCGTTGGCTGGATCATTGCCTTATAACACAATCTGTTATGTCATCAATATGTAATGTGTATGTCAAATATGATGTTACATGGTCTGATCACTTTCCCCTTATGCTAGAATGTGATCTATGCTTAATAACACCTAGATTAGTCAATTTACCTCGTATTCATAATCAACGTGTGGTATGGGGGGAGAGAGGGGCGGATCAGGTAGCTCGCTACAGTGATGAATGTAGTAAAGGATTAAAATGTATTGACTTTCCATCTGAGTTTAGACTTTGCGCAGATAAGTACTGCAATGAAACTAGCCATAGAACAATAATTAATCAATTATACAAGAATATTGTGTCAGTGTTATGCGCGGCGGCTATTGCCAGTTGTAAAAGTAGGAAACGAAAGTCTAAAAATCGGGTGGTGGGATGGAATCGACATGTCAAGGGCGCTCATGGGGCAGCGAGACTGAAGTCTCAAGAGTGGATTATTAATGGTAGACCCTCACATGGAAATTTATTTAACGAGATGTGTGAAACGCGTAAAATCTTCAAATCTCGCCTTAAATGGTGTCAAGATCACGAAACTCAAATTAAAATGGATTATATAACGTCGCAACACTCCAAAAAAGATTTCCGAGCTTTTTGGAAGGCTACCAATAACACAAAGCTTCGGCCTGGCTGTCCTGTAAGCGTTGGAGGCGATTTGCTGAAGCGTTGTCAAGATTTAGAAGAATTGTAGGTAATTCTTGACAGGTAATGAGTTATATGTCGGAATTTCGTGACAATTGTAGTGTTTCTTGTGACAATTGTCATAAACTTAGCAAGAGAAATATCTGTTTTTTTCCGATATAATAAAGTTTTTTTTAATAATACAATGATGGTGGCAAACAGGAATACGGCCCGCCCGATGGTAAGCGGTAACCGTAGCCCATGGATGCCTGTGACGTCAGCAACAGTGATGTTTTACAATTGTCGCACCTGTCACCGTGGTGAAATTGGAGCCAGGTTGGAGTGTGGAGTGAGGCAGGGCGGATTGACCTCGCCCACACTCTTCAATCTGTACGTAAATGGATTACTCGAGGCGCTGGGTAAGATGCATGTCGGCTGCTATATAGACGCAGTGTGCGTAAGCAATATAAGCTATGCGGACGACATGGTTTTGCTCAGCGCATCGGCTTGTGGCTTACGACAATTGTTACACGTATGTGAGAAATACGCCTATGAACACGGACTTAAATACAATGTAACTAAAAGTAATTTTATGGTATTTGACCCCGGCAAAAATAGGGTTAATGAGGTTCCTCCCATATATCTAAATGGTATTCCACTAGAGAGGGTGGGAAGCTTCAAATATTTAGGTCATATTGTTACGTCTGACTTAAAGGACAATCTGGACGTAGAACGAGAACGGAGGGCTCTGTCGGTTAGGGCAAACATGATTTCCCGTAGGTTTGCGCGATGTACAAGGGAGGTAAAACTTACCTTATTTAAAACGTACTGTACTTCCCTGTATACGTGCAGCCTATGGAGGTTCTATACCCAGCGGGCCTACGGGGCCCTCCAGATCCAATACAACAACGCGTTCCGGGTATTGATGGGGCTGCCTCGTTTCTGCAGCGCATCAGGGATGTTCGCAGAAGCACGCGTGGACTGCTTTTATGCGACTATGCGCAAACGATGCACATCCCTGGTGCGCCGGGTGCGGGCCAGCCCCAACCCTATCCTGTGTGTGATAGCGGACAGACTTGACTGCCCGTATATGAGACACTGCTGCGAAATGCATGTTTCCAGCAGTGTATATATATTGTAATAGTTAATTAGGTACTAACATTAGGAACGTAAGTCTACTAACAAATCTGTATGAGTCCATAGTTGCTCGAAATAAATATTTTTCATTTCATTTCATTAATCCCGAAACAGTGAACATTTCCACTTTTCATTTATTTCTACAAGACATTGTAGAAATTTTATCTTCACAGTTTTTAGTATGACTTAAGGTTATACGACTTTCCTGTGGACATCATGAAACCAATTAAAACCAATGGACTTTAAATCCAAATTTTCTTGCAGGACTCTTATAGGTATGTTGCAACCTTCTACCTGCTTCTACTCCTGAAAATCTATGATCGCTACCAAGTTGTTAAAGTTTTTAATAAATTACCAGTTGAGCTCAAATCTATTTGTGACCCCGATACATTTAAAATTAACCCCTGGAGCGCCCCAGAATTACCGTAGTATGGAACTCCTATACTAGTTACCAGCACACGTGTCTGTTTAGGGCGCTCCACGGGTTAAGTTACGTGTATTTTTACTTCAAAAATGTTTGTATACTGTCTTCTGCGAGCAACTGTGCCAAAGAAGGCCCGGATATTGAGTGGAGAGGGAGTGAATTCTAGAGACGACTGGCCTGCCCAGCAAAGGTTCGCTAGTACCTACCATACACAAAACTGCAAGTTTATATTTATTTAATTACACAAACGGGTCTACCGCGATATAATTTCATTGTTTTTACCTTTAATTCCGACGTGCTGAAACGTCGGAATTAAAGGTAAAAACAATGAAATTATATCGTGGTAGACCCGTTTGTGTAATTAAATATGTGTACAAAACGCGAAAGTTTAAAGTTTATATTTAACATCAGAAAAAATATTATTATTGAGAGCCTGTTGTGTCCCACTGCTGGGCAAAGGCAAAAAAAAAAGAAAAATAAAAAAGTATAATAACGATGGGCCTTCTTTAGTGCAGGTACCGTAATAAAATTGTTATAAAAAGCCTAAAACTTACCAAACACAAAACAAGTAGCAATTTCACCGACATCGCCGCGTCTCAAAGTCAAACCAAAAAACTTGCCCTTTTATATGCAGTTCAACAAAAGATGCATCTTGTTGTCACAGTTGCTGCTAATATATACTTAATAATATTATTAAATTATAATTTTATTGTCGTCTGGTGACAATTTGTCATCTTACAACATGTTTAAATAGTGCAGTTTTATTACTAAGACTCCGCTGTCCGCGCGTCCGTCCGTCTGTCACCAGGTTGTAACTCATGAACCGTGATAGGTAGACAGTTGAAATTTTCACAGATGATGTATTTCTGTTGCCGCTATAACAACAAATACTAAAAACAAAATAAAATAAATATTTAAGTGGGGCTCCCATACAACAAACGTGATTTTTTGCCGTTTTTTTTGTGTAATGGTACGGAACGCTTCGTACGCGAGTCCGACCCGCACTTATCCGGTTTTTTAGTCGTGCGTAGGTAATGTTTTGCGGCCCGATTCGAACATGGCTTATAAGATCTCACAGCGATACAAAAGGCCTTTTATTACATCAAGATCAAGGCCGTGCACTGAAGATTTTTGTCAATCCATATTTGAACCGTACTTAACTACTATTAAGGTTGAGCACAGCAATATACAAAGAAACGGGACCAGCGAGAGGATAGTCGAACGGAGTGTCTTTTTCTAGCAACATGCCAGGTAGGGTGGTTCAAAAAACATTTTTTTTTCCTACGGGGCACCCCCTTATTTTGTTACACTTATTATGCTGATAAAATACACCAAGTTTCGTAGCTTTATCTCAACTACTAGGGGGTGCTCAACCACTTTGAAATTTTGTATATTGTATGAAACTCAAAAAGAAAGTATTTATTATTAGGAATTTTATTTAAGTATCTGTTTTCACACTATTTTCATATGTCATTTATAAGTTTTAAAGTTGAAAAACATTTTTATTTCTATTTTTTATAATTTTTCAAAAGTAATATTTTTTGATTTTCACCTAAAAAAATCATAAAAATAGAAATAAAAATGTTTATTTACTTAATAACTTTTAAATAACACTTTCTAATAATGTCAAAACTACTACTTACATAAAAATCTAAAAAATATTTTTTTTTGGATTTCATACAACTTTGAAAAAGTGTTTGAGCACCCCCTTGTAGTTGAGATAATATTATAAAACTTGATAATAATATAACAATATAATAAGAGTAACAAAATGAGGGGGTGTCGCTTCTTCTAGCTAGAGTTTGAATTTTTCCCATACAAACGTGAACCACCCTAATGCCAGGGGTTAAGTGTAAGTAACCTATACACTTATATATATAGTTTGTAATCTTTCATGTGAAAGAAAGAGACAAACTCAGTTTAAGTCATCTCTCACTCGGCTCGTTTTTCCGCATAAGTCTTGATATAATAAGTTTTTGGCAAAAATTTCTTTTTTGGTACAAGCTTTTATCGCTGACTGTACTTTTCTTACGACAGACAACTAATACTCATCGAGACAATTCTAAAAACCCCTAACACAATTAGGTTGCGTTGTTTCATCACAGAGTTCCTATGGCCACCTCCTGTCTCCATCATCAGATCAGTTCGGCAGTACCATATTATTGTATTGTTATCAGAACTAGTAGTAGTAGTAGTAAAATACTTTATTGTACAAAAAGAAACATAAAACATGAAAGAACACACATCATTAGTACAAAGGCGAACTTATCCCTTTCAGGGATCTCTTCCAGTTAACCCTTGAGCAGTTGAGGGAAAATTGGAGAACGGTAGACATAAAAGCTGTACTAAACGGCATAAAGATAAAATATTTAATATCCTACAAGATAGGTAAACCTATATCCTACTATAATTATGTACCTATATACAAAGTATGGGATATGAAATATAACAAATATGTAAACAACTATATATATTTAAAATATATAATACATATAATACATTGTATATGATACAATACATATATACTAAAACTACCTAACCGCATACATCTTTTAGATTTCAAGTTCCGTCAGAAAGCCATAACTTTTTTAAATTCGCCTTTAGCGATGCGACCGATTGACACTTACGAAGAGAAGACGGTAAGGAATTCCATAATTTGACAGAGTACACAGTAAAAGACTTGTCATAGGATCGGTGTTTGTGTGGCGGGATAGCCAGAGAGAGATCTGCACTGGAACGGAGCCGGTGCCCGCTGCCGTCTGCTAAAAATTTAAACCTCTCCGAGAGATAAGGGGGAGAAGAGGGAGAGAAAAGGACGTTAAATAGAAGGGAAAGTACATGAATGTCTCTACGACGCCGAATGGGCAGCCATTTGAGTTGGGAGCGGAAAGATGAAATGTGATCAAATTTGCGTAAGCCAAAAATGTATCTGATGCAAACATTTTGCAAACGTTCAAGCTATATACAGCTGCCAATTTTCATCAGAACTATATACAGCTGCCAATTTTCATGACGCTACGATCCTTGGAAGATGGTTAAATTAGTTACCTTAGATTCCATTACATAGTTACATACAGGTCGAGAGTTCCTATGGCCACCTCCTGTCTCCATCATCAGATCAGTTCTGCAGTACTATATTATTGTATTGTCATCAGAACTACATACAGCTGCCAATTTTCATGACGCTACGATCCTTGGAAGATGGTTAAATTAGTTACCTTAGATTCCATTACATAGTTAGTTACATACAGGTCGAGAGTTCCTATGGCCACCTCCTGTCACCATCATCAGATCAGTTCGACAGTACTATATTATTGTATTGTCATCAGAACTACATACAGCTGCCAATTTTCATGACGCTACGATCCTTGGAAGATGGTTAAATTAGTTACCTTAGATTCCATTACATAGTTAGTTACATACAGGTCGAGAGTTCCTATGGCCACCTCCTGTCTCCATCATCAGATCAGTTCTGCAGTACTATATTATTGTATTGTCATCAGAACTACATACAGCTGCCAATTTTCATGACGCTACAATCCTTGGAAGATGGTTAAATTAGTTACCTTAGATTCCATTACATAGTTAGTTACATATAGGTCGAGAGTTCCTATGGCCACCTCCTGTCTCCATCATCAGATCAGTTCGACAGTACCATATTATTGTATTGTCATCAGAACTACTTACAGCTGCCAATTTTCATGACGCTACGATCCTTGGAAGATGGATAAATTAGTTACCTTAGATTCCATTACATAGTTAGTTACATACAGGTCGAGAGTTCCTATGGCCACCTCCTGTCTCCATCATCAGATCAGTTCGACAGGACCATATTATTGTATTGTCATCAGAACTACATACAGCTGCCAATTTTCATGACGCTACGATCCTTGGAAGATGGTTAAATTAGTTACCTTAGATTCCATTACATAGTTAGTTACATACAGGTCGAGAGTTCCTATGACCACCCCTGTCTCCATCATCAGATCAGTTCGGCAGTACCATATTATTGTATTGTCATCAGAACTACATACAGCTGCCAATTTTCATGACGCTACGATACTTGGAAGATGGTTAAATTAGTTACCTTAGATTACATTACATAGTTAGTTACATACAGGTCGAGAGTTCCTATGGCCACCCCTGTCTCCATCATCGGATCAGTTCGGCAGTACCATATTATGTATTGTCATCAGAACTACATACAGCTGCCAATTTTCATGACGCTACGATCCTTGGAAGATGGTTAAATTAGTTACCTTAGATTCCATTACATAGTTAGTTACATACAGGTCGAGAGTTCCTGTGGCCACCTCCTGTCTCCATCATCAGATCAGTTCGACAGTACCATATTATTGTATTGTCATCAGAACTACATACAGCTGCCAATTTTCATGACGCTACGATCCTTGGAAGATGGTTAAATTAGTTACCTTAGATTCCATTACATAGTTACATACAGGTCGAGAGTTCCTATGGCCACCTCCTGTCTCCATCATCAAATCAGTTCGACAGTACCTTATTATTGTATTGTCATGAGAACTACATACAGCTGCCAATTTTCATGACGCTACGATCCTTGGAAGATGGTTAAATTAGTTACCTTAGATTCCATTACATAGTTAGTTACATACAGGTCGAGAGTTCCTATGGCCACCTCCTGTCTCCATCATCAGATCAGTTCGACAGTACCATATTATTGTATTGTCATCAGAACTACATACAGCCAATTTTCATGACGCTACGATCCTTGGAATATGGATAAATTAGTTACCTTAGATTCCATTACATAGTTAGTTACATACAGGTCGAGAGTTCCTATGGCCACCTCCTGTCTCCATCATCAGATCAGTTCGACAGGACCATATTATTGTATTGTCATCAGAACTACATACAGCTGCCAATTTTCATGACGCTACGATCCTTGGAAGATGGATAAATTAGTTACCTTAGATTCCATTACATAGTTAGTTACATACAGGTCGACCTAATAAAAGCTTGTTAATAAACCGTCTTTGCAGCGATACAATACCGACCTGTCAGTGTCAAAAGTGACATTTCTTCAACCAAAATAGTTATTTACCATGGTCTAATAAAACATGGTCTTCTATTCCCAGAGTGACACGGGCCTACGTCACAATAACATTGCCACTTTATTTCAACATAACATGTTACATGAGTACATTATACCTATGGTTAATAAGTTAAAATATTTCTTAATAATTTTATAATTTTCATTTATATGTATTATATCTTAAATTTTACAATAACACGTCATTTTTAATTATTCGTTAGCAATATCTTCCGATTCACGAAAGAAATTTCAGACGTTCGGGTAATTATGTTTACATTACTGGCAACACAGGATAGCGCTGTCACATTTGACAATTCGGATCTAGATAACTTCATGCCCTGACCGTCATCCTTGTCGAACGCGTGTTAATTGTTATTTCCTTCTCGCTCAGTGTCAGCAGTCGCAGTGTTTTCCAAACTTTTCACGTCGTAAGCTTGGTAATTAATGTGTAACTGTGAATTAGTTTTCAAACGTTTGTCTTGTATAGATAAATAAAGTTTAATTTAATACATTAGATTTGTTTTATTTTACTATGTTTCTACATTAATAACTTAAAATTAATGCCGTTAAAATAATTTTCACCGTTGGTTAAAATTCTCATGGCACTATCCCTTTCGGCTATTTAGGGTTGTCAAAATTCAAGTGATTATCTTATCTGTGGTCGTGCCCGCAAAAGGAAGTCAATTGGTGCCAACCCTAATAATTGCTCGGACCGACCGAAGTCAGGAGTACTGATACCCACTGATACAAGTGCGGAAAAGAGGAAATTCGAAACGAACGAGTTGCGAATTACCTATTCGCACGTGTATCGTACAACGTTTTACAGTACATATGGCCCTTTAAACTTTTGACATACGCACGAAAAGTGCTATTTTACGCACTAGTGCGGGAAAATAGGGCCATATGTACTGTAAACGTCATTTTTGACACTGGCAGATAGGTATCGTACCGCTGTCCCTTTGTTACCATAGAAATAAGGTACCGGTTTTATTAAACCACGTTTAATAAAAATACATGACGTCAACCTGTGAGCAAATAAAAAACAGAACAAATGACGTTGATAAAAAAGCGGCCAAGTGCGAGTAGGACTCGCCCATGAAGGGTTCCGTAGCAGCAAGTAACATAATAAAATTGCAGTTTACGATTTATGACGTATTAAAAAAAAACGACTTACTAGATCTCGTTCAAAGCAATTTTCGGTGGAAGTTTGCATGGTAATGAACAGTGATCGGAATAGGCAGAGTATATTTACCTACACTTGGTAGAACAAAGTCATGAAGTGGAGACTTCCTTGCGATAACATTTTTTTCCGGGACTTCCCGGATTTAAAAATCAGTAAAATAAATAAAATCTCATAATGTATCCCCAATGTACGTAAAATTAAATAGTAACCACAACACTACAAGTTTGTACTATAGTTTACGAGTGATAATATAACATTATTGTATTTATATTATTTCAAACTTGTCCGTCTCTTTTACGCCAATACCAGCTGTGTTTAAGTGAAAGAGATAGAAATAACAGTATTACTATCTACTATGTTAATTGTTTTTTCCATTGTTATCGTCTAAAAGACAAAGCAGACGTCTTTATCACTTATCGCTGTTACCTGCAACCCTTTTTATGCATTAAATAGAAAGTTGACATCAGTTTCTTACTATCCCTTGTCGAGTACGTACGGAAGTGTAGATACTGTGTTTTTTGGATATTTGACATTTGCTTGTTTACTGGAATTTCGCCTGCTATACTTGATTACACACGGCCTGAACTCGGACACCGATTTTGCTTTGGTTGGATTTGGCGATTACTGGATACTGAAAACACCACGGATACTGCAAAACTACCAAGTTTCAAGGTAAGATAATGTTTTTATTATTTAACATTTTTATCCTTTTCATTGTTTTTTATCAATCGAAAGTAAGAAAATAAAGGCTGAAATATATGGTCACGAACTATGACTATTGACTTGAGTCACTTGCCTATGTTCATAATTTGGCCGTGTAATGTATTAAACCTACATACATTATACTTACCGTACTGTACCTACATTAATAGACACGTGTAAGCTTGTAACGATTTAAATCATAAATATATGCGAAAAACACTGGTGTGTACTTGCCAGACTACAACTAAATTTGAGAAAACGGTTATAAACTGTACTCGGAGTTTGTACCTTAAAATGGGGTTTTGTGTTATTTGCAAGTTTGCACGTGTTGATTTTGATGAAATAATAATAACTTTGTACATAAAGAGACTTTATTAAAAATAAATATAGAAGAATCCGTTTATATATTGGTTGTTTTATTTTATGCCTATTTATTGTTTTGAAGCAGTTTGCATTGTTTTTTGTACTATTCAGAACAATATTAATTATTCGGTAAGTTCCCGGGACTTTAGTCCCGCAAAAAAATTTTGTCGTAAGGAAGTCTTCACTTTTTATCTATGTTCTACCAAGTGTAGGTAAATATACTCTGCCTATTCCGATCACTGGTAATGAATGTACATCATATATTTTTTTTATTTTAATCATTCTCTTATTTTAGAAGTTTGACGCACGTTTTACTACTTTGGAAGTGGTTCTCGCGCAAAAAATATTCAGTTTAGAAAAAAATAATATTAGAAACCTCAATATCATTTTTGATGACCTATCCATAGATACCCCACACGTATGGGTTTGATGAAAAAAAAAATTTTGAGTTCAGTTCTAAGTATGGGGAACCCCCAAAATTGATTGTTATTTTTCTATTTTTGTGTGAAAATCTTAATGCGGTTCACAGAATACATCTACTTACCAAGTACAGTATAGTTCTTATAGTTTCGGAAAAAAGTGGCTGTGACATACGGACGGACAGACAGACAGACATGACGAATCTTCAAAACTTCAAAAAACTTCAACATTTATTCAGCAAATAGGCCACAAGGGCACTTTTACACGTCAACATTGAATTTACATACTAGCAAAAATAATAACAATACATCAACAATTTTATAAAATACAACACTACCAATTCAAAATAACGTATTACAATCACTTAGAGATGTATATGGTCTCTTAATGTCGAATTACATAAAAAAACTATAATAATAATATAAAAAAATACAGATACAAAAACAAAAAAATATCTATAATATTTAGAGGTGTAAATGTCTCTAGGTGTCAGAACTAAAATATTATATAGTTTATCAAATTATCCTTAGAGATGTATAGGGTCTCTATGAGTCAAAATCCTGTATAAGTAACACATTCATCAGAGAAAAGATAAACATACGAGAGAAGAATGAGGCGTCTCACTGTAATTAAACTCAAAAATAAAGTTACTAGTAGTGAATAGAATCAGGCGTTACTTTGCGGAAATCCATACTAATTAAAACCAAAATATTACTTTGCTAATCCGCGAAAAGATAACGTGCTAGTCAATCAGTGCTAACCCGTTATACTTACTTGCGTATTTTTACATGCAATTAATATTCCCACCCTCCCACCGCAAAAATAAATACGCAAATAAATATAACAAACCACCACCAAAAGAATAAACCTCGACACGTGTTTCGCCTCTCTACGAGGCATCCTCAGGAGTTGTTGACGGTCTGACGCCCGGCAACGGAATGACCTGTCTAGAATGGTCGGCCATATTTATACCTTGACCACTCCCCCTACCGTGCAAGTGTGAGTGAGATGGAAAAATTCGTAATAACGGCGATGACGCAACATTCAATTGTTCGTTAAGAATCATGCCCCTATTGTTGTACCTAATTATTTCCAGTTGTTCCAGAACACCCAAACGCAATCCCTTTTCGCAAACATGTAAAATATCAAAAGAATGATTCTCAGATAAAGTGTGACCTGTATCTAATAAGTGCTTTGCAAAATTGGACTTCTCTGGATGGTTATGTCTATATGACGCAACATGCTCTTTATACCTAGTAGTGAAACTACGGCCCGTTTGCCCCACATACACTTTATTGCAATCGTCACAGGTAAGCTTATAAACTCCAGACTTTTTCCCATTCTCGATCTTATCTTTGCCATTGCAAAGCTTCGAGTGCAAAGTATTATTTGTCTTAAAGGCCACAGGAATGTCGTTAGACTTCAAAATTTTGTAAATTGCATCAGACAACTTGCCAACATAAGTTATGCTCGCTTTATATTTCTTAATCGGTTCAGAGGATCGTGCCGCATACAACATAGTGTTGACCATACTATTCCGCTTTTTCCTGATGATACCATCCACAACAGACTTATCGTAACCATTCGAAACTGCTAAGTGATAAATATTATTTAATTCAATCTGATAGTGTTCATCAGAAAGAGGCACAGTCAACATTCTATGCACATAACAATGAAAAGCAGCCAACTTATGCTGCCACGGATGCGTGGAAGAAGCCGGGATAACTGTATCGGTATGTGTAGGCTTACGGTAAATTTTGAACTGATGCCTGTTGTTTACTTTAGTGATTGTTAAATCTAGAAAATTCAATGAGTTGTCTTGCTCTAGTTCCTTTTTAAACTTAATTTTTGGATGCTTACCATTAATTTCAGCAATAAATGCATCCAGCAGGCCCATACTACCCGTCCAACAAATAATCAAATCATCCACGTATCTAAAATAGTATAATATATTATTGTTGCCCGCAATATGCTGGTTCTCAAAATGGTCCATAAAAATATCAGCCATTAAAGGACTTAGTGGTGAACCCATAGCCAAACCATCACTTTGCAAATAATACTGTCCCCCAAATCTGAAATAATTTTGTTTCATACAAATCGCTGTTAGATCTATCAATTCATCTACTTCCCCTGGATGTAAACGTTGCCTTTCAAAAAGACCCTTAATAATCTCCAAAGTCTCTCCATATGGCACATTTGTAAACAAACTGTCTACATCCAATGAAAGAAGAACAGCATTATCTGGTATGTTAATGTCCTGGATCTTTTCTATTAACTGCAAGCTATTTTTCAAGCAATATTTCGGCTGGAACTGGGACTTGTCTCTTATAATGGAATTCAACCTTTTTGCCAGATTATAAGTTGGCGCACCCAAATATGAGACCACTGGACGAACTGGGATATTATCCTTATGAATTTTGGGAAGTCCATAAAGAATAGGAGCTCGTGGATTCATAGGCACAACCATACTCTTCTGATGTTCGGTTTCAAAAACAAATGAAGAATTCTTAACTGCTTGTCTAAGATCTTTCTGGAACCCTGGAGTTGGGTCTCTTTGCAATCTCGAAAATCCGTCACCTTGAATAAGGTCTAGTACTTTCTGATTATACTGTCCCTTCTCCATAATCACAATGCAGTTGCCTTTATCTGCCTTTGAAACCACCAAATCACTGTCTTGCACTTTCTGTTGTATAGATCTTAGCAGCAAAACATCAGAATCAACACACGCACTCTGTGCTGGACTAGTACTCTTGATAACATTAGCCACCATGGTCTTTGTATCTACATCACCACGGCCCCGCACTATTGCAACCTCAGAATCCACTGCCAAATTTTCTAATGTTCTATGAGTAATTTTTGTCTGGAAATTATACTTCAAACCTTTATCTAAAAGCCCAATTTCATTTTCTGAGAACTCCACATTAGTTAAATTCTTGACTCGAGGATGGAAAACATGGTGAGTTGTTACTTGCACATCCCTTCTCCTTAAAAATGAACCAGAACTCGACTCTGTTAACCTATGCAATTTGTTAAGCTGGGTAGTATACATCTGGTGTGCAAGTTCAGAAGCAAAGTATCTCGCCTTCTGGTCCAGAATATCGAATTCGAGATTATGCAACTTAAATGAAAGTTCTGAATATAACACCTTAAGATGCAATTTCAAATTATCCCTTACTGAAAACCAGTGGCGAGATTCTTCGTTCAACCATATTTTCTGAGCCCTATTAATAGCCAATTTAGCAGCCCTGGAAGTACTACTACAGCGGAAATGGATGTAATTAGGAACAACATTCAAACGCTTGCACTGTTGGTTAAACCAAACATTCTGGACAGCTGCACGATGTTGTTTGGTTAGTTTGACATAAAGTCGTGCCTGTTCGGCCACGCAAGCCGTTTTCAAATAGTGAATAGAATCAGGCGTTACTTTGCGGAAATCCATACTAATTAAAACCAAAATATTACTTTGCTAATCCGCGAAAAGATAACGTGCTAGTCAATCAGTGCTAACCCGTTATACTTACTTGCGTATTTTTACATGCAATTAATATTCCCACCCTCCCACCGCAAAAATAAATACGCAAATAAATATAACAAACCACCACCAAAAGAATAAACCTCGACACGTGTTTCGCCTCTCTACGAGGCATCCTCAGGAGTTGTTGACGGTCTGACGCCCGGCAACGGAATGACCTGTCTAGAATGGTCGGCCATATTTATACCTTGACCACTCCCCCTACCGTGCAAGTGTGAGTGAGATGGAAAAATTCGTAATAACGGCGATGACGCAACATTCAATTGTTCGTTAAGAATCATGCCCCTATTGTTGTACCTAATTATTTCCAGTTGTTCCAGAACACCCAAACGCAATCCCTTTTCGCAAACATGTAAAATATCAAAAGAATGATTCTCAGATAAAGTGTGACCTGTATCTAATAAGTGCTTTGCAAAATTGGACTTCTCTGGATGGTTATGTCTATATGACGCAACATGCTCTTTATACCTAGTAGTGAAACTACGGCCCGTTTGCCCCACATACACTTTATTGCAATCGTCACAGGTAAGCTTATAAACTCCAGACTTTTTCCCATTCTCGATCTTATCTTTGCCATTGCAAAGCTTCGAGTGCAAAGTATTATTTGTCTTAAAGGCCACAGGAATGTCGTTAGACTTCAAAATTTTGTAAATTGCATCAGACAACTTGCCAACATAAGTTATGCTCGCTTTATATTTCTTAATCGGTTCAGAGGATCGTGCCGCATACAACATAGTGTTGACCATACTATTCCGCTTTTTCCTGATGATACCATCCACAACAGACTTATCGTAACCATTCGAAACTGCTAAGTGATAAATATTATTTAATTCAATCTGATAGTGTTCATCAGAAAGAGGCACAGTCAACATTCTATGCACATAACAATGAAAAGCAGCCAACTTATGCTGCCACGGATGCGTGGAAGAAGCCGGGATAACTGTATCGGTATGTGTAGGCTTACGGTAAATTTTGAACTGATGTTATCTGGTATGTTAATGTCCTGGATCCGTGGCAGCATAAGTTGGCTGCTTTTCATTGTTATGTGCATAGAATGTTGACTGTGCCTCTTTCTGATGAACACTATCAGATTGAATTAAATAATATTTATCACTTAGCAGTTTCGAATGGTTACGATAAGTCTGTTGTGGATGGTATCATCAGGAAAAAGCGGAATAGTATGGTCAACACTATGTTGTATGCGGCACGATCCTCTGAACCGATTAAGAAATATAAAGCGAGCATAACTTATGTTGGCAAGTTGTCTGATGCAATTTACAAAATTTTGAAGTCTAACGACATTCCTGTGGCCTTTAAGACAAATAATACTTTGCACTCGAAGCTTTGCAATGGCAAAGATAAGATCGAGAATGGGAAAAAGTCTGGAGTTTATAAGCTTACCTGTGACGATTGCAATAAAGTGTATGTGGGGCAAACGGGCCGTAGTTTCACTACTAGGTATAAAGAGCATGTTGCGTCATATAGACATAACCATCCAGAGAAGTCCAATTTTGCAAAGCACTTATTAGATACAGGTCACACTTTATCTGAGAATCATTCTTTTGATATTTTACATGTTTGCGAAAAGGGATTGCGTTTGGGTGTTCTGGAACAACTGGAAATAATTAGGTACAACAATAGGGGCATGATTCTTAACGAACAATTGAATGTTGCGTCATCGCCGTTATTACGAATTTTTCCATCTCACTCACACTTGCACGGTAGGGGGAGTGGTCAAGGTATAAATATGGCCGACCATTCTAGACAGGTCATTCCGTTGCCGGGCGTCAGACCGTCAACAACTCCTGAGGATGCCTCGTAGAGAGGCGAAACACGTGTCGAGGTTTATTCTTTTGGTGGTGGTTTGTTATATTTATTTGCGTATTTATTTTTGCGGTGGGAGGGTGGGAATATTAATTGCATGTAAAAATACGCAAGTAAGTATAACGGGTTAGCACTGATTGACTAGCACGTTATCTTTTCGCGGATTAGCAAAGTAATATTTTGGTTTTAAAGTTACTAGGTATAATAGCTCGTGTTAGCTTAAACAGACCAGTCTCCATCACAAACAACACCCATTCACGAGTATGACGCGTATCTCAGCCATCGCCTCCCTCAACCTTCATTCGGGAAAGTGACGACCCGATCAACGACGCCACCGTAAGCAAAGACTTTTAAGCGAGCATGACATGTTCAAGCTACCGGCCTATATTAATATTAAAATAGTAATAACATGTAGCTGTAAGACACAGCATTTTGTGCTGGTATGTTACATAAAATACAGTATAGCTTCACATAATTACTAGCCTAAATTTACTTAAATTTCCAATCCATAAGGGTTTCGTTTTTTGCCATTTGACTACGGAACCCTAAAAACCTTTACCTGAGCGTTTCTTTTATTTTTTGCCATTTTTATAATATTGTGACCTTTTTTGCCACTTTTGTGTTATTTCTACTCAGAATCACGAGCCCTTTTCATCCTTATAGGAGAAAAAAAGTGTCCTAAAATTTCCATACATTATTCAAACTTTCCTTTTTGTTACCGCCATACGAATGGTAACACAATAAGAACAAAACTCTGGGACATTTTTTTACACCATTAGGATCGAAAGAGCTCGTGATTCTGAGTAGAAATAACACAAAAGTGGCAAAAAAGGTAACAATATACAAAAATGGCAAAAAATAAAAGAAACGCTCGCCTATGACACCCTATGCTGATATTAATACCTAGTGGAAACCTTGACGTGTATTGTTAAGAGATTAGTTACGGGTTATATATGGGTTGTTTGTTAAGAGATTAGTTACGGGTTATATATGGGTTGTTTGTTAAGAGATTAGTTACGGGTTATATATGGGTTGTTTGTTAAGATGCTACTTGTGGCCTTTGTTTTTTTTCTTGCAATAGAATGTGTGATACTGATAAAATAATTATATTAAAACATAATTCCTCTGTTCGCCTTGCACCATTTTTACATGTCTCTGTTTGGCCCGATGGTTGACTGGTAGAGAATGCCATTAGGCATTAGTTCCGCCATTTGTACATTATTTTTATGTTTTGTGCAATAAAGTTTTGAAAAAAATACAAAAAATAATTCTTTACCTATAGATGACAGGAAAATCTATTAGAAATGTGCAGTCAAGCGTGAGTCGGACTTAATTACTTAGTTTTTGATCCGACCCCTACAGGTTTTTTAAAGACATTCACGTTCCACATAAAAAAATTCTTACATTGTTAAAAATATTGGGTAATGTACGGAACCCTTGAAACGCGAGTCCGACGCGCACTTGACCGGTTTTTACGTTAGATGTGGATGAAATTGAGCTGGTTTGAAGAGCTCCTCATTCTAGGAATAATAAAATACGAAATCAAAACGTGACAAAAAAAATGTACCTAGTTATTTATGTAATTTTCTGTCGAGTTCCGAAAATACCATACGTTTTTGTAACTCAGATGAATATTGTTATGTTACGGTGAAATTGCGCTTATATTGTCCAGAATACAGAACTCTATAAGTCCACCAAATTTTTTGAAATCAGTCGAAAAACCGGCCAAGTGCGAGTCGGACTCGCACACGAAGGGTTGGGTCACCCATCCCGCCCATGACCCCGCCCGACGTTGCTTAACGTCGGTCAAAAATCACGTTTGTTCTATGGGAGCCCCACTTAAATCTTTATTTTATTCTGTTTTTAGTATTTGTTGTTATAGCGGCAACAGAAATACATCATCTGTGAAAATTTCAGCTGTCTAGACAGAGACAGAGTACAGATCACGAGATACAGCCTGGTGACAGACGGACGGACGGACGGACGGACAGCGGAGTCTTAGTAATAGGGTACCGAACCCTAAAAATAATTTTATGGACAAAATAAAAAATTGCGAATTATATTTTCGATATAAGTACTACCCCATAAAGTTAGTAGGGCCTAGCGCGCACTACGATTTAAATTTTTACGACACTATTTTAGAATCGCGCTGTAATACTTTTTTTTGTCGTATATCGTACTAGCGCCATCTACTCCATGACGTTTGCAACTATTAGCCAGTTCGCGATATTCGCGACAAATCCGTTATACTTACTTGCGTATGTTTTACATGCAATTAATGTTCCCACAATCAATATAGGTAAAATCATGTTGTCTTATTTAAACCCATTTTAATTACGTATTCGTTTGACATGATTTTGACGTATATTGCATCCGTCGTCCGCCCATTAGTTCCCACTCTCTCACCGCAAAAATAAATACGCAAATAAATATAACAAACCACCACCAACAGAACAATACTTGACACGTGTTTCGCCTCTCTACGACTCTCTTAAATTATACTGCTATGGTATGCATGGTAACCATATATCTACAATTAAAAATAAATGAAAACCAAACACATTTTTGTGATTTTTTGCTTCGAGCCTTTAACTTTTTAAGGTTTTGGTTAAAGTCTGCCCTCGCAAATTTAATCTAGTTTCTGAGTGAAAAATTTCATATAATTTGCCCTTAATTAAAACATATGAAAATTCCGAATAAAAACTACAACTTTACATGATAGTTCAATCGGAAATCCTACACTGTATTTGATTCGAATCATTTATAAATCTCAACCAATCAATGTTGTTATGTAACCAAAGAAATGTTACCAAATATGTATTATACAAAAATTCAGAAAATGGATTTTAGACTACTATTTCTATGACATCAAAGATTTTTTTGACCTACCGAACAATTTGAATTGATGTAAAAAATTGTAGAACCAGTTACAATTTTTGCTGTTTATTTATAATATTTAAGTAACTATTTAAAGCTTATTATGATTATTTAAATTTTTGGATATATTCAATGAATTTTTTTTTATCTTTATCTTTATTTATAAATGGAATTTAAAAATAATTATGTAATGTATTTCATTGTTTCAGTTTCGGCGGTTCCGCGGCCGGCTCCCTGACACTGCGGGGTTGCGTAATGCATCGCAGCCATAATGTGATATGTAGTGTTTAGTTTTTAAAAGTTTAGTTATAAAATATATTTTTATATAATATGTATGCTAGTTTTAAGGTATTTATGTATGGGCCATTAGTTGCCTGAAATAAAGATTTTCATTCATTCATTGTATAATTTAATCCTAATTTATTTTGATAAATTTTAATGTTCTATATATGTCGTAGTCAGATCGTATAATCCGCCGTATTACATTACGGCTAGCCGTTATCAAAAACAGGGGCGTTTTGAAATGCGGCGGTTCGACGATTAGCCGGATTGTCATTGCGATACGTTCTTCAATAAGGCGGCCAACGTTTAGCCGCATCGTACTACTATTTTAGATTGTAGAGTGACCAGTTCTTTCGGTCGCCTACGTAACCGGAGTTTGACAATGTTTGCAATTTAATTTATTTTTACCATGGTCCCACCGCACTACATGTGTTTATTTTCCAAAACATTTCCTTCGCAACTTAAATAGACGGAGCCCCGCAAGCGGGGCTCCTATTTCTGGGCGGTTTGCCCTTCGGGCATCTGAAGCTACCTAACGAACCTAACCTACTTACCTACCTACGCTTTTTTCCCCAAAGTGTAATGTTTTCACGGACGTCTCACTAAATCAATAGGTAGATAGGTTAGGTTCGTTAGGTAGCTTCAGATGCCCGAAGGGCAAACCGCTCAGAAATAGGAGCCCCGCGAAGCGGGGCTCCGTCTAGTTAAGTTGCGAAACAAATGTTTTTTGAAAAGAAACAGTCCGACGAACTCCAGATTTGATGGACACCCCAGCGTTTGTCAGGCAGCGCCACGGGTGTTAAAAACCGGGCAAGTGCGAGTCGGACTCGCGCACGAAGGGTTCCGTACCATAATGCAAAAAAAAAAAACAAAAAAAAAGCAAAAAAAAAAAACGGTCACCCATCCAAATACTGACCACTCCCGACGTTGCTTAACTTTGGTCAAAAATCACGTTTGTTGTATGGGAGCCCCATTTAAATCTTTATTTTATTCTGTTTTTAGTATTTGTTGTTATAGCGGCAACAGAAATACATCATCTGTGAAAATTTCAACTGTCTAACTATCACGGTTCGTGAGATACAGCCTGGTGACAGACGGACGGACGGACCCGTTTTACCCTTTGGGTACGGAACCCTAAAAATGGGAACTAAAAACTGTCAAAGCGGCGGCTAATGACTCGCTGTATTACATTACGGCTAGCCGTGTTGAAGAACGTATGGCGCCGAATACATTCCGGCGGATTCTCATTCAGCCGCATTCAATCCGGCTAATCGTTAAACCGCCGCATTTCAAAACGCCCCTGTTTTTGAAAACGGCTAGGCGTAATGTAATACGGCGGATTATACGATCCGACTGCGACATATATAAGAACTGAATAATGTAACATTTGAAATATTATGAATAAATGTCTATCTATGTCTATGTCTTAACTCGAACTAACCTGACCAATAATTACCTACTTATAAGTTGGCAATTAATCAAAAATAAGGTTTATTCGCAATAATACCCAGAAAAAATGCGTTTATTTTCAAACAACAAGGTCCATAGTATTGTTAGTAGGTAGGTACTTAAAATAACAACAAAAACTAAAACTAAAACTTAAAATTAAAACTAAAATTATTAATACTAAGTGTGTAATACAATAAGTGTACCTACTAATTTTATGATACTGACTGATACTGACAACATATATGTACCTAATTAACAGTATAAGTGCCTTGGCTTGAGCTGTAAACTTATACATAGTGTTTGAATAAAGAATAAAGAATAAAGAATAAAGAATACTAAACTAATAGGTACTAAAACTAAAATGAGTTAGTACTAGCAAAGACATATGTAACTCCGTATAAGATGAATAAAGACTAAGAAAAAAACGTGCCTCGGAAATCAAGAAAAAGTCATTCTCGGATAGATGGCGCACACACCTTTGGCCTATGGTCGGCTAGATGGCGTGACGACACCGTTTCATATTTAACAATTTTAACACATAGATGGATGCTGATACGCAATAATGTGTCAACCCACATAATTTTTTTAATAAAATGTCAACTGTAAGCGTATTTTTTTTGAGTTCCAGATATCAGTGAATGAACAAAATGATATAAAAATAATAAAACCATTTATCCCTATATATACATATTTTTGATAATTGTATACGTTTTCATTTTGAGTTTTAGTCGTGTGTCGATAGATGGCAGTAAATTTACTGTGACTACTAAATTTACTATGACAGTCCCTCTATACTATCTATTCTCTTTGGTATTACTTAACTTAATAACAAAATATCTAAACTAAGAGCCCTGCATGAAGTGCATGACAGCCGTGGCAAGCGGTTCACCGAGGCGCACGTACAGTCAGCAGCATAAGTTGCTAAGCGGGCGAGGCGTTCAAAATTACCTTGACACGCTCTTATTCTCTTAACAATAAAGTCGCGTCAAGATCGTTTTGAACACCTCGTCAGCTTAGCAATTTCTGCTGCTGACTGTACAATCCATTAACGTATATATCTAATTATCTATGGACTGGCCTTACGGGCAGTAAAAATGATACTAGTTTAGCGGTGTGACTTACGAATTCCAGCCAATCGTGCAGTCTAACGCAACTAGTTGCGACCAATCGCGCGCGTGATGCGAACTCATCAATCAATCGCGCGCGTGATGCGAACTCATCAACCAATCGCGTTGTACCGGTGTCACACCGCTGTACTGGCCCCTGTCATGCCTCATTATTATTGTCCGTAAAGCCAGTCCCTAGATATCTATGTCAATGGTACAATCATAGCATACAGCTCGTTAAACCTGCCGAGCACGGCGCTGAATAATACCCAGAAGCCATTCATTTGTTTCTCAATTTGAATTCTACCGTATCAGTTTAATTTAATTTCAGAAATACATTTTTGCAATTACTTTGCGTACTTACTAGGTTAACGGCAATAGTTTTTAAGATATTTTCTGCTGCGGTTCAATCAGAGTTTAATTAAAACCCATAAATTATTTTAGTAATATTTACGTGATTTTTATAACAAGGTGGTCATGATTAGATTAATATTATGGGTTTTTGTAGTCACTGCGTTTGTTATCGAGACAATTGGAGATACTCGACGTCACAGGGCGGACACGCCATACATCAAAAAACATTTGCGTTTAAGTATATGTGTTCGCGGCACGTCTGTACACGCGTCATTGTGTATGTGTGGGTAAGTCGCTTTACTGAGAGGACGCCAGGGCCCTATTTCACCAACGTGACAGGTCCGACAATTGTCGACATCACTGTTACTGACGTCACAGGCCTCCATAGGCTACGGTAACCGCTTACCATCAGACGGGCGGTGTGGTTGTTTGCCACCAACATGTTAATTAAAAAAAAACTCCACTATATCGCCAGTTAATAAGTATTTACTTTGCGAAGCTAATGACAATTGTCACAAGAAATACGACAATTGTCACGAAATTCCGACACAGAACTCATTTGCTGTCAAGGATTACTGAAAGTTCTTTGAAATCTTGTGACAACCTGTTTTTTGCCAATATAATAAAGTTTTTTTAAATAATACAATGATGGTGACAAACAGGAATACGGCCCGCCCGATGGTAAGCGATAACCGTAGCCCATGGATGCCTGTGACGTCAGCAACTATGAGACTTGTCGAATTGTCGCACCTGTCACGTTGGTGAAATAGGGGCCAGAAGTCCGCCAGATTCATGTCGCGCTGTCGCGGCCAGTCGCGGGGCGAGGTAATGCGAGTCGGGGCGGGGCGGTGCGTGGCCGTTCTGTATGATAATACTATTAGGTACTTATTCTGTGGCTAGGTGCACAACTGGTGCTGCCCTCATTTTGTCAGCTTTTCTACGAATCTTTTGGAGTAAAATTAGTTCCAACGGCTGCTAGCATTAGTGTTTGACATTCCATAAGATTACGTGTGTTTATGATTATGACAATCAGCTTTACATCTCCCTCTTCCGACTTCGCACCTTGCCAATTTCATAATCTCTGATTATTATTAAACTAGTTTTTGCCCGCGACTTCGTCTGCGTGGAATTAGTGACAGCAGCTAATGTAGGTATATAGCGCCTGGATAATGCTAATAGCAATCATTCAATTCGTGCATTGCTTACTTCAATTATTAGGCAATGCATTAGAGCGTTTTCCAAAAAAAATTTACATTTCATTCATGTCTTCAAAATATTGACTTATTGGGCTCATTTTACTCAGAATCATTTGTACATTCACGCCTCATACGTGTTAGCGGCTTTCCAAAAATAAGAGTAATAATACCGTATTTTTATTTACTTGTGTTCATTTATAAATAGTAAGGTGATTGAACTTGCCAATTTTACTTTAGTTGTTAAAATAATTAAACAATTGTGACGTCACTACCGGTCAGCCCACCTCGCCTGACGAACAGGTGGAAGTGGTCGAGATTGGAGGGGCGATGGTCTAATAAAAGGCCTTGCACCTCATTAAAGCGACTATTATTATCTGAGCAACCTTAGGAGTAAGACCTTAACAGCCTATGCTGACAAAAAGTGTCCTAAAAGTGTATTATTGTTATTTATTGTACGATGGTGCTACTAATATTACTATAAATAGCTAAAGTGCTGATAGTTTAAAAAGTGTGCTGTGTAAAGTTATAAATAAACGATAAATATGAGTATTTTACAACGAAGTTTCTTTTCTACAACGAAGACCTCAGCCTTCCTACTACGAGTTACCACGATTAGCGCTCAAAAGGAAGCCGAGCCCTAACATCAGAAGTGCGCAAGAGAACCTGAAACGCCATGTGCATTGGATGAGCAACAAGCTATATTTGCTGCATACATTAAAACACAATTCAACAACCGAAGAAGAGTCAACGTGTTGCCAATTATCGGTGGCCAATTTACGACACGAGCAGTAACTCATTTGGTCAACGTTTTAGTAAATGTTGTTGTACACAATATTATCTGGTGAGACGCTTTCATTTTGACAAATTTTAAGTTTGAATTGATTTATTTTAGAAAAAAATAATAATGCATGAGCGATGAGCGTTGTGATTAAATATACTTAAAGTAACCACAAAAATGGTACTGGGACATCCTAATACTTATCTATACAAAGAAAACTTACTAAAATCATCGCCAGTGGTTGTTATTCTTGTAATGCATTCTAAATTCCGTATAAACACAATAAGTCACACAGTAATCGAGTAATAAAAGCAATCAAAATCTTTCACAACAAAGCAAAAACTAATGATAAAAAGAGATAATGTAACTTTATATCACTACATCGCCAGCCACTCACATTTAAGTAAACATTTAACATGGAATTATGAAGGCACATAGCGCAAACAAGTTATCTACCCACATAATCCTAGAATTGCTAACTTGAATGATAATAGTAAAGTAATACCTATTCAATCTTATTTGTGACCGTGATTACAAGCTTTTTGATTTTTTTTTATGAATGACATTAAGATAATTTAACGGACAACTTTTAAACATTTATTTCGAAACCAGTTTTAGAATACATTAAATATGTGGGTGATAAAGGGCTGATATTATGATGAGGGTGATGAAGAAATTAAACATATTTTCTTGTTAATAAATATCATTTATTCTATACAACGCTAACAAAATATTTATTCTACGTGAATTAATATATTACGTTTATTAGTAATTCGCCATACTTTACGAGCGAAATCGTTGCATAATTATCAAATTTTTATCGCATATTTTCGAATCAATTTATTAAGTATGAATTTTGAAAATTAATCCACAAAAAGTACTTAACATAATATCAAATTACATAACTGATGCACATTTAGTATACCGCGTAAATCAATATCTCTCAGTAAAATCCATCAGAATACAGCTTGAAAGTCAAACGTTTAAATAAAACGGTACAACCAAAACGTACGTAGAAATGTCAAAATTCTGCTTATTTTATTTTGCTCAACTACGATCCATTTCACGCTATAAGTAGCTGTACTGTTGTTGAAAGTTATCACCTCCAAATACTTTTACTTTAATATATGGCAATGTTATTCATATAAAAATATATAAACAAAATAAAAAAAAAACAAGAATGATCAGTATTAATAATACTTTATTTGTATGTAAATCAGTTGTACCTTAAGCAAATAATTAATATTTTATTAATAGAAATAGCATGTGTGATAAATAGTAGCCTCAGCTTTCTGTGTTTTGTTGTAGAAGTACGTGTTGTTGTGGCGCCGCCCTGCTTTTGGATTCTAACACACATCAGGATTTACAACAGGAGGAAACCGATTTAAATACAAAGATGCAAAAGAGACATAACATAATTTACGAGTGTTTAAACTTAACGTTATGTAAGTACGTATTTAAGTAGCAATGATTCAAGTGATCAGAGGAGACATAATGATATGTTGTAGGTACTTGTGATTTGTGATTACTTATCTCGTATTAGTCAACTAACTACACTAGGTACTAGTTACAATAGTAGTAGGTACTTATCAAGTTACAAATTATCATGAAGCCAATCCAAATCTGACAGACTTCCTTTACATGGTAACACAAAATGACAAATCATAAATCGATTCATTAAGGACAAAGTACAAAACCACAATATTGTCATCTCTTTAAAACAGCCAATCTATTGCTATAATGATACTTATTACAAAAAAACCGGCCAAGTGCGAGTCGGACTCGCGTTCCAAGGGTTCCGTATATTACACAATTTTTAACAATCAGTGCCGGATTAAGATATTTTGATGTCCTAAGCATTTCTAGGTGCCCCCTCTCCCTTTGCTGGGGGCAGAGCCAGGCGCTATGCGCGCCTGCTGCCTCCGCCGTAGTGGGCTGCGCAGGGCCCCGGGGGAGTCCCTGCGGTTAAAAGCTCACAGGACTGGGGTGCTGACCAATTGGCACCCAAAATTCCCACGGCCTGCAGGCCGCCCGCTGGGGCGCACGTGGTCGAATGCTGATAGCGACCCTGCGGCACCCCATCTAAAGCGGAGTCGGCACTCGTTGGTGGTTTTAGACGGTAGTCCTCCACTGGTTAGTCCGTCATCCCCCCTGGTTCCCCCTGACCAGGTGGCATGCGTAAACGCATTTCCCCAACGTATAAAAAAAAAGGTGCCCCCTCTCCCTAGGGTCATCAAGATTACATTGATTTTTTGGTAAATTGAGAGAAGTTCATTGCCGCATTACAGCTGAGAATGGAAATCAGTCACATCATTGTATCACGAAAATTGACAGTGCCGCAGCAGTAATGTTGCAACAGAGTACCTAATGCTGTTGCAGTCGCCACCCGAATGTCACCTTTATCATAGCTTAGAAAGTAATAGAAACGCGAGCGAAGCGAGCGCGGAATTTTTTCGATATAAAAACGCAATATGATATGATAGACAGTTGTACATTTTTACTTTTAGTATGGAAATCAGTCACATCATTTTATCACGGAAGTTGACAGTACTGCAGCAGTAACGTTGCAACAGAGTAATGTTGCTGCAGTCGCCACCCGAATGTCATCTTTATCATACCTTATAAAGTTATTGAAAACGCGAGCGAAGCGAGCGCGAAAATTTTTCGATATAAAAACGCAATTTTACTTTTAGTCCCAACCAGGCGCGAATCCAGGATTTCATACAGAGAAGGGATGGTACAGTTTTCTATCAGCCTAGCTTCGCATAGGGCTCGATATTTAAGGGTCTCAGCGAGGTTGTTTTCATGCATAAAATATGCAAGAAAGCAGAGCTTGGAATTGAATTGGCGAAGTGTGAGAAAGGCAGTAGGCCCAGCTGCGAAAGAGGAAAGCTTGGATTTGGATCCACGCCCAAGTGTAATTAAGGCAGAAGATCAACTTTGCCGTAAGGCAGAAGGCCTCGCATAAGACCTAACGCCGAACCGCAAAAGAGTGGGTTGAAATCGAATCTATGCATGTAATCACGACTCTTCTACTGCTACCGATTGTTTCCCAAAGAATTACGCGCCATTATTTTTGCAAATTAGCTTTTGGACAGCTAAAAAATTGGTGTGGTAAAAACGATGTGTCTGTCCCTAATTTTAAAATTTGTTCACCTTTTTAAACCTGGCATTTTGGTGCCCCCCCCCTGAACGTGGTGCCCTAAGCACGTGCTTGTTTTGCTTATTGGTTACAAAGTCTTTATTAATTCAACCATTAAAGTCGACGAGTACAAAAAACTTTGAGCTAACTCTCAATTTAACATTTTTTTTTTTATTTTTTTTTTATTTGACCTTACAATTACTTGTAAGCAGGTAAGACCGTTAAATATTTAAAATGATTATCTTATCAGAAAATTATCACCAATTATTACTCTAAGAAAACTACTACTCTAAGTAATCCGGCACTGTTAACAATGTATTTTTTATGTGAAACGTGAGTGAAATCTCTTTAAAAAATCCGTAGGGGTCGGATCAAAAACTGTAATTAAGTCCGACTCACGCTTGACTGTACATTTCTGATAGATTTTCCTGTCATCTATAGGTATAGACCTATTTTATGTATTTTTTTTTTAATTTAAGACTTAGTAGTTTCGGAGATAAGGGGGGGGAATGGTCATTTTTTGCCTATTTTCTTGAATAACTTCTAAACTGTTTATTCGAAAATTATAAAAAATATATTTGAGATCCTTACAATAAGCTCTTTCATTTGATATGTAACATGACTAACATGATATAGTTTGAAAAATTTAATTTTTTCATTTTTTCATTTACCCCCCAAAAGTGGCCCCCATGTTTAAAATTCATTTGTTTACGTTACATGTCCGTATTTGGGACACAAACTTACATATGTGTACCAAATTTCAACTTGATTGGTCCAGTAGTTCCGGAGAAAATCGGCTGTGACAGACGGACAGACAGACAGACAGACAGACAGACGCACGAGTGATCCTATAAGGGTTCCGTTTTTTCCTTTTGAGGTACGGAACCCTAAAAATGTAGAGACCATTTAATGAAGAACACCGTTTATTACCAATCCAACCTCATAATGATTTTTAGGGTTCCGTACCCAAAGGGTAAAACGGGACCCTATTACTAAGACTTCGCTGTCCGTCCGTCCGTCCGTCCGTCCGTCCGTCCGTCTGTCACCAGGCTGTATCTCACGAACCGTGATAGCTAGACAGTTGAAATTTTCACAGATGATGTATTTCTGTTGCCGCTATAACAACAAATACTAAAAACAGAATAAAATAAAGATTTAAATGGGGCTCCCATACAACAAACATGATTTTTGACCAAAGTTAAGCAACGTCGGGAGTGGTCAGTACTTGGATGGGTGACCGTTTTTTTTTTTGCTTTTCTTTTTCGTTTTTTTTTATTATTTATTTTGATTTATTTACATCGATACAGCTTGAATAAAGAATAACGTTCGTAAGCGACATCAGTAGGAAAGTAGTCGATTCAGCAACTATAGGCCTTTTGGATTAGAAAGGAAACGTTCCGAATAAACGACCGTTTTTTAGGGTTCCGTACCCAAAGGGTAAAACGGGACCCTATTACTAAGACTTCGCTGTCCGTCCGTCCGTCCGTCCGTCTGTCTGTCACCAGGCTGTATCTCACGAACCGTGATAACTAGACAGTTGAAATTTTCACAGATGATGTATTTCTGTTGCCGCTATAACAACAAATACTAAAAACAGAATAAAATAAAGATTTAAGTGGGGCTCCCAAACAAGGGGCCGGTATATGAGGTTTTCGATTTAGATCTCACTTTGTAACCATAATTCGTTCAATAAATGTTTAATAATTGCATTAAATTACACGTAAATTTGTTCACGAAGAACCCGAGTACCGACTCTTCATGCCATTATATTTTTAATTTGCTGTTATTCTCTACAATTACAGTCGAATTTAAGTATTATGTTCCTTCAAAACTCGCTTAAAATGAAAAAAGTTTAAAGACTCATCTTTAGTTATATATACCTATGTATCAAATGTTTTATAAATTACCTATAAAAAGCAATGTTTTATTTCGATTAGGTCTACATTTTGTGCATATTGCATATCTGAAGTATTTTCGTACTAAACTTGAGACTTTCGTTGAAACTAAATAAAATAATTATTCCAAATGTACAGTCGCCTGCAATTTATGTTACTCAACGAAGGCCGCAAAAATATCTGACACGATCTTATTTGTAGAACCATAAGACCATGTCACATATTTTTGCGGCCTTCGAAGAGTAGGTACCGTCATTATCACCAACTTTGCCCGCTTTTTTTTTTAAACGAATTTCTCAAAAAAACTTCACATCTAATGATTTTTTTTGCTCAGCACGTCCATTGTGATCAAACGCATCAATTTATTTAAAAAAAAATATATTTTTTATCGTGTTTTTACCCATTTTTTTGCGTTTTAGAGGGCGGGCAAAGATATCCGGGGTTTTTGCCAACATTGCCCACGTCAATTTGGTATTCAAATACAGCTCGTATGATGATGATGTCTAAGGATCGCTTAAAGGTTTTGGGCAATCCTACCATTCCCTGTTAATAACTTAGCACATAAGTGTAAAAACTTTTACATAAATTTGCTGGGCAATGTTGCCTACCCGTTTTTGCCCATTTCCAAATAAGGCTCGCCTAAGCATTTTACAAAGGCTAGGGTTGTCACTTTTGAGAAAATCTGTTACAATAGTTTAATAATATGATTTTTGTTGTGTTTTTCATTCCTTAACGGGATAAAACATCTAAATAAAGGATAATAAGACAAATAAATACAGTATATATTTATAAACTTATTTTAGTGTACAAACATAACCTTCTTTTACTTGCGAAGTTGGGGAAACTAGATGAAAGTGACAACCCTAATCCGTTTTTGGTGGTGGGCAATGTTGGTATGGATGCCAAATTACCGGATTACTTTGCCCACCGCTAAAACTTTTGTGTATTTAGGCCTTTTTAGTTTAAATCTCAATAGACATAATCTATGCTTCATGTGTTATAACTCAAACCCGGAAATATTTGTCAAAGGGTTCTCAATTTTTTCTACTTGCATTCATTATTTATAATTTTTTTGCCCGCCGAAATATACCCTATATTAGGCAACTCGCTCAAACTCAAAATTCCCAAGTCAAGTTATGCACAAGTTTGGTATATAGTTTTGTCAGAAATATAACCTATTTTCTACTAAAAATAGCAGGGTGGCCATAACTATTATAATTTTTTCTACATTAACGAATTTGTTTAAAATTGTCGTTTTGGGCAAAGTTTCCCTGGAGGCAAAGTTGGCGCTAATGACGTAACATATTATTGCAGGTGACTGTACATAAATGTTTCGGTGATTTTGAGATTATTTTCCAGGTTAGTTTACTAACAATCAAGTTATGCAGATACCGATTTCGTGAACGTATAAGTAGTTTAGTACCGCTATTGTTTAGCGATACCGATTATTTTTGAAGGTAAAACTGTACCGGTTGAAATATAAAGATATTAAAATTACAGCAGGGACAACCATTTTTTATAGGTGTACCTAAACCATCATTGGCCGAGCGTTAGCAAAGGTCTCCGTTTCAGCTTGGGCAAAAATGCTTTTGTATGTTCTCCTTTGCAGATCACATTTCTCAACTGATTCTCGTGAAAATTTGTAAGCAGGTTCGATAGAACTATTCTGTTTCGCTTTATCCGCCAAAATGGAATTGCCACCCTGCTGAAACTTTATTTATTTAAATTCCTATTGAATGGATTTTGCACCTTATGAAAAACCGTATAGAGTAGTAAATAACATTTTACATCTGACTTAATGACATCTTGTTTTATTCGCTTTAATTGTACAAAACGCGTATCTCGACAAAGCAATATTAGGTAATAAAACAGTCAACAATCAAATGAATTAATTAAATAGGTACGTCATGTGTGACATGAACAGACAAGGAAAGCAAGATTAAATGCATTGTTTCTCTTTCATCTTTCAATGGAACGCTTTTACCCTCAAAGAAGGCTAGTGGTCAATACTAAACTAAAAGTCCAATCTTAAAAAAACGTGATGGGTCACTGACCTGTCCCAGTAAAGTGAGGTAGTGTGCGTGAAGAGCGTTTGTGTGTGAAATGGGGTAAATTGACAGAATCTGAAATTTTACCCACCGCTACCGTCGCCTTAAGCAACGTCGGGCGGGGTCAGTACTTGGATGGGTGACCGTTTTTATAGATAATGGTACGGAACCCTTCGTTTGCGAGTCCGACTCGCACTTGGCCGGTTTTTTTTTTTGGAAAAGCCCTTTAGCATGCCATAGGTAATATTCAGTCATGAATGAAAATATGAAAATTCCACACAAGACAAAAATCCGAACAGAGTGATTGAGTGAATACCACTTTTTGAACTTTTACTATTGTATAATTTTTGCAAATTCAATTTAAGATCCTACGTGAACAACTATCTATAAAAACAACCACGTTAAGTAATGTGTGTGCCACTTACTTAGATTCATCAGAAGGATCTAGTCTAGTAACTGGGCTATTGAAAGATTTGAAAGTATAAACAGTTGCCACTTGTTTGGATGGTTCAGAGGGACTACTCCAACAACTGGGCCGTTAAAAGGATAAAATTTGCCACTTATATGGATGGTTCAGAGGGATTAATCCAATAACTGGGCCGTTCAATAAATAGGAACTATAGTTTGCCTGCCACTTACTGTATCGGGTTTAGGGCTTGCAAATATTCGAAACTTTCAGGTATTCGAATATTCGACTTTTTCTGACGACATATTCGAATATTCGAATAATTATTCGAATATTATAAAAAATAAGAAAAAGAACGAGAAATCGGTTTATTATCGTTTTATTCAAAAGCTTATTTCACATATTGCTAAAACTAATGATATTTTGCAGAAATCCACTTAATTGACTAGATTTTATCATCCTACTATGAGATGCCCACATTTATAAAAACAAGTAAAACGCCAAAATAAGACATATTCAATATTTCTAGATAAAACTTTTATTATAAATGCGCCGTTGAGTGAAATAATATAACTTTAATCATCTAAACCAAACCTAGGTATGTAAGAAATTTTTTTTTGTAGGTAATTATTTTCTGATTTAAATTAACTTGTAGTCACTCAGAGGCCTTAATTAATGGTCGGCTTAATTATATAATATTGGAATATTTAAGGGAAAAAGTTAGTTGACTACTGGATTATTCGTCAGCTAAAGGTGCATAGTTAGATTACCTAGTTGGGCAGGTTTGGTATGATCAAATTTGAGAATTGCGATAAGTGCGGGCAAGGTTTAGTCTTAATAAACAGAATGACCCTTTAACTTAAAACTTATGCACCGTAAAAATAACATACTTTTTGATTTCGTTTTCTTTCAAATTGAGTTAGGTTTCACTGTATTCACGAAGTCTATCGAGAGGAATACAGTAAAAATATTATTTCCTTCGTATTTGGGTACCTACCATTACTCATTCACTGTAAATACCCGGAAAACACACAGAAACTGTATCTGCAGCGGATTAAATAGATTTTTTATAGTAATAAAAAATATTCGAATATTCGAAACCTGAGCGGCCGAATATTCGAATATCAAAACAGGCCGAATATTCGACAAATTCGAATATTCGAATTGCAAGCCCTAATCGGGTTCGAAGGGCTTAGTTCAGTAACTGGGCCGTCCAACTAACTGGTTCCCTAAGCTCAGACTTTTATCTGCCACTTGTTTGGATCGGTCATACAGATTTAGTACAACAACTGGGCTGGTAAATTAAGTGAGCATTCCTTATTTTTAAACCGATTACTCGAGCACGAGTTTCGGCTCATCAATTGATCCTCCTCATCCTAAATTCAAATTAATCTTTGTTTAGCAACGTTCAAGACAGGTTCAACTTCGTGTTTGGTCCTCATGTGTAATATGACTAATATGAGTTAAGAAATAAAGTCCAGAAATTTAAATAGCATAAACAATAATACGAATAATCTATCATTTCAGACATCAAAGAAATACTATAGCTTTAATTTGAACTAAAACAAAGTAATAACAGCTTTTATTAGAAATTATTTAAAATAGTTTTATGATAATATAATATTAAATTAAAAGCACGTAAACTACCCCATCGTGCAAATCCATTGTGTAGTGTTGTGTTCCTTTTCTTATTTTTTTTATTGATCATTAGTTTCGTCTAGTCAATTGATTTCACAATATTACTAACGCTTTTTGAATGAGGTGGAGACTTTAAACCACTGTTTTTTTATTATTCTCATGTTATGTAAACCTTATGATGCTTACCTAATCTTTGTTTAGAAGCGTTAAACTTCATAGTTGGTTCTCATGTATTAATGAGTTATATTGAATCAATAAAGTCCATAAATAAAATTCCATAAACAAATTATGATCATTTAATCACTTCAGATACCAAAGAACTAATTTTAATAGAATTTTACTTACCATTAGTAAATAGGAAGTATGCTGCGTAGTGTCACTAAATATAAGTAAACCCAAGATTTACAATTCAGCAAATTTAATCAATCATAATAATCGGTATAAACCAACAAAAGATGTCTAAACATAATTAACTACACTTAATTATAAAAGAAGGCAACCTGGAGGTTTTTCTTGGCTTCTTTTCCACCAGAGCCTTTCCGAAGCGTCGGTAAACTTATTTTTCCTCTGGCAAAAATAAAAACACCAAAAAAATATTAAAAATAAAAAACCAACATTAATTTAAAGGTACAAGCAAGTAAATTTCTTATTTTTAAGTATTTGTGAATTTAAAATGAATTGAAAATAATTAAAACATTCAAACCCCTAGGATCAATTCTATTATTAAATTATCACTTGATGTCAGAATGACCGAAGCAAAACAGTCATAAATAGCCGTGTTAGCGGGAACTAATCAATAATTTTATTAGACTGTATAAAATGCATTTAATTTTTATATCCAAGTATAATTCATTAATCTAAAACTATAAGAACGCATCATGATCGTACATAAGACAGGAACATTAATTATGTTGAATCTTTGTTAACACAAGTTAAAATAATCGATAATTCATTAGAAAATTAAAATAACAATATGATACCTGCTGTATCTGACATAAAAATCAAGCGGTAAACTCAATGATCTGTTGTAATTGTTTTAAATCGATCTGTACTTTTATTAATTAAAACTTAATTAATACGAACATTTTAAGTGTCTCTGAGCACGAGCCACTGGTCAGTATGGCCGTGTTAGCGGCTTTCCAAAAATAAGAGTAATAATACCGTATTTTTATTTACTTGTGTTCATTTATAAATAGTAAGGTGATTGAACTTGCCAATTTTACTTTAGTTGTTAAAATAATTAAACAATTGTGACGTCACTACCGGTCAGCCCACCTCGCCTGACGAACAGGTGGAAGTGGTCGAGATTGGAGGGGCGATGGTCTAATAAAAGGCCTTGCACCTCATTAAAGCGACTATTATTATCTGAGCAACCTTAGGAGTAAGACCTTAACAGCCTATGCTGACAAAGTGTCCTAAAAGTGTATTATTGTTATTTATTGTACGATGGTGCTACTAATATTACTATAAATAGCTAAAGTGCTGATAGTTTAAAAAGTGTGCTGTGTAAAGTTATAAATAAACGATAAATATGAGTATTTTACAACGAAGTTTCTTTTCTACAACGAAGACCTCAGCCTTCCTACTACGAGTTACCACGATTAGCGCTCAAAAGGAAGCCGAGCCCTAACATACATGTACATGTAATTTTACAAAAAGTGTCCCAATCGTAGTGCGCGCTTGGCCTTAATATGTGTTTAAAACGCGAAACTTTTTACATTTTATTATTATAATTAAATGTTCTATTACGTATAGCTTGTTGGCAATCTCATTAAGTTATTACAGTTACCTATAAACAATTTCATTTCTCTATATTTAATTTCTACTATTTTGTCGCACTATAACTCGGGCATAAATGCCCATTACCTCCTCACTTACGCTCGGTCCGCTAAATAGCTTCGGGGGGATAAAATGGGTTACTTTATGCCCTTGTTGTATAATCTGAGACACTATTTGATACCTGGGGCCCGTTTCTCAAAAGCTTGTAACTTGTAATAGTTGTAATACAAGTGGAAGTCCCTTTCTAACAAAAGCTGTCAAAAGGTGATATCCGCTTGTATTACAAGTTTTGAGAAACGGGCCCCTGGGCTTTTACTCTTTGCTTTCAACAGTCATAGACTATAAGAAACGATTCTTACAAACTCGTACTCAATGAGATTGAGTTGTTTCATTTCAACACCTAGTTTATACTCGTATGACTAACTTCGATCTCCATCAAAACAAAATAATAAATACAGATACGCTTTATTTTCATTTTTAACTAACTAGTTACAATTTAGTATCTCTTTATTCATCATTCTGCTTAGGCTATTGTGGTTTATTATTATTAAATTATTGTAGCAGCATCATCTAGTATAAATATGTTGTCGTCTTTACCTAGATCTCTGGTAAAATCCCCTTTTATTGCTTTTAACTAGTCGTAATATTTTCTGTGGTAGTATCTATTTCATTTATTGTCATGTTAATAAAAGGTTTGGTATCACCATCATTTATTTTAATCTCTTGTGTTTTATTTTTATCAAATGCAGTTTTACTTTCGTCATACGAGATACTTTTATTAGCTTCCTCAAAGCTATCTTTAACTGTAACATTTTCTTTAATTTTGCTCGATAAAAAGTTGATTTTGCTTATTCTGTGACCGATTGCTGATGTATTCGAAGGTTTATCCACAATTACTGATTTTGTTCTCTTATTATCATTTATTTTTGTTTCAGTAACATCAGCGTAATTTGTATCATAATTAGCTCTAAACGCTAAACTAGATTTGTTGGTAATTTCAATGCTACTTGAACTTTCAGAACTAAGAACGCGTGTAAAATATTCTTTGTTATCTCTCTCAAGCGACTCTGAATCTGCGTAGTGATGTTTGTGTTTACTGTTTGATGACCTTAAATAAACTTTTTCACTGTTAGCTCTCAAGTTTTGCTTACTTAACTTATCATCGATATTCCTCAGATTTTTTACGTAGTCAACTTGCTCGTTTACACCATCTATTTGCTTTTCTATATTATCCATCATATATTCAACGTCTGTTGGAGCTTCTGAATTATTAAATTTGAATGTATCGTTTTTGATATATTTCCTGATGACTTTGTTTTCAAGTTTACTGTCGTTTACAAATTCACGGATGTTTCCAATGCCTTCGTGAATGTGTTTCTTTACATCATCTATTTGCTTTTGTATGTTATTAATCATACTTTTCAAATAAATAGAAGCTTCTGGATTATCAATTCTTAATGTATCGTTTTTGTTATTTTTCCTGGTGACTTTGCTATCTAGTTCACGGTCGTTTTTAAAGCCTTCGGGGACTTGTTCCTTTACTTCAGCCATTTGCTTTTTTATGTTTTTAAACATATTTTTCACATCAATAGGTGCTTCTGAATTCTCAATTTCTAATGTATCGTTCTTAATATATTTCCTCGTGGCTTTGTTTTCAAGTTTACGGTCATTTTTCAGTTCGCTATCGTTTGTACTGTAGTTTTCAGCTTCAGAATTCTCAATATTTAATGGGTCGTTTTTGATATATTTCCTGATGACTTTGTCCTCAAGTTTATGGTCGATTTCAAGTCCACTGTCGTTTTCAGCTTCTGAGTTCTCAATTTCTAATGTATCGTTTTTGATATATTTCTTTATAACTCGTCTGTTTTCAAGTTTACGGTCGATTTCAAGTCCACTGTCGTTTTCCGTATCTGAATCCTCAATTTCCAATGTGTTATTTTTGGTATATTTCCTTATGACTTTATTTTCAAGTTCACGGTCATTTATAAGTTTACTTTTATTTTCAAGTTCACTGTCGTTTTTAACTTTTGAATTCTCAATCTTAATTGTGTCGTTTTTGATATATATATTTATCACTTTGTCTTCAAGAATACCGTCATTTTTAAATACATGGTCGTTTGTTGGTTCATGGTTGTTTTTAATTTTATAGTCTTTTCCTAATTTACGATCGTTTGTAAGATTACGGTCGTTTTCAAGTTTATAGAGATCATAGTCATTTCCAGAACTTTCTGCACTTAAACTTATTAAACCTTCAGCTGATATATTTGCCACGGTAACACAGACGACTCTTCTATCGTCTTTTTCTTCTTTCGCCTTCGGTACATTTTTTTTCTTTATCGTTAGAAACCTGTAATGAAACCGAACCTGATTAAATGACGTTATGATTATTTGGGCCTACAATTAACGCAAATATAATTTCAATAAATACCTATTACATACACAACAGATAATCTTTAATATTGAAACGTCACTTAGGCGGCAGAATATTAAAGCTTAATATATTCGCAGATTTTCCCGGAACGTTTACTTTTTATTACTTTAATTATCTATGATTCGAAAAAGACATAAATTCAAAAACGTATTCTGCATGTAGGCCTCAGGGCTCCTTTATAGATCAATACAAAATTTACAAGGATATCATAGTGACCTGAAAAATACATAGCAACATTGCTATGTATGTATAAATTGAGTTGTATGCACCCATATTTTAACACTTGACTGTACTAGACAACAAATTTAGCTTACCTTTCTACGGATAAATACTTTGCCGTGGTGGGATGATGACTGAAGACAATCGACAATTGTTTTTCTTCTTTTGTCTTATCCGGTTCTCTATAGTTTTCATATGTCTCTTCAGTTGACTGGCCTCGTAAATCAACGGATTGGACATTCCGTCCGCCTGTTAGCAACATTAAATCTGAATACGGTGAATCTATAGGTTTTTCGCCATCTTTCGAATGTTTCGGTCTTTTAGTTTGGGCCATTGAAGGTGTAAACTTATTTTTCTTTTTGTATCTTCTCGATGTCTTTGAGGACTTTTTACCTTTATTATTTTCAACTTCAGTTTTGTTTTCAGATTCAGGTTCAAAGGGAGGAGTTGTGTCTTCATCAGAAAGGGTTGATCTGGTATGGTTCGGATATTTGTATAATTTAGTAGAACCTGTGACTACTTCCCTGTCCTTTTGGACTCTGTTTTTATAATTAAACCTTTTATTTACATGATGGCTAGCATTGTGCGTTTTTTTAGTTCTTTGAATTGGGCGTATATCACTACTTTCTTGTCGCGTTTGTACATTAAAACTTAGTCCCTTTCTATAAACGTGTCTATAATTTTTACTTGTAGATTCATCCTCTTCTAGTGAAGTAAACGTTGTTGGACGTTTTCTTCGTTTCCATCTTTTGCTACTTGATACTCTCCAGTAATCTTTGGCCATATCTATCAGTTCGTGTTTAATGTTATCGTTGAGTTTATTAAAATGATCAAAAATGAATGATCTCAATGTATGTCTCAACACGTCATCTAAACGCACATCTGTTGATCTTCCTATTTTTTCTAGATCTCTTAGTACTGCTCTCAACTTATCATGTCCACCGATGTACACAAAATCTCCAATGTCAAGTAAATCATTTTTTTCTCCATTATACTTTTTATTTTCAACTGCAATAATGGCTGCGCTTAAATAATCACGCAACATATCAGCCTGCATATCTCTAAAATCTTCCAATTTCTCGCTTAGATGTCTTCTCATATTGCCACTACCAAACAACTCATGTAACTCAGAATTTCTGTTAATGTATCTCCTTGTTTCATCTCCAATGACAGCAAACACATCTTCAAGGTCATTATCGTTGTAGTTTTTCAATATCTTAGCAGCTTCTGATACAAAATCAGTAAATGTAATGTCAGGATCACGAGCACTTCTCCTTCCGTTTCCGGGTTCGTACCGTTTTCGGGATTCAATACCTTGTTTTATTTTTTCTAAAGCGTTTTCCACTTTGTCGATGACTTCAAGGCCTGATGATTTATCTCTTTTACCGCTGAAATTCATTACTGCCTCGAGAGCTATGTTCACATGTTTTTGCTCCACCGTCATAACTGTGTTTACTGTAACAATCATTGATATTTAGGTGCGGTTGTCAACTTTTTTATAACGGCTCGTTAAATACTAGAAGATTACTAATATCGACAATGCCAAAAAAATAAATGATTTTATAACTGTGTTTGAAAGAAATAGCTTTAGAATATACTATTACTGTAAATAAATTAGGTAAGATTAAGAAGATTTGGGGCATTATCTATGAAAAGGGACCTTATTGTCGATGGCGCTTACGCCGCACGCACAGCATCTTTTATTAGGTCGACCTGTATGTAACTATGTAATGGAATCTAAGGTAACTAATTTAACCATCTTCCAAGGATCGTAGCGTCATTAAAATTGGCAGCTGTATGTAGTTCTGATGACAATACAATAATATGGTACTGCCGAACTGATCTGATGATGGAGACAGGAGGTGGCCATAGGAACTCTGTGAAATTGTGTTAGGGGTTTTTAGAATTGTCTCGATGAGTATTATTTGTCTGTCGTAAGAAAAGTACAGTCAGCGATAAAAGCTTGTACCAAAAATGAAATTTTTGCCAAAAACTTATTCCTTTTGAGGTAGCCCTAATAATCGCAATTTATCGTAATCATAGTAGAGAGTGCCTTAAGGCGTTAAGTCCGCCATTTATACCATTTTTGTTAAATACAAATAATATTCAAATAAATAAATACCCAAAACACTAGCCACCACTACGCACACGATAGTCTTCATTTCACACATATACCTACATAAATTGAAATCGATTTCTTGCAAATAAATCATAATAGTATAAGTTTTGTAAGTTATTTCGCAACTCACGTGGAACGCTAGATGTAATGTGATTTTAACACTTGCTCATAAGGTACCTAAACGTACTGGTGCTCGACACGGTCCCAGTACATGTCATCTTGAAACTTAAGTCATTGTCAATAGAGGTGACAGCAGAGTGTCATCTATTGGGCATTAGCATGTCGAGCACTATAGTACGTTTACCTTATTAGAACAAACCTTGCTTAAAGTTTCAGTTCATTGAAAATAAAGATTGACAAAAACACGAAACCAATAATTCGCCTTTAATACATATTAACCCTTAAACAGGCCTGACGAATTCTTTACTTTTGATTACTGATTTGGGTAGCTAATAGCGTGAAAAGAAAAGTAATTTCTTGTTTTATTTTTATTATCATTAATTCAATAAAAAAAACCCTGGTGGTTTTTATATGCCCACTGCCCGTTAAAAATGGTGCTACGTGGTACATATATGGCCACTGCCTTGTTAGCTATAGGCAGTCGTTTTAAGGGTAAGTCATGTGGATGTCACATTTTTACTTGCGTCACAAAATACACTAACTGCCAGCACTTGCTTGGCTCACGCGGATGTCGTGGCTCGTAAAACTAACCGTTGAATAAATATTTAATTTAAAAACCAAAGGAAAATATGTTAGTTTTGTACTATGAGGGTTCATTCATAGTCATAAATCTTACCCTTAAATGACATGTAAACTTCTTGCAGGGCAGTGGCCACTTAGAAACCACTCGAACGTGCCCCAGACGGGCAGAGGGTTCATACGAACCACAAATTTTTAGAGCGAATATTTTATCAGAAAACAATAACTAAGGTAAGTTATGACTTACTACACATACATTATCTAATAATCTACCATAAAAATACAAAACAAAATACTTACAGTACTTTTTTTCGGTGTAGCGAACTTATACAGCGGGAGAAACGCGCAAAAACTGCCATTTGTTGTCGATTTGAACTTGACAACTAAATTTTCAAAGAAATTTGTTTTGACACCTGTCATTTTTTTACGTTCCGATATCACCATGGACCTATATAATAGGGACAAGACATATTGTTCTATACGTACAATTCCTTATAGAAATAGCACCCATTTTGACGGCACACACATAAATATATATCTGTCTCGTTTTTACTCAGCACTGTAACCCATAGCAAAAAAAGATGACAGTATTTCAGTACGTACATAAAGTGTTCCATGAAAATACGTAAATACCTAATGCGGCCGAAAATCCGCCATGTTTAGTTCCCCAAATGTCATTGTCTGTCAGTTCAGCCGGTACTTGTCCTGTCAAAAAGTCGTGGTGAAAATTAAAATTATTAATTATCTTTCAATATTTTGCTTGTGATTGAAAATAATTGAAGCCAAATGTGAATAATTACGTCGCGAATATGCCAGTGTGTAGTGTATTAGGGTGCGGCATAAGAAAACCACCAAATCAGCCATCTTTAACCTTACACAGGTACGCTATCATTTACATGAAAAATATTGGTTATTGTTAATGTTCCTGGGAAATGTAAGGATGTTTCACATTATAAATAGCAAGGTTCTTCTGTGCAGTTATAGATCATGAAGTGATTGGATTTATTTAACTATATTTTTACGTTTAAATTATGTAAACATTTCAGCTAGGGTTGTACTTTATTTATCGACTTTGATATCGATATATTATGATTGCCTATTTATATTTTCTTATTTTATCATGCTACCCCGCTTCAAACCAACTAAATTATCTTAATTTAATAATTAAATCATTTTTTATAGGTTACCAAGAAATGAACATAAAAAGAAAGAGTGCCTGGAGATGGAGATCCTGACCGACTCTCGGGAGCACTAGGGTAACTCGGGGCCGTGGGGTCGTTACTCCACAAGCTGCCCTGCGGGCTTTTTTATATCATTATTATATTTTTTTTATATAATTCGACATTAAGAGACCATATACTTACATATAGTTGTAATTTATAAAATGGTTAATGTATTGTTATTATTTTTGCTTGTATGTAAATTCAATGTTGACGTATAAAAATGCCCTTGTGGCCTATTTGCTGAATAAATGTTGAAGAAGTTGAAGAGCGGAAGTCATTCCTTATTTTTGTAATAAAAAAAATGTTCTGAAGGTGTTTTGTTTTTTTTTTCACCCGTCGCTTAATAAGCTTGAATTTTGTATCGCTATCACTTATAGATACGGCGCACCAAGGTCGAGGTGCAGTGCGGTAGTGTGTTACAGACTTTAGGGTTAGCAACACAACAAAATTGATTGTAATGGAGAGGTAAAGTCCAAGAAAAACACGTACACTTATTCTGACATCCAAAACAGATGGCGCTGTACTGCGCCATGTGTTTTGCGGTCACTAAGTTGTCAAACGTCAACTTTTGAAAATCAGAGTTACCGCAAAAATCGCAATATGTATTGAGTAGTACAGCGTCATCTCGTTTACCTGTCAAATTTGAAGCACGAAATTGTCCTAGACTCCACACATCTTACTCAATCAAAGTATCTTTTCACATAACAATATACTAATAAAGAATTTTTATTTATTTACTTACTTCCTATTAAAACATAAACTCCACAAATAATACATACTTAGTATTTTAAATAAAATGAGCCGAGAACGTTAAAAAATTATCGATGTATCGATAAAACCTAGTAACAGTAAAAATCTTCTGGGCAGCACTAAAACCGCCATGTTTAGTTCCAAGATGACGTCACAGTGGCACGCATTATTCGTTGATGTTTCACTTCCATAGGTTTCATATTTCAGTGGATATCACCCACTTAATAGACTTTACAGCGATGACATTTTGCGGTCATTGTATTTACTCAGCTCGCCAAAAAAAAATCATTTGCTATCTGGTACTTAGGTATAGATACACAACCTGTTTAAGGGTTAACTTTGCTTAAAGGATGACTCACGCTAGTCCGGTCCGGGCCCGGGCCGAAGGGTCCTACACGTCATTTTCTATGACGGCTGATCGGTGATCACGTGGTGCTTTCCATAGAAAACGGAGCGCTGGAAGCTCCAGCCCGGCCCCGGCCCGGTCTAGCGTGAATCATCCTTTAACGATTAACGGCTCGATTCGGAAAATGAATTAGATTTCTACTAGACTTCAACAAGTTACGATACGGATAATTTAAAGATATTTGGAAGATAGATATGTCAAATTTGACATTTCCGCGATTCTGGAGGTCCTATTGAACGATTTCGACAAGTTATGACTTAGATATCCAAGTCACATCTAGTCGATATCTAATGTAGATCTAGTTTATCTCTAAATCGTCTCAAGATCTTGTGATTATCTCGAAATCCGAATAGGCCTGTAAGTAACAACAAAAAACAATTAAATATCTTTTTTTTAGAAAATTTTATTTAGATTATTAACGTTTAACAAGATTTTTTGATATTAGCCACCGTTTACGAGTTATTTACAAAAAACTAAAAAAAGGGGCCTTAGAAGTGATTATAATTAAATTTCCCGCGTTAATATCTCTTTGAATATTGATCCTAGCGAAAAATTGTACGGAATCTTTCTTGTAGAAAATTTTATGCAGATTACTTATGTGTAAAAAAATTTGTTGCTATGCGCCACCGTTTAGGAGTTAGTTACGAAAAACTAAAAAAAAGGGACCTTTAATATCAAATATCTCACTTCCGGTCAAGAATTCGATCAAGCAACCGGCAAATTCGGATTCAGCGGGGTCTAACTAGGTTAAAAAACCCGGTTGTCAAAAATTAATATGATTTGCCAGTCGAATCAAGAAGGAGAGCGATTTTGAATTTTTATGTCTAGTCTATTATAGTACTCGTAGTTTGTGTTACAAGGGATCAAAATGATATATTTCCGTCAAGGGCGTACATTGAATCCTGAATGAAGCGATGGATTCTACAAAAGAATCCCGAACGTAGTGAGGAATTCTAAAGTAGAATCCTGAGCGTAATGAGGGATTCAAGTGTTAACGCCCAAGACGAAATAATTTTGATACCGTGTGACACATACTGCTTTTCACATCAACTATGAGGAAAATAAAAAAATCTTAGTGTTGACACAATTATTATGTTTCAAAATATTATTATAGCTAAAAAAATAATGCAAAAAAAAACAAAAACAGTGTCAGAACAGAAAAGTGCCACTTTGATCCGCCCTAGCGGGGACGAAAAGTGCCACTTTGATTTGATCCCTCCTAGCGGGGAAGAAAAAACCCTTTTCCGAATAGGTGATGTGAAAAGTAGTGTCCGACCGAAGGTTCGGTTTCGGTTTCGGTCTGTTTCGGCCAAAAAATCATGTTTCGGCCGTAGTTTCGGTTTCGGCCAAAACGCGACCGAACCTTTCGGCCGGGCCGAAACATTCGAAATGGTACTTCGTACTATGAAACTAAACATGCGACAAAGATCAAAACTTGGAGAACAAGGAGGATAACAATATTAATATGTAGATTTACGTATATGACGGAGGCACGGGCGATGGTGGTGGGCATAGTACCTCAATGTATTACTTCACAGCTAAATTAGTATGCGATGCTAACTTAAAATAACACACAGCCTTTCTAAACAACACATCCTTTCTTTATTTCACCAATGTAAGCTTTTAATGAAACATAAGAAATCAAAATAACACTTGGAATAAAACACTTAGCTAAATGGATAAAGAACGTTGGATTCTATAAGCTTTCAGAATAATCCATCAGGTATAAGCCTTCAGGAACGTGGCGAGTTAGGCACGAGGTTGGCTAACGAGTACGTCCGATCTCTAGCGCGGCCCGATCAAGAAGAAACACCAGCGGCGGAGCCTCGCTGCTCCAGTGCTCCCGCCTCAACGTCAAGTTAGTCAACCTGCTTGACCAGTCTACCAACATAACGACAAAAATGCCAACTCGTGCCTACGTTCACCCAAGAGAAACATCTTGACGTTCCAAAGCCTTCTACCTGTCATCTTAGTTCAACAACACGCCAATAGATGGCGTTACTCTCTACGTTATGAATTTCGTTACAACTTTCAAACAGCAAACATTGCTAGTAGCCAAACATTGCTAATCAATTGTATACAGGCGTCTAAAACTATGAACTGTCACGCTGCAATACGTCCTTCTGGAGTCACGCCCCGACATATACATAAATTAATTGGTTTATTAGAAAACACAATTCCCCTAATCAAGGCGCCACTGTACGGTCGACGCAGTTTTAATGTGTATAAATAGTGGAGTGGCCAAGTTGAAGAATAGCAACTTTCGTAGGACTAAAAAGGTTTATACCGACAAGTGGTATTGTTGGGATCAGCATGGTCTACTGATTATCAAAATGCATGTTGTCGCTCCATAAAGTGGTGGAAGGTGTCGTGACGTCATAAAGTCAGCAGTACAAAGTTGTAAACTTTTTTCTTTTAAACATACCATGTGTGGTACCAAATGAAAGGGCTCTGTGAGTAGATTTCAAATATGTAACATAGTCTAACATGTTCACCACTTGGTCTAACATATTATTGGAAAACTAACAAAAATTCGACAATCCAGAGTTGAATTTGAACTGCTCTAAATTGAAAATAGCTGAATGGATTAGGCCAAATTTTATACAAAATGAGTGTGAATATTCTCTATACTATGTCTAAAAATAATTAACCAAATATATCCAAAAATAAGAAAAGTACATCAAGTGGAAATGGTATATACCTAAGCCAATATACCTAAGCAAGCTGGAAATTGTCTTAATACCTTCATTTGGTTCTAAATTAGCGAAATCCGAGTTTGCTCCATTCCAGGAGTTGTGGAAAAACTTTTGCTCTTTTTCAGTTTTTTGCTTATAGTTCAAAAACGCTACGTCCGACGGAAAATTTGCTCTAACCATGATAAAAATTGACATATGAGGATCCGAAAGATACCTTAATATGAGTTCGTAGTCAAAGATAGTAAAAAATTACCGCCACTTTGAATTTCTTTTTTTTTTGTAAAATCGTGTCTAAATCTGGGAGTAACATTGATTTTGACGATGTTCCTTCTAAATCGAGTGGTTTTGTCAATCCTAGGTAAAATGTACCTCCCAAGGCCCCCAAAATGTATCCACGCCTCCTGAGATGGAGCAAACTCCTGAGATCGGATTATACGAATTTAGGACCTAATGAAGGTATTAAAATTAAAATGATTTCTAGCTTGCTGGGAATTAATTCCTCAAAACGCTTTTTTGGGTCTAATTTGATTAGCCTAATAGTATGCTATATTTGTAATTTACTCATAAATTGCTTTCACTTAATACCTCACATGGTATGTTTTCTGTGAAGAATATAGTATTTTAGAAGTTTCCCATAACAGAAAATTATACTGTTATTCAAATTGATGTGCCTATTTCTCTTATTTTTTAATATTTCTGGCTATTTTTTTTAAACATTATATAGAGGATATTCACAGTCCCTCCAGTTCAATAATCCATTCAGTAGTTTTCAATGTAGAGCAGTTCAAAATCAATTCTGCATTATGTAATTTTTGGACGTTTTCTTCAAATTTGTTAGACCAAGTAGTGAAAATGGTATAATATGTAACATTTTTGTAATTTACTCAGAAAGCCCTTTCATTTGGTACCGCACGTGGTATGTTTAAAAGAAAAAAGTTAAAAACTTAGTACTGCCGTCTTTATGACGTCATAAGAACTCATTGCAAAAAAGCGACAACGTGCATTTTGATAATCAGTAGACCACAATATCGCTTGTCGGTATTAACCTTTTCGGTCCTACGAAAATCGTAAATAAGGTGGTTTCTACGAATTGGCCTCTCCTCTAAAAAGCGGTTTTATGACATATTTTCTACGATTTTAATAAGTCTACAAAAGGTTCGGTTTCGGTTTCGGTTTCAGTTTCGGCAAAAAAACATGTTTCGGTCGGACACTAGTGAAAAGTAAATACCGCTATGAATGTGTCAAATGGGATCCATGTGTGTATTCAACATTTAGGATTCGGGATAAGTTTTAGCCTCCTAAGGCCCAGCCATACATATGAAAAACCCATAATTTGCCACAGAAATTAGAACCTTTAGTTAGTGGAATAGAGTTGATTTTGGTTTTGTTTGAAAATTGAACGAAACAAAACAAATGCGACTCTGTTCCAAATGAATATGATTTAAATTTCATCGAACTGAATAAGTGCTTTAGGTAGGACCTTGGGCCTTAGGAGGGAGAGGGAGGGAGGGAGAGGGAGGGGCGGGCAGCAAAGATAGGTTATTTTAGTTTTTTTTTTTCAAGATTAGTAGTAGTAGTAGTAATCACTTTATTGTACACAACACAGGTTTACATAATATTTACAGAAATAAGGGTACAAAGGCGAACTTATCCCTGTGAGGGATCTCTTCCAGCTAACCTTCGAGTAGATGAGGGGAGAATTCAAATTAGATAGACAAACTTACGGAATGCACAGTAACATTTTAAAAGTAAACTAAACTAAAAAAGATAAATAAGTTGTTATAATAAAAATACTTGCAAGTATGATTAAACATTGTGTTTACGGCGAGCGATTTCAATAATATGTAATTAACTAATGAGTCATAGTTTTATTTGGAGATACTACGTAATCTTAATAAAAAAATATATGGTACCTATTGGCAGAATACCAGCGATGTGGCTTGCCGCACCACCATGCTGGGCCGGCTCCTTTTCTTAGCCACGACACATGGCTTTATTTAATTAATACGAGTATTTGTAATACCGTCAAACATTGACATTATATCTAAAGAAAAGACGGGCTTTACTACTAAAGGACGACTCACGTTAGACCCGGCCGAGTCCAGCAAGCCGGAGCTTTCGGCGCATCGTTTTCTATGGAAAGCTTCACGTGATCGTCTGTCATGTCATAGAAAAGTAAGCCCCGGAAGCTCCGGCCCGGACACAGCCCGGCCTAACGTGTGTCATCCTTAAGAATGGTGCTAGTTAGCGGTGTCACTATTTTATTTATCAGTTTTATCACGTATGATTATGATTATGATAAAATTTGGTACGGTCTACATTCTTCTTCTACTAGTGCGGTAATTAGCACTTTCCGTGCCTTTGTCTAAAGTTTAAAGGGCCATATATAAGGTGCTACTTTATTAGTTGCAGATATTTACACAGCTGATAGTACTCGGTTCCTGGAGTATATTTAAGTATGAAACATTATAGCTTTTACGATGTTTTTTTGGAGAAAACTGAAAAACAAATTTACGTAAAAACACCCTGTTCATGTGATTATTAAATGTGAACTCAATGAATAGATTCTAGTACCTCTTTTACCTAACACCTAACTGTCTGGCCACTTCATCCTAATAACCTTTTGCAGTTTTCCCGCCGAACCATAATGAAATTTATTTTTTTGTTCAGTAAATTAAAACAAAAAATTTTTTATTAAACAGTCTTAATTTCTATTTAAAGTTAATTGTTTTAAAGTAAAGTATCATGTGTTAAAATAACTGCAACTAATAAAGTAGCACCTTATATAGCTACTGTAAAACGTTTTATAGGATACACGTGCGAATAGGTAATTCGCAACTCGTGACGATTTAAAACACTTTCGGTCTGTTTTAATTTTTGTCGTATTTCGTTGCGAATTTCCCACTTTTCGGACTTGTATCGTAGATAGATATGTAGAATACTATGTATTAGCACACCTCAGTAAAATATACAGCTTAAAGAAAAACAATCGATTAAAGATACAGGCAATCGAAATGTATGGGGAGATCGTTATTAGGGCTTGCAATTCGAATATTCGAATATTCGAATTTGTCGAATATTCGGCCTGTTTTGATATTCGAATATTCGGCCGCTCAGGTTTCGAATATTCGAATATTTTTTATTACTATAAAAAATCTATTTAATCCGCTGCAGATACAGTTTCTGTGTGTTTTCCGGGTATTTACAGTGAATGAGTAATGGTAGGTACCCAAATACGAAGGAAATAATATTTTTACTGTATTCCTCTCGATAGACTTCGTGAATACAGTGAAACCTAACTCAATTTGAAAGAAAACGAAATCAAAAAGTATGTTATTTTTACGGTGCATAAGTTTTAAGTTAAAGGGTCATTCTGTTTATTAAGACTAAACCTTGCCCGCACTTATCGCAATTCTCAAATTTGATCATACCAAACCTGCCCAACTAGGTAATCTAACTATGCACCTTTAGCTGACAAATAATCCAGTAGTCAACTAACTTTTTCCCTTAAATATTCCAATATTATATAATTAAGCCGACCATTAATTAAGGCCTCTGAGTGACTACAAGTTAATTTAAATCAGAAAATAATTACCTACTAAAAAAAATTTCTTACATACCTAGGTTTGGTTTAGATGATTAAAGTTATATTATTTCACTCAACGGCGCATTTATAATAAAAGTTTTATCTAGAAATATTGAATATGTCTTATTTTGGCGTTTTACTTGTTTTTATAAATGTAGGCATCTCATAGTAGGATGATAAAATCTAGTCAATTAAGTGGATTTCTGCAAAATATCATTAGTTTTAGCAATATGTGAAATAAGCTTTTGAATAAAACGATAATAAACCGATTTCTCGTTCTTTTTCTTATTTTTTATAATATTCGAATAATTATTCGAATATTCGAATATGTCGTCAGAAAAAGTCGAATATTCGAATACCTGAAAGTTTCGAATATTTGCAAGCCCTAATCGTAATGTACCTATTATTATTGTCATGCGTTCTTTATTTTAGTTTCATAAAACCATACATATGGCTACATTAGTATATTATTCAATTATATCTCGCCTATTCCCCGCAGTAATGCCTTCCTCCACAATATTTGCGGCAGTAGAGTTGTTGTCTATTTCTACTACTGTTTTATTTGCAGGGCTATATTCAGCCTTATCTTTTTCATTTGGTGGCATAGAAGTCTCGTCTAGTCTATGATTATCTTCGTTGACATAATGGGTATCATTGACTTCAACCGATTCACCATTCTTTGATTTGTCGATGTCAACTATATTATTTTTCAAATTTTCTGTTGTATGCTCTTCCTTTTCCTCGTTCGCGATTGTTGTGTCAGAGACATTTGTAGCCGTAATATCAGTAACATTTTCATTTGTTTTATTACGGTTAGTATCTGTTTCTGAAGAATTAGATGCATCTGCATCAGATAGAGCTCTAAATGAGAAGGTATTGTTGGTTTCCAATGCTTCAGCATCAGTAACATTTTCCATTCTGTTACTGTCTGTATTTTCTACGCGTTTCGAGTGAGTTAGATTTTTTACGTATTCGACCTGGTCTTTTACTGCTTCTATTTCTTCTTCTATATGCTTAATCATTGTATCTACGACATCGAAGTTTCTTGGACTAGTATCCACTGCAAACGAATCGTTTGCGTTACTTTTTCTTAAAATTCGTCTTTCATCGGTGATTCTGAAACTATTACAGTACTATGTTATTCGGCGAAAATGACCCAATTTCATTATTCATTCATTTATTTTGAAAGCAAATAGTCATAGGTTACCTATAGTATAAACTTATAGTATGTTTATACATACTATGTACAGTGGAAAGAATATAAGTAGCATTTTACATGAATATAATATTATGTATTTTTGAAGAGGCATGTAATGTAAACACGGGTACCAAAGTATGGTTTGCCTTCACACTGTGCCTGTTTATCCATTAATTATTAAAAAGTACCTCTCATAACATAAAAAGGAAGATTGATATTGGACTGTAGCCGCACGCGTGAGTTCACGTCTTTGGTTGTCAAAGTTAAATAGTACGAGTACCTATACATATTACTTACTTTTCTGGCGAAACAAAAGTTATGTTTAATCGTCCTGGCGTCTTCCGAGACAACCCAACATCGATAACATTGCTGTGCTGTATTATTATCTCCTCTGTACTAGTCTCGTCTTCTTCTCTATCTCTAGATAACTCATTAGAAGTTACTTCAGCCCTAAATTCAATGACACGAGTATTTTGCCCACCCATTAAAACCTTTTCTTCCGATTCAGCAGATTCAGTTGACTCTTGTTTATTGGTTCGGAGATTCTTCTTGTGTTTATCATTATTTGAATAACGCCATCTGTCATGTCGTTGCTTTTGTCTTACATATGGTTTATTTTTAGCCCCCGACGGAACAAGCATTGAGGAAAATGAATTTTGATTTGATTGTGGTTTGTATTTAGCCTCGGACGGCGAAAGAAGTGAGGAATACGAGGAATACGAATTTTGATTTGATTGTGGTTTGTATTTAGCCCCAGACGGAGAGGGAAATGAGGAATACGAATTATGATTTGATTGTGGTTTATTTTTAGCCCCCGACGGAAAAAGCATTGAGGAAAATGAATTTTGAGTTGATTGTGGTTTGTATTTAGCCTCGGACGGCGAATGAAGTGAGGAATACGAGGAATACGAATTTTGATTTGATTTTGGTTTGTATTTAGCCCCCAGCGGAGAGAGAAATGAGGATAACGCGGATAACGGGTTTTGATTTGATTGCGGGTTGTTTTTAGCCCCCGGCGGAGAGAGAAATGAGGATAACGCGGATAACGGGTTTTTGTTTGATTGTGGTTGATTTGTTTGTGGTTCATTATTATCCATACCAAACAACGTCTTTAAATCGTCATTAGATACAAAAACCTCTGGTGTTTTATAAGGTTCATTTTTAAAATATTTATTTTTTTTTGGTGAATATGTCTTTTTTGTTTGTGCTGTAAAAATATCGTAATATCTATGTTTGCGTGTTTCCCATCGATTTGACGTACGCCTAGTAGTAGTTACGTAGCTGCGTAAGCCATTGGGTCCATTGCTTTCAATATATGTTCGCCAATAATTTTTGAGCAATTTTTTAAATTGAGTTTTTACATCATTACCGAGCGATTCATAATGCTTAAATGCAAGCGTCCCGAGCACTCTTCTGAACAAGCTCCCTATATTATATTCATTACCTCTTCTCAATATCTTTAGGTCACTGAGTGCTTTCCTCAATTTAGCACTAGCACCTTCATACAAAGTATTCCCAATTTCAAATAAGTCAGTATTTTCTCCTGCTTCTTGTTTATGTTCTATGAGGGTGATTACTGCCTCTATATGCCTACGCAAGTCATTAGCTGCCATCTCCTTGTTATCATCCAATTTCTTAGAAACGTACCTCCTCATATCATTATCATCGAATAGCTCTCTTAACTCATTATCTGTGTTAATATATCTTCTCGATTCATCATTGATAACAACGTATGCTTCTTCGAGTACATCGTCTTTGAGACTTTTTAGAATTTTAGCGGCTTTAAGAATGAAATCTGTGAATGTTATATCGTTTCCGCTGCTTCTCCTACCACTGGTTTGCATGGCATTTTTAATTTTATCTAGGAAATCTTGCACCTTGTCTAGGACGACTAGGTCGGCTGCTCGGTCTTTCTTGTCAAATTGAAGGACTGTTTCGAGGGCTAGATTCAATTGCTTCGGCTCCACTGCCTTCACTGTGTTTACTGCAACAAAACGGGACGGAAACTGTGAAAATGTCAAATTGTATCTGTCTGTCTCTGTTGTCTGTGTCCCCAGGAATTATAATAGGGAGGAACCAGTGATACAGAAGTTAAAGCCAAAGAACCTATCTTCGGACTTGTGCGTGGATATTGTGAGTGTTGCGTGTCGGATTATTGACAATAATTGACCGGAGCGTAGCGAAGGTCTACGTTTCGACTGGAGCATTTTGCTTTTGTATGTCCGGATGTTCTCCTCTACAGGTCGCAATTCTTAACCGAATCTCGTGAAATTTTGTGACTGGATTCTATGTCAAAATAATTTTTTTTTGTCCGTCCGGTTTTTTGAATTTTTTTTAAATGGCGGAGTCGTGATAGCTCGCGCCTAAACAAATAGTGGTATCGGTACCATACGAGTGTTTTCTTTTTGAGATATGTTTATAGATTAAATGGCCAAAAATTCAGAAAATTTATTTCGCTGGTTTCGGAGGTATTGATATATATATTATATTTTAACAAATTTTAATTTGAGAAGGAGTAGCTAAATTTCGTCAACCCATCTAAGAACTATTTGGCTCAGTTTGTAAACGTTCGCTTTTTCTGTATGCACAGAGGGTCTGGGTTCGATCCCCAGTAATTGTATATATTATAACGTTTTGTATTTTTTTACACATAAATTTCGTATTGTTTTTTTTTAATTTACTATATTTAAAGCTCTTAGCACCATGTTATTTAAAGCTCTGCTCGCGAGGTCTACAGCTCACAGAGCCACTAGTTAACATTATGTGTATATAGTGGGTGGTTTGAAAATGTGATGTCTTTTCCGTACACTTTTCGTCGGGTAGTTGCACAAATCTCTGTTTTGACATTTTGCTGGGACCATGGTCTAATAAAACATGGTCTTCTCTTCCCAGAGTGACACAGGCCTACGTCACAATAACATTGCCACTTTATTTCAACATAATGGCTCCTCTACACGATGGCCCAGCGCTGCGCCAGCGAGATGACCTTGTGGTGGTTGGAACGCATCTACACGATGGCGACATTCAGTTGTGATCTAACCGGTTTCCAAGATGGACGTGGAAACATTAGCCGTTGCAGCAATTTATCTAAGATACGCTACGTACCATTATTATCATCAAGTAATTTAAAAAAATGTCGTAGAAGCTGCAAGAGTTTTTTGATGATACCTACTTCCCGAAAATAAATGAATGTTAGATTTTTTTTAAGAATTAAATTAATTAAATATCTTTTTAGGGTTCCGTACCCAAACGGTAAAAACGGGACCCTATTACTAAGACTCCGCTGTCCGTCCGTCCGTCTGTCACCAGGCTGTATCTCATGAACCGTGATAGCTAGGCAGTTGAAATTTTCACAGATGATGTATTTCTGTTGCCGTTATAACAACAAATACTAAAAAGTACGAAACCCTCGGTGGGCGAGTCCGACTCGCTCTTGTCCGGTTTTTTTTTAATTTCATATTACCTTATAATTTCCTTAAATTATTTTAGAGCATATTATATTTTTTATTTAATTTTGTTACTAGCTTACCAACATAGCTGTGCAAATTGTGCAATGCAGGTACTTACTATATATAGTTAGATATGTATCTAATATTCATTTATTTAACTATAAGTATGTATTGTTACCTATATTTATTTATTTAAATTGTAAAATTAAATGTACTGTCTGCGTAAATTTCCTATTCCTTCATTACTTCCATAACGAGGCCACGTACTCGTCATTTTAATTTAAAAAAAAAACGAAAATTGATACTGAGCACAAACGTCCGCACTCGACCGCGTTCAAGCACGCACTGTGGATTGGGCCACGTGTAGATGCGTACCGCCATCGCTTGCCCAATCCCTTTGATGTGCGGGCGAAAGACCGACACCGCGGCCAACTCATCGCCAACCCGCGCGCCATAAGCCAAGCGACACCACCACCCCCATCCCATCATATTGGACCAATAGGTTGGGCCATCGTGTAGAGGAGCAATAATGGCTCCTCTACACGATGGACCAACGCCGGCCACTCCAAGGGACGCATTTATGCGTTAGAGGGAGCAAGTGATATTGCTATCTCATTCTACCGCATGGCTGCGTCCCTTGGAGTGGCCGGCGTTGGCCCATCGTGAAGAGGAGCCATAACATGTTACATGGGCACATTATACCTATGGTTAATATTATTATTATTAATTATTAATTCATTTATTCATATAAACAATTACAACGTTACATATATGTACACAATAAATGCGCCAAACTGGAGTAACCAGTTTGTTGGCGCGCCGCACTCAACTCTTACTTAATATTAAGGTAAATGTTTACAATCGTGACTTATATACTATTGTTAGTAGAAAAGAAAGCATGCATTTTTTTAGCTATTTATATTGTTATTGATATTTTAATATGTACATGTTTGTGGGATGATTTTATAATTATATAGGTAAGTATGTATTTGAACTTATTACTTTTTGGGTAAGTATGTTTCCAACATCTCCAGTTTTAACTTTCTTTAATAAGTTATAATATTTCTTTATAATTTTATAATTTTCATTTATATGTATTTTATCTTAAATTTTACAATAACTCGTCATTTTTAATTATTCGTTAGCAATATCTTCCGATTCACGAAAGAAATTTCAGACGTTCGGGTAATTCTGTTTACACTACTGGCAACACAGGATAGCGCTGTCACATTTGACAATTCCGATCTAGATAACTTCCTGCCCTGACAGTCATCCTTGTCGAACGCGTGTTAATTGTTATTTCCTTCTCGCTCAGTGGCAGCAGTCGCAGTGTTTTCCAAACTTTTCACGTCGTAAGCTTGGTAATTAATGTGTAACTATGAATTAGTTTTTCAAACGTTTGTCTTGTATAGATAAATAAAGTTTAATTTAATACATTAGATTTGTTTTATTTTACTATGTTTCTACATGAATAACTTAAAATTAATGCCGTTAAAATAATTTTCACCGTTGGTTAAAATTCTCCCACATTTTAAAGTTTGAGAACCTGTAAACAGCATGATGACGTAGGCCTGTGTCAGTTAGGTCATTCGCGAATCTCGGAAGAGAGTACCAAAGAGTATTAAATCACTACGAGAGTACCAGGCGGAGTATATTATTATCCCACCAAAAACATAAATGTAAAAAAGGAGAGCCAAGATCAATACAAAAATTATGCTTGGCTGTGGGCTTCGCCGCAAAAAGAATGGAGATGTAAATGAGTGCCAAGTTCTATGCAAAATCCAAATATGTATTTATAGGAACAAAATAACGTTATAATACTTATAACATTTGCTGTTATTTAAAAAAAATGTGAGATCTTAAAGTAGGTTAAATTTGACTTGGCCAGTTTTCATTACATACATCAGTCATTTTATAAAGTTATTCAACATATGTATATATATTTTAATTCTGATAAAAACTGGCCAAGTCAAATCTAACCTACTTTAAGATCTCACTTTTTTTTTAAATAACAGCAATTGTTATAAGTATCATAACGTTATTTTGTTCCTACTCGTATAAATACATATTTGGATTTTGCATAGAACTTGGCACTCATTTACATCTCCATTCTTTTTGCGGCGAAGCCCACAGTCAAGCATAATTTTTGCCTTTAGTTCGTTTTCATAATTACGGTTTCGTAATTGGCTACATAAGTGGAATTATTTTTCGCTGTTTCATAATTAATTATCAAAGAAGAATTTATTTTCTGTTTTTGTAATCGAGTACTTTTTCTTCGTTCGTAGTTAATTACGAAACTCATTAGTTTTTTTCATCTTTTATAATTAATTATTAAGCAAGAATTTATAGGACTAATCTAACTACTTCTTGTAAACTTTTCTGTTGCGGTTCTAACCTCCTTCATCACAGTTAATTCTTTTCTAAGAAAGTATAATCTATTTGTACAAACAGATTAGGTATTCTTATCTAACCAAAGTTTAGTAAAAAAACTCTAAGTCAGATAGTATCATAATAGCGGTCTCATAATCATCATATCAACCGATAGACGTTTACTGCTGAACATGGGTTTCCCCAATTGTGGCGATCCTTGGGGCAGAATATCAGATATATTTATAAGATATAAGGTAATTCATTTTACTAAAAAACTAAAAGCATTATTTTAACAATGCGAAAGATAGGAAGCTCTTTTTTAATATAAGTATAACATGTGTTGAAACAATTTCTACTATAAAATTGATAATTGAGCACGAAACAGCCACAAATAATTCCCTTTTCGTAGCCAACTCACTAGGTAGGTACCTAATCACAAAAAAATCTTACATCGGAGTTACCTACGAAACCCGATTACTAAAACAGTAATTAAATTCTAGTTTGATAATTAATGACCAAGCAGTGTAAAATAACTCACGTTTCGTAGCCAATTCACTACGAACACGGAAAAAAAATCTTATTTCGTAGTTAACTACGAAACTCGGTTACGAAAACAGCAAATAAATTCTTCTTTGATAATTAATTATGAAACAGCGAAAAATAATTCCACTTACGTAGCCAATTACGAAATCGTAATTATGAAAACGGACTAAAGGAATTTTTGTATTGAACTTGGCTCTCCTTTTTTACATTTATGTTTTTGGTGGGATATCATTACTTTTTGTAAAGAAAACTAGGCAGGTATTGAGATTTAATGTTTTTTCTTGCGTGTCGGCCGGTTGTTTAGCGCTTATTACAAGTTTTTTGTATGGGGACACCACTTATTTTTTGACTTAACTTTATTTTTATATTTCTGTTATATAGCAAATATAATAATACATATATTGGGATAGATTCAAAGATCTGCTTGTAACAGTTATAAAAGACAACGTGCACTTACTGGCCGAGCCACTTGCGGAGATATTCAATAAATGTTTTGAATTAGGTAGCTTCCCCGAACAATTAAAGATAGCAAAAGTGCTGCCAATCTACAAAAAGGGAATAAAAAGTTATCCAAAGAATTACAGACCCATATCACTTTTACCAACTCTGTCTAAAATACTAGAAAAAATTATGAAATCGCGCCTGCAAAATCACCTCAACCGCTGTGATGCGTTACAAGACAGACAATTTGGGTATCGTAGAGGCGTTGGCACTCGTGAAGCTACGGATGCCTTAATCGAAGACGTGGTACACGCAATAAATAATAAAGATAAAGTAGCTGGACTGTTCCTTGACCTAAGCTCCGCTTTCGACACGGTCGATCATAAAATACTTTTAAATAAATTGGAGCACTATGGAGTTCGGGGACAGGTTTTAAAACTGTATGAATCCTATCTCACTAACAGGAAACAGTTTGTCGAACTTACGGCTATTGAATGCGGCACCGAGAAAGTGTACAAATCGGACATGATCGACATAAGACGTGGAGTACCGCAAGGTTCTATTTTGGGTCCATTATTCTTTGTTGCATTTATAAACGATTTAATATCTCATATAAATAAGCAAATGCCGCGTGTAAAGGTTGTTGTTTTCGCCGACGACACAAATGCAGTAATTTCGGCAAGTAGTATAACAGAACTCAATGAAGCAGTAAACGCGGTTCTTATGGGTTTCAATACGTGGTTCGGAATAAACAAATTGACATTAAATACCAAGAAGACAAGCGCAATACTATTTTCAGCGACAACGAGACAGTCGGATATTTTAGATGTTAAGTTAAATGGAGTCAGTATAAATCAAGTAGATGTGGTTAAATTTTTGGGTATCCATATAGACTCACAATTAAACTGGAAACACGAAGTGCATCATGTAAACAGTTCGATGAGTTCTGCTTGCTATGCGCTCCGTAGTTTGAGAGACGAACTGACAATAAAACACTTGAAGATGGTATATCATTCGCTAGTAGAGTCAAAGCTTAGGTACAGCATTAAACTATGGGGCAATGGTTATAAATACAATGCGGACTCTGCATTCAAGATGCAAAAAAGGGCTATTCGTACCATTGTTAGAATCTCGCAAAGAGATTCTTGCGTGGATCACTTCACCGAACTTAAGATCTTGCCTGTGCCCTCCCTGTATATTCTTGTCCTGCTCTCTGATCTGATAAAACATTTACATCAGGTTGAAAACCAGAGCGAAAGAGAGAACAGGCTCTTGTCTAGAAGAAAAGACATTCTTAATAAAATTATAGCCAAGTTCAATATACCGAAGCATGCTGCTTGTGTCCAGGCTATTCAATTATTTAATAAATTACCAATCGAGTTGAAATCTATAGTAGATCATCGTATTTTCAATGCAAGGCTTAAAGCGTTTCTTTTAAGGAAGTCCTATTATTCTGTCCAGGACTTTATTAATGATAATAATCTTTATTGACTTTGACTTTGACTTTGATTGACTAAACCTATATTATACTATTAAACCTATATAATAATATTATTAAGTCTTGTAAAATAATAGTTATAGCTGCATGATATAATTTAAGTTTTATTTTTAATTTTAATTATAATTTATATTCATATACAATGTAAATTGTGACTGAATAAATGAAATGAAATGAAATGTAACGGTTCCAACGCTACAATTAAAATATTTTTTAACTTTTTTTTAATTTTAGATTTTTTCCTACGTTTACACATAATTACCGAGCTGGATTCAAAATTTCATCCTTCTAGGTCATCTGGAAGTATGTTAGGTTTAGGTACTTATATGTCAGTCACAATAAAAATGTTTTTATTGTATGGGGACCCCCCTATTTTTTAACTTTTTTTTAATTTTAGATTTTTTCCTACGCTTACACATAATTACCGAGCTGGATTCCAAATTTCATCCTTCTAGGTCATCTGGAAGTAGGTTAGGTTTAGGTACTTATATGTCAGTCACAATAAAAAATGTTTTTTTTTGTATGGGGACCCCCCCTATTTTTTAACTTTTTTTTTAATTTTAGATTTTTCCTACGCTTACACATAATTATCGAGCTGAATTCCAAATTTCATCCTTCTAGGTCATCTGGAAGTAGGTTAGGTTTAAGGTACTTATATGTCAGTCACAATAAAAAATGCTTTTTTTTTGATTGGGGACCCCCCCTATTTTTTAACTTTTTTTTATGTTTAGATTTTTTCCTACGCTTACACACAATAACCGAGCTGGATTCCAAATTTCATCCTTCTAGGTCATCTGGAAATAGGTTAGGTTTAGGTAGTATATGTCAGTCAGTCAGTGCCAAAATTTACGACTTTTTGACCTTCATATCTTTCTTCTTCTTTCTTTCTTCATATATCTTCATGAAATTTGGGCTTCTAGATGTCCTTATGGATATAATTAAACACACGTAGTTTTATGTGTTTACGTTAAAGATGTTTTGAATTATAGAAGGGTCAAAAGTGGCACCAAGTGGTTCGTGTAATATTACACTCGGCGCTGGCTAGCCAGTTCCTTTGCTTGAACTTGGCTTGACACGCTGCCGCGTGTCTAGATACCATGGCTGGGAAATCAGTTAGCCGCGACCATGACCAGTGAAACCTGTGTCGAAACGTCGGTAAATAAAGGTAATTGAATAAATTTCACGTTAGACCCGTCTATAAATGTGAGTTAATATGTGTCTCTGTTTAGCCCTATGGTTGACTGGTCGAGAATGTCATTGGACATTAAGTCAACCATTTGTACATTATATCATATAATATTTTGTGCAATAAAGTTTCAATAAATACTAACACAACCCCAACTATAGTCTGTACCTACCTTTAGGTATTTAAATAAAAGTAAACAAACAATTTGTACATTTTCGGGTAGGATTTATAACATTTATTGGTTAACCAAACAAATACAAAACCTCCTAGATCTGTCTTGACCACCTGACTTTAACCTACATTATTTTATCATGTAATGTTTTCGTCTACCCTCAACTGGCTTAAGGAGCCATTTGAGGGTAGATTTTGTTTACTTTTATTTAAATACCTAAAGATACTTAGTATAGAGATGGGAATAATAATGGCCAGGAAGAAGAAGAAGAAGAGGAGAAAGTTTAAATCCATACTAATATTATAAAGGCGAAAGTGTGTCTGTCTGTCCGTCTGTTTGTTACGTCTTCACGCTTAAGCCGCTGAACCGATTTAGTTGAAATTCGGTATAGAGATAGTTTGAGTCAACGGGAAGGACATAGGATAGTTTTTATGTCGGAAATCATCCCTGAATAGAGAAAGCAAAGGGGGGCGGAATTGAAAGAGTTAATGAATTGCCTAATAATTGAAGTAAGCAATGCGCGAATTGACTGATTGCTATTAGCATTATCCAGGCGCTATACCTACTTTAGCTGCTGTCACTGATGCCACGCCAACGAAGTCGCGGACAAAAGCTAGTATTTAAATAAAAAAATAAAATAGTTCTTAAAGAAACTGAAATTGTATGGCTAAACGTAGTGTTGATTTATTTTTGATTTGGTTTGACTAGTCAGGATGTGAACATATCAAAAGTCTCCGGCCGTAGCCTTTGAGCCGGGGAGAGGTCGCGTTTTTCTGTTTTTCGATTATATCTCGGAAATTATGCAACTTAGCGACATTTCCGCTTATACAAAATGCAGTTGATTTAATTTGTTACAAGTTTTATTTAGTCAAGTTTTTTTGAGATATCCGCTCTTGTTAGTTTATTTAGGGCTCTAAATGTTATCTTGATATCTACATTAATTAGTGAAGCTGCTAGGCCGTGTTTGGTGTCGTTTTCTCCTAACTAGCCCAAACAAAATTACGGAGTCAAAAATTGTGTTCCTAGCATTTCCCTCTACAACTTTCTTTGAGCATTCGTTGCCTGACCTACTAATCTTGTATGAATCTTGTTATCACAATGTCCATCTGTGGCATCGTAGCTCAAAATATTATTTAAATGAATAAAATACAATAAATTACCTATTATACTGGCAACTGCGATAAACACGACGGCTTTCATTTTTAGTTTTAAGTTTAATTGATTTGTTTTAATTTTACTGTGTTACTAACAACTATGAAGCCTGTGTTCTTCGAAATAAAGATATTTTATTTTATTATTATTTATTTACAGAAAATAATTCAAGAAATTGCAAAATAATCGTAAAATATTTATGTGTAGGTACATAAAATGTAATATCCAAGTTAATACATACGAGAATGTACTTCCGTCCGATAAGGGCCTGATATGAGTATGAGTAGAGCGTTTTCATTTACACATTGACCAATCCGATATTGGATCCTATTTTTGATGTTTAGGGTTCCGTACCTGAGAAGGAAAAAACGGAACGGAACTATTTTTTCCTTTTAAAGTACGGAACCCTAAAAACGGAACCCTTAAATGATCACTCGTGCGTCTGTCTGTCTGTCCGTTAAGACCATTAAGAGATAAGGGGTGGGGGGGGGGTTAGAAAAAAATACACAAAATAGTTCTTTACCCACTCTTTACCTATAGATGACAGGAAAACTTATTAGAAATGTGCAGTCAAGCGTGAGTCGGACTTAATTAAGTACTTAGTTTTTGATCCGACCCCTACGGGTTTTTAAAGACATTTCATTCACGTTCCACATATAAAAATTGTTCTTAAATTGGGTAATGTACGGAGCCTTTTATAACAATGTTTACGAACTGTCAGTTAACAGTGCGGGCGATGGTACAGGCAACTGTAATAATATGGGTGCACAAATCATCTCAAAAACATGAATCTAGTATTTTAACTGGATAAAGCATGATGGGTGGGGGAAATGAGCGAACGGGATAGTCTTATGAATCTTTCAGTAGGAGTAGCAGCGAAAGCGCTATTATTGTTTGTCCTTGTCACAGTCTCACATTTTTTTTTATTAGTATGGGTTATGGTGGGCAACAAATAAATTCGACCAATCACAGTGTCGCATTGCCTATGTTTTGTCCCTCACGGAGGCACACGTATACCACTTCTATAGGATCCTACCTTCTATGCTCAAAAATATGTCTCATAGCTCTTATGTCAGCGAATTGGACATATTTTTGAATAAGTTGGCTACACCCATATTTTTACAGTTGACTGTGCCATAATATTGCAGTGTCACCAAACTTACACATGTATGCAAATTTTCAGCTTTGAAAACCGGGAAGTGAGTCAAATCTAGACACGCGGCAGCGTGTCAAGCCAAGTTCAAGCAAAGGAACTGGCTAGCCAGCGCCGAGTGTATTATTACACGAACCACTTGGTGCCACTTTTGACCCTTCTATAACTCAAAACCTCTTTAATGTAAACACATAAAACTACGTGTGTTTAATTATATCCATAAGAACATCCAGAAGCCCAAATTTCATGAAGCTAGCTCAAACGGTTATAAAGATATGAAGGTCAAAAAGTCGTAAATTTTAAGACTGACTGACTGACTTATAGTACCTAAACCTACTTCCAGATGACCTAGAAGGATGAAATTTGGAATCCAGCTCAGTTATTGTGTGAAAGCGTAGGAAAAAATCTAAAAATAAAAAAAAGTTAAATAATAGGGGGGGGGGGGTCCCCATACAAAAAAACCATTTTTTATTGTGACTGACATATAAGTACCTAAACCTAACCTACTTCCAGATGACCTAGAAGGATGAAATTTGGAATCCAGGTCGGTTATTGTGTGTAAGCGTAGGAAAAAATCTAAAAATAAAAAAAAGTTAATAAATAGGGGGGGGGTCCCGATACAATTTTTTTTTATTGTGACTGACATATAGTACCTAAACCTAACCTACTTCCAGATGACCTAGAAGGATGAAATTTGTAATCCAGCTCGGTAATTGTGTGTAAGCGTAGGAAAAAATCTAAAAATAAAAAATAGGTAAAAAATAGGGGGGGTCCCCATACAAAAAAATATTTTTTAATTGTAGCATTGGAACCGTTACAAGCAGATATTTGAAACTATCCCAATATATGTATTATTTAGTGTCCGACCGAAACATGTTTTTTTGCCGAAACCGAAACCGAATGTTCGGCTTTGGCTCTAGTTTCGGCCGAAACCGAAACCGAAACTTTTGTAGACTTGTTAAAATAGTTAAAAAAATGTCATAAAACCGCTTTTACACACATTATGGCGCTGTCAACACCCAATGTCCTTGAAATTGATGTTACTTAAGGGGCCGGTATATGACGTTTTCGATTTAGACCTCACTTTGTAACCATAATTTTTTCAATAAATGTTTGATAATTGCATTAAATTACACGTAAATTTATTCACGAAGAAACCGTGTACCGACTCTTCATACCATTATATTTTTAATTTGCTGTTATTCTCCACAAATCGACATTAAAAGTATCAAAAAATCAAAATATGGAGTTCCGTTTGAGACAGAATCAAAACAATTTTGTCTTTGACAGTAATTGAATTATTGTATGATTTTGGAAGCTAGATAATTCAGCTACCAATTTATTATCGATTTATATTTTTACTCACAAAGACAACACAGAAATTCAATCTCAAATGTAAACTTTCGAACAATTTCCATACATTGACGACATCACTCAAAATTCTTCTTCAAGTCAGATGCCCGTTGGGGCTACACCGGAGCACACGTGTACTTCTTCAAATGAAAATGACAGCTTGATTTTCTTGCTTTTGACAATTATATTGACATTAAATCATATACGCACACGAGAAAGCATACCAGTAGATAAAATGTATTTCAAAAAATAGGGTACATAAATATTAGCCCTCGTCTCATTTAAATTTCATTTGCTGTTATTTACGGGTCATTATTGTTGAAAACCGCAGTAAACTATCTTAAAACAATACGATTACAGTCGAATTTAAGTATTATGTTCTTTCAAAACTCGCTTAAAATGAAAAAAGTTTAAAGACTCATCTTTACTGATTGGGATCAATTTTTATTATGCTGGTATCATTTTGCGTCATTTTAAAAACGTATTTGACTTCTGTATGTCAATGAATTTTGATGACAACTGTAATCTTGTATTATATTATAGAACTTTTATATTAAAATATTGCCTATTAACAGGAAGAGTTATGTAATTCGTATAAGTAATACCTGAAAGTCGTGTACCTAGATCTGTAATACCATGGATTGCGACGAATAAATTATTATGATTATGCCGTTCATTCCGTTTATATGTATAATGCGTGTACGTGCTGTTCTCTGAAAATCTTCAAGAAAAAATAACGGCTAGACCAGCACTAAGTACTAGCAAGTTTTTGCGGCTTTGGAGACCGAGATGAAGCTTACAGGCTAATAGCGTTGTGGCCTGGTTATTGTTATGTATACCTATGTATCGAATGTTTTATAAATTTACTATAAAAAGCAATGTTATATTTCGATTAGGTCTACATTTTGTGCATATTGCTAATGCATAGTATTTTCGTACTAAACTTGAAACTTTCGTTGAAACTAAATAAAATAATTATTCCAAATGTACAGTCACCTGCAATTTATGTTACACAACGAAGGCCGCAAAAATATCTGACACGATCTTATTTGTAGAACCATAAGAGCATGTCACATATTTTTGCGGCCTTCGAAGAGTAGGTACCGTCATTAGTCATTATCACCAACTTTGCCCGCTTTTTTTTTAAACACGAATTTCTCAAAAAAAATCACATCATATGACTTTTTTTTGCTCAGCACGTCCATTGTGATCAAACGCATCAGTTTATGTGAAGAAAACATTTTTTTATCGTGTTTTTACCCATTTTTTTGCGTTTTAGAGGGCGGGCAAATAAAGAAATAAAATAAAAAAATATCCGGGGTTTTCGCCAACACTGCCCACGTCAATTTGGTATTCAAATACAGCTCATATGATGATGATGTCTAAGGATCACTTAAAGGTTTTGGGCAATCCTACCATTCCCTGTTAATAACTTAGCGATAAGTGTAAAAACTTTTAAATAAATTTGCTGGGCAATGTTGCCTACCCGTTTTTGCCCATTTCCAAATAAGGCTCGCCTAAGCATTTTACAAAGGCTAGGGTTGTCACTTTTGAGAACATCTGTTACAATAGTTTAATGACCAAAAATATGATTTTTGTTGTGTTTTCATTCGTTAACGGGATAAAACATCTAAATAAAGGATAATAAGACAAATTAAATACAGTATATATTTATTAACTTATTTTAGTGTACAAACATAACCTTCTTTTACTTGCGAAGTTGGATAAATTAGATGAAAGTGACAACCCTAATCCGTTTTTGGTGGTGGGCAATGTTGGTATGGATGCCAAAATACCGGATTACTTTGCCCACCGCTAAAACTTTTGTGTATTTAGGCCTTTTTAGTTTAAATCTCAATAGACATAATCTATGCTTCATGTGTTATAACTGAAACCCGGAAATATTTGTCAAAGGGTTCTCAATTTTTTCTACTTGCATTCATTATTTATAAATTTTTTGCCCGCCGAAATATACCCTATATTAGACAACACGCTCAAAATTCCCAAGTCAAGTTATGCACAAGTTTGGCATATATTTTGTCAGAAATATAACCAATTTTCTACTAAAAACAGCAGGGTGGCCATAACTATTATCATTTTTTCTACATTAACGAATTTGTTTAAAATTGTCGTTATGGGCAAAGTTTCCCTGGAGGCAAAGTTGGCGCTAATGACGTAACATATTATTGCAGGTGACTGTACATAAATGTTTCGGTGATTTTGAGATTATTTTCCAGGTTAGTTTACTAACAATCAGTTATGCAGATACCGATTTCGTGAACGTATAAGTAGTAAGGTACCGCTATTGTTTAGCGATACCGATTATTTTTGAAGGTAAAACTATACCGGTTGAAATATAAAGATATTAAAATTACAGCAGGGACAACCATTTTTTATAGGTGTACCTAAACCATCATTGGCCGAGCGTTAGCAAAGGTCTCCGTTTCAGCTTGGGCAAAAATGCTTTTGTATGTTCTCCTTTGCAGATCACATGTCTCAACTGATTCTCGTGAAAATTTGTAAGCAGGTTCGATAGAACTATTCTGTTTCGCTTTATCAAATGAATTAAATAGGTACGTCACGTGTGACATGAACAGACAAGGAAAGCAAGATTAAATGCATTGTTTCTCTTTCATCTTTAAATGGAATGCTTTTACCCTCAAAGGAGGCTAGTGGTCAATACTAAACTAAAAGTCCAATCTTAAGAAAACATGATGGGTCACTGACCTGTCCCAGTAAAGTGAGGTAGTGTGCGTGAAGTGCGCTTGTGTGTGAAATGGGGTAAATTGACAGAATCTGATATTTTACCCACCGCTACCGTCGCCTGAAAATTACTAGAGTTAAACCAAGATAATTCTGCAACGATTTTGATAACACACGCAGTGCAAGTGTTATTTTAAACGCAAAACTTCTATGAAATTATGACGTATAAATAACATTTGCACTAGTTGCACTGCGTATGCTATCAAAATCATTGAAGAATTTTCTTGGTCTAACTCTATTCATTCACCAGTCAAGCTAACATGTAGATACAGGGTCAACCAAAAAACCAACCAAAAACGCGAGATCAGCAAGCGCGAAATTTTTTGTTCGCAAGGCCGGGTACCGATTTTCACCTGGGCCTAAAAGTCCGAAGTGCCCCAGTGAGGCGAACTTTCATGCGAAGTCAAAGCCGTGCTTCAGGCTTCAGGATAAGTAAGTTAAGCACAGACTTCAACCATTGTCCATTGTATTAAAAAGCGAGACCACAGGCCGAGCATGGCGCAGCGAGGCCAAAGGCTAAGCTGCAGTAGAGGACATGTGGAACACAAACCAATGGTAATTTAAGGTAAAAAGTGAGGCTAAGGTCGAGCATTCGTATGAAAAACTGTACTGGGGACACTTTTAAGGGTTTTTTCTTCGTTTTAATTAATAGTCAGCTGTTCAGCCTCGCAAAATATTAACTATTGAGAAAATCAACTTTGTGGAACTAGTTGAGCGTAGCCTTTAGCCTCGCTTAAAATTTGCCATTACAGGTAGATAGGAAAATGACTGAATAAGAGCGAAAAAGACATCGTTCGACTCGGGCCGAGCTGATACTCGGACAACTGCTACGTGCGACAGTGCTATCTCATTCACTCCGATACAATTAGACAGTGTGCGGGTTATAGGTGTTGACAGCCTCTTAAAACTGCGTCGACCGTCCAATGGCGCCCTCATTAGTGGAATTGTGTTTTATAATAAACCAATTAATTTCTGTACCTACATGTACCTACTGTACCCCATACAACCATTTCCAGTCGCCGTTACGACGCGGTGTTGACACATCTTGTGTCGACACCGTCTGTTTCGGTCACAATTCCAGTCGCAGAGTCGTCGCCGTGTCGACACAGTTACCAGAAATGGGGAAGGGTCGACACATGACACAAAGTGACATAAAGTGTGGTCGCCGTGTGCACACATTGTTTCGGGTTTGCGACTACTTTATGCCAAAAGGAGAGGGCGCTAGTGTCCTAACATAAACATCGGCTCCGTAAATAAATACCAAGAAAAAATATACGCAGTAATCTGAACACCGTAAAAGCAATTTCATTTTGAAGAATAAGTGAAAATGTGCAGTGTAAAATGTGGACAGTGAAAAAATCGACCGGGAAGGGACCAAAAACATTAAAAACAACAACCCAGTGATACAAACAGTTTTCGCTTTTGTTTGTGTTTAAACTATATAGAAAAAGTGAAATCCTAGCAAAAGCGGACAAAAGTGACAAACAACAAAACAAAAAACATTTAAAAACCATAAGAAAGAAAAGTGAACTACAAAATAACCTAACTTTACGAGAAACAAAAGAACCGTTATTTTAACAGACAACCTTCCTTGCCAACGAATACGCAAATTTTTGATCTAAGCGCCATCTACAATCTATCGCTTGGACTACAACAAGACCTCGCACGGCTGACAACGATCCAAGCTCGAAGCTAACATCAATACTACCTCGCGATCTTAGTAGTACAAAGAAAACATGACAGGGGGAAGCACTAGCGCCAAAAACGACGACATGGGAGAGCTGCATAAGTTACTTATGGAAATAAAAATGGATATGAATCAAAAATTTACAAAATTAAATGAACAAGTTTCGCAAATTAACCAAATGGAAGTCAAAATAACCGCATCTATAACAGGCCACATGGATCAAAAATTCGAACAACTGAACGACGATCTAGGAAACCTACGATTAAAAATAGAAAACCAAGAAAAAAGACTTTACATGATAGAAAAAAACAGTGTACAGCGAAACCTTATATTCTACGGAGTCGAAGAAAACGAAAAATCATACTTTCAGTTACAGGACAAAATACTAGACATAATAAATAAGACTATAACAGTACATATACAGGATTCCGAACTTCAATCCGTAAGGAGAATGGGCAGGAAAAGTTCGCGCTGCAGACCAATATCTGTAGTATTCACAACACTTGGTAAAAAAATAAAAGTACTTCAAAATAAAAATAAACTAAATGGTACAAAAATCTATTTGAAAGAAGAATTCCCGGCTAATATATTAAAAATCAGAGAAGAACTTAAACAACAACAACAAAAAGAGACAGAGAAAGGAAATATAGCCTACATACGCTACGACAGGCTCATAGTAAAACAAAACAAAAACGAAACAACTAATAATAAAAGACTACTATCCCCCCAGACCCCACCAAACGTATTTAATCAGGAAACCAGTATAAGTAGAGAAAAACAAACAACACAAACTCACAAAAAATATAAAACTTCACAAAACTCCATGATGTCCTACGTAGTACGAAATGAAGAGTCATGAAGATTAGAGGCCCCCTCCAACCCTATAACTACAACGTCATCACAAGTGTATATCAATCAAAACAACAACCCGGTCCCAATACGGCTGGTCACCGCGGGATCGTCAGACCACAACCCTCCAGCTTTAAAAAGAAATACAAAACAAGAGAACTGTTTATTAATTTGCACCTACAACACAAGAACATTAGCATCAACAGAAAAAATGTTAGAATTTAAAAATGCTATTGAAACAATTAATTACGATATAATTGGACTATCAGAAATTAGAAGACAAGGCTACAGTATAGAAGAAGATGAAACACATATATTTTGCTATTACGGCGAAACACAGGGCCACCTAGGAGTCGGCTTTCTGTTACGGAAAAAGTACAAAACAAACATAATAAGCTTTGTGGGACTCTCTAAGAGAGTCGCTGTACTAAATCTACAATTTGAACACGAAACAATGTCTATTATACAAGTACACGCGCCCACTAGTGCCTCTCCTGATGAAGACATAGAAACGTTTTACCATACTATCGAGAAAGCGCAATTGATTTCGGAGAAAAAACAATTTATAATTGGAGATTTTAATGCGATTATTGGTACACCGAAAAAAGAAGAGAACTTCATCACAGGAAACTACGGGTCAGGAGTAAGAAACAAGAGAGGACACAGACTAATACAGTTCGCCACAGAAAACAAACTTACGATAGTTAACACCTTATTCCATAAAAACTTAAAACAACGATGGACATGGATATCGCCGGACAAAAATACTAAAAATGAGATAGATTATATTTTAACTACTCACTCGAAAACTATCAGAAACTATGAAGTCTTGACACCGAAATTTCCGTCGGACCACCGTCTTCTACGCGCAACAGTGATGGTATCAAAACAAAAATTTATTCGAAGAAAATTTCAAAAACCCCTGCCACATGTTTTTAAAAACGAAGAAGAAAGTATTCGGTACAAAAAGAGATTACAAGAAAACATTGAAGAAATAATAAACAGTACTATGGAAGAGACAACCCAAAAATTATATGAAAAAATAACAAAATGTATATTATCGAGTGTAACAAACTCTACAACTAAAAACAGTAAAGAAAAGTCGTCGATAATATCAATTGAGACTAAACAGTTAATAAAACGCAGACATGACTTGCAGAATAAAAAACCACTTACGAAAGAAGACAAAACAACACTGAAAATGCTATATAAAAAAGTAAACAAAAACATTAAACAAGAATATAATCAACATAGAATATTAACACTAGAAAAACACCTATCAACATCGGGAAGCATGAAGAGAGCATACAAAGAGCTTAATAAAAGCAAAAATTGGATATCGAAATTAAAGTCCAATTCTACCGACACAGAAAATAGACAAGACATACAGGAAATTGCGACTCAATTCTATAAAAATCTATACAAGAAAAGACAATCAACCCTTATGGAAAATAAACCTGATATTCCTGAAAACAACGAATTAGAAACACACCATAGTCCAATCAAAAGCTTCGATGAAAAGGAAATACTTCAGCTAATAAATAAACTGAAAACAAGAAAAAGTCCTGGACCAGACGGTATAACAAATGATTTATTAAAGGCTAGCTGTCCATTCATACTCACACCCCTAACTATGCTTTTTAATAAGATACTACATACAAAAAAAGTACCACATGAATGGACTGAATCAAACATAACTATTATCTACAAAAAAGGAGACCCTACTGAAATTTCTAATTATCGCCCAATAAGCTTAATGTCCAGTCTCTATAAACTTTTTTCAGCAGGAGTACAGTCAAGAATAACACCACAAGTAGAGGCCTATGTTGGTGTAGAGCAGGCAGGTTTCAGAAAAGGTTTCAGTACAATCGACCTTGACCTGCAGGTAGTAGAGCAACTTATAGAAAAATACTCAGAATTCAGGAGACCACTCTACCTTGGGTTTATTGATTATCAAAAAGCTTTTGACTCTATCGACCACGAAGCAATATGGAACTCTATGACTGCAGCAAAAATTCACCCTACATACATAGAAATTATTAATAACATCTATGAAAATTGCAAAAGTAGAGTCAAGCTTGAAAATACCGGTCCTGAAATAAAAATAGAGAGAGGAGTACGGCAGGGTGACCCGCTATCTCCGACCCTATTTATAATCGTCCTAGAACAAACGACTAAAAGCTTAAATTGGAATAACAGAGGCATAAGAATGTCACTACAGGAACTTACACATCTCTGCTTCGCTGACGACATCGTGCTAGTTGCCGAAACAGCGAGAAATCTGCAGTACATGATCTCATCACTAAGTACAGCTAGCAAACAAATTGGCCTGGAACTTAATGTACAAAAAACAAAATTGATGACAAACTTCAAGGAAACACCCATTATCATAGAAAACTCAGAAATTGAATACGTAAAAAGCTTCGTGTACTTAGGTAAACAAATATCTTTTAACGCAACAAACAACTTAGAAGAGATAGATAGAAGAATCAAGAAAACTTGGAATATGTTTTGGAGTAAGAAAGAAGTTCTAAAAAGCAGTCTCCCACTTAAATTGAAAAAGGTAGTAATAGACTCTTGCCTACTCCCAACTATGACATACGGCAGTCAAACATGGAAATACACCGAAGATGCCAAAAACAAAATTAGAAGCTGCCAAAGGGCTATCGAACGAAATATTCTGAAAATAAAACTAAAGGATAAGATAAGACACAGTGATATTAGAGCAAAGACAAAAATAATAGATGCGTTAGAATACAGTCTAAAGTCCAAATGGAAATGGGCCGGCCATGTTGCTAGAATGCACGCCAAAAGATGGACTAAAGTGGCCACGCTGTGGAAAGGGCCAGACGGCAAAAGAAGACACGGCAAACCAAACGCCAGGTGGTCAGATGAACTCCGTGACATAGATAAGGACTGGCCCAATACTGCACAAGACAGAAAAAGATGGCAAGAGCTGGAGGAGGCCTTTACCCGTGAGGGGTCCTAACCAAATTATATAAAATAATTATAGTTACAAAAAAAAAATAGTTTAAGTGTACAAAATATATTTAAAAAAAAAAGATTTTAATTACCTTTTTGTTATGTAAATTTAATCTTTGGTTATGGAATAAATGGGCTTTTTATTTTTATTATATTATTATTATTATGCCAAAATCATTCGTTCATTCGTTCATTTTGTTCCTGTCAAATGGAAACTGTCAGATGGAAAAATACTTAAATAAAAATAAGTGACATTAATACGCCATCTCTAAAACGGATTACAAGACGTAATTATATATTGTTTGCATTTATATTACAATATGACTTAAATTATTATGGGGAATTAAACTGCTCGAGTGATTTGATAAACTAAGTGTAATATAATCAACGCGCCACCACATTGTTTTAGTTTAGCCGGAAATGAAATTGTTTACTTCTCAGTGCCTGTGTTCATAACTATATTATTTGAAGCATTTTTAGTACTTCGATGCGTATACTATACTTAAATAACAGAAATAACGCTTTACATACTACGAAACTTGTTAATTGTGATGTATAAATATGGTTTAAGGCTGAGAAATATTGCAGTCACAAAGTAGTTGCAATGTTTCGACTTTGTGTCGACTCTGTGTTGACACATGACACGCGCTGTCAAAAGTAATAACAAAGTTACTGGTATGTTACTGGATTTGCAAAATGGCTCCTTGTGTTGATTTGTTTTCAGATATTCTCAAAGTGTAAAAATGCCGTGGTCAGAGATGGGCATTAATCGATTAACTGTTTATTCGACTAATTAATGGAATAAAAAAAGTTAATTCTCAAATTTTAATCGCGATTAGTTTAGTCGACCTAACATAGATTGAAATTGAACTAATCTGAATATTAATCGAATAAATTATCGATTAAATCTCGATTGAAAGTTGACAGGGGGCCATTTTTGTACGTAAAAATAATAGAAATGTCTTGCATGCAGATGGTAGCAAAACACTTTGTCATAAAAGTCGAGATGGGTGTCGATATATAGGTTTTAGGGAGTGCCGATTTCGAAAATAATGACCATTTTGGAATCCGAAATGGCGGCCATGCACTGTGTCATAAAAGTCGTCATGGATGTCGTTTTATACGTTTTAGGGGGCCCCAATTTTGAAAATGATGACCATTTTGGAATCCAAAATGGCGGCCATGCACTATGCTATAAAAGTCGTCATGGATGTCGTTTTATAGGTTTTAGGGGGCGCAGATTTCGAAAATGATGACTATTTTGGATTCCACTTTTATGACAAAATACGTAGCCGCCATCTTGGATTATAAAATGATCATCGTTTTCGAATTCTGCACTCCCTAAAACCTATAAATCGACATCCGTGACGACGCAAGTTATCTTTATTTTCAGATCTAACAAATTGCTACAGAATACAAAGGACAAAAAAGAAGCGAGGAGGTAATGAAACAAGCAAAAATACAGATGATTCCTCGACGCAATTGGGTGATTCTTAAATTGTGTCCAGATTTTTTTTGTCATAAAAGTTTATATTTTTCACATATTACTCTCACAAGTTCCGTGACATTTCGACCTTGTAATTTTTTAAGTAAATGTTTTTGTTTATCTATGAGGATCTCACTAGAATAGTATAATCAAGGTATGTTTATATTTGATGAATGAAATAGTAACGCAAAAAAAAAATATATTTGTGTTTTATATTCCTGCCGAAGACTTTTATTTTACCTTTTCCTTCTACACAAGTTTGGCCAAGTAATAAGAATTTAGGGCTCTCAATTTTATTTTGACTTCTACAACAGTAAAGCCACGAGGCCATGTTTGGTATCGTTTTCGTATAAATTCGCAGTACCAAATTTAGTTAAGGTGTCACATTGACACCATTCCGAAGTAAAAGTACTTTTAGCGATGGCCAGGATTTAAATAAAAATATTAAAAACAAATCGACTTATTTATTTTAAATTACACAATTATGATCCTTAACATTAAAACTACTCTCAATAATTAATAACTAAAATACACAGAAATCTAAAAAATGTACAGAATTGACAAAGGCTTCCCTAAACAACCCTTACTCCACGTTGCTGGTGCAGAAAAAGAGACCGGTCTGAGGTGTGCTCCCCGCTTATAAAGGCTTGTGAGAGGGGTGGTGGTGGTGACGTAGCATGACGTCGCACGCAATTGTCATCTGTCTCCTTTTAGTACTTAAACTTATTAAAATACTTTCTTTTAAACTCCTCTCCACGCTTAAACTGCTGAACAGTTTTAATTTAAATTTGGTACACATATATTTTGAGTCCCGAGACAGGATATAATAAGTTATCTCAAAAATCATCCTTTAAAGGTGTGAAATGAGGTGTAGGGGGGAATTCAGAATTGACTTCTTGAAGTTAATACTGTTTAAGTTTAGGTTTGAAGTCATGTTTTTTCATCATTTTTAACTAAATCAAAGATGTAGACCATCCCAAATTTCATATAAATCGGTTCAGCGGTTATTGATTTCCCATACAAATTTCCACGCCACTTTTCACACCTTCAAAAGATGATTTTGGTTATAAGATCTATCCTATGTCCTGTTCCGGGACGCAAACTATATACCAAATTTCAACAAGCCAAGTCAAATCTAACCTGCTTTAAGATCTCACATTTTTTTTAAATAACAGCAATTGTTATAGGTATCCAATTCTATTTCATTGGTTATGCTGAGCATCGCGAAATCCCAATACATGGTGTGTAACGAACCAAACCCGCTTGAAGACCCTCTCATTATCGATGGACAGCAAGTCACTCGGTGTGACGAATACAGATATTTGGGTACCATGGTGCACAGCTCGGGAAATTTGGAGGGAAACTTGCAGCACCGGATCGCCGCTGCCTGGCTGAAGTGGCGGGAAGTCACTGGCGTTACCTGTGATCGGAGGATGCCCGTGAAGCTTAAGGGCCTAGTCTATAAGAGCATAATAAGACCGGTTCTGACCTATGGGAGTGAAACATGGGCTATGACGCAGAGCCATGTCCGATCTGTCCAAGTCGCCGAAATGAAGATGCTCCGGTGGATGTGCGGGGTAACGAGGCTCGATAAGATACGCAACGAGTACGTTCGCGGTAGCCTCGGAGTACGTGATATCGCCGATAAGCTACAAGAGAGCCGACTGAGATGGTTTGGGCACGTAAAAAGAAGACCTCCTGATTACATCGGGAATGTTGCTATGGATCTGAACATTGTCGGCTCCAGAGGAAGAGGAAGACCGAAGATGAGATGGGCAGACACCATAGCAAAAGACATGAGGGCCTGCGACGTTTCAGTAGACGACACGTCCGATCGCGCGAAGTGGAGAGAAAAGACCAGAAAAGCAGACCCCACAATCAGATGGGAATAATAATGCTGAGGAGAGAGAGAGTTATAGGTATCCAATAAAGCAAAGAAATAGAGTTTAATACTTGTTTATAATGTTATTTTGTTCTTATAAATACATATTTGGATTTTGCATAGAACTTGGCACTCATTTAGATCTCCATTCTTTTTGCGGCGAACCCCACAGCCAAGCATAATTTTTGTATTGAACTTGGCTCTCCTTTTTTACATTTATGTTTTTGATGGGATTTAACTTACAAGATTTGACACGTACAAACATACTTAGTTACATAGGTACAATTTACATACATAACACAGTTAAATTTAAAAAAGTAAAAGCTTATAAAATATGTATTACGTCATTCATAAATTACGTCATTTCAAATTAGGGGGGGGGGGGGGGGTCTGGACGTCGGATGATGGTAGCATGACGTAGGAGGAAACGGGGTCATTTGAAGCATGATTTTTGGATGATTTTAGGGGGGGGGGGTCAATTATCGTCAAAAATCGATAACGTAATTTATGGACAGCCCCTTAGTCATGTGACAGACAGATGACATGGTTAAAAAAAACCAAATGGAAAATATAAAGCATTTATTAACATATTGTGACATTTGATTATATACAATAGCTACACACATTAGCTTAAGGCAACAAATAATTATAGCTTTGTTACAACCCCCTCCAGCCCACAGGCCTATTTTTAGGACAAAATGTAACCAATATGTCAAATAAAACCATTCTTGCCTTACTATTATTTATACTTTATTAACTTTAGAGAACAGAAGAGGCATATTAGAACCTATATTTTTGTGTGACTGGTTTTTTAATACTTACCAAGTCCCTTTTAAAGCTTTTTTATACATTTTAGAAGCAATTTCAGATAACGGTGTGGAAATCGAAAGCGACGACATTTCATGGGTAGTCATTAATTCGATTAGATAACCTACTTTAAATATGTAAAAACGAAACAGTGCCCTACGATTAGGACAGTGTTTTTTTTTTAATTTTAAATGGTAGGCACAGACATAACGCGTATTTATATATGATATCTTGTTTCTATGTAATTGTGTAGATGTATTATCCGTTGGTGATCCTTAAATAAATAAAATAAAATAAATTAAATAAGATATAGGAGACAAACGAGATAGCAAGTAATGCCCGTCGGCCATGGACGCCCGCGACACCGGAGGGGTTGCAAGTGCGTTGCCGGCCTTCAAGATGGGAGGCTTCTTGAAGGTTTGAAGGTCGCGCCAGTCCGGAAACACCGAGGGCGATTTCAATATATATTGTCCTAAAAAAAGGACATCGGGCTTTACGATAAAGACGATTGTGACATATTACTTTGTTTTCCTTAGCTAGCTTCTATTACAAATGATACAATGTTCTTAGTCCAAACATTTAAAACTTAAATAAGTCCATTTATAATAAAAATAGCTTCTTAATACATTAAATAAAGCGAGCAACACTTGGAAGGAATATAAATGGTATTCTAATTCATTAAATTAAAATATCCCTATCAATTCAAAGTCGTATATATACAGGGTGATTCATGAGACGTGAGCAGGACTAATCCTGCACACTCAGTAACTGATAATTGATCGATCACCGTCGTATTTAGGTGAAACAGCCAGATTTTTTCCTATTTTTAACTTTTTGGTGAAGGCAAATTTAATCCTCTACAATCATGGTCACCCTACAAGACCTAATTAATAAGCATAAAACCTCGAATTTTTGATTACGAAGAAAATAAACTGTCAAACTTGAGTGAGATACGAGTTTTCAAAAGTAACCAGACCGCGATGACAGTGGTGACATTCAATTTGACACAGAATATCGGTAGTTTAGTATTCTAATTTTAGAGTGACCACGCATGTCGTAAATAAATTAATAACTTTTTTTTTCAACACGACTAGAAAATTAACGTTAACCTCACTAATACTGATACGAAAGTGTTGCTTATAATCTACGAAATGCGCAGTATTAGTCCTGCTCACGTCTCCTGAATCACCCTGTATATGTTATGGACCAAGTGATTAATGTGGGCATTATGAATAATGAGAAGCTATATTGGGCCAAGTGATTAATTATTATCTAAACTTCATTATTTATCACATTGTCTGGTCATTATGAATAGTTATTGCTAAGTGATCGTTGGGCAATATGATAATAAAGATATGTTACGGGCACTTGGACCGGGCAGTATGAATACTGCTCTGCTTCTAGCCGGGCAATGTGATCAATTCGGTCGCGTCGTGGTATTCCTGTGGGGGGTTGCAATTCTAACCTAACCTAAACCTACTGTTCTGTAACCCGTTTCTTTTCTGTGTGGGTCTGCGGGCTTGCAGTTCTAACCTAACCTAAACTTAACGTAATTAACTAATTATCAAATTGCCCAATAGGTGATAGACATTATTTAAAGTGCCCAGGCAATTTAATAATTTGAATAGTAATTATCAAATTGCCCAATAGGTGATAAGCATTATGTAAAATGCCCGGGAAATTTAATTAATTATCAAATTGCCATCTCATATTGGTCATTTTTCATAATGCCCGGGCACTATGAAAAATGCCCGATTTATCACTTGGTCCATAACATATACACAAATGAAAACACACAAAATTGTTTGTGACGTGGATTAAACTTAAGAGGGGCTTTTCCTTTCACAAGCCTTTAATAGGTACCTACAGTCAAAGAATTTAATATCAGTACCATTTCGTACCTTGTCACAGTGAACCAATATGCAAGTCGCTGGGGACCTCCTACTGTTGTCACAGTGAACCAATATGCAAGTCGCTGGGGACCTCCTACTGTTGTCACAGTGAACCAATATGCAAGTCGCTGGGGACCTCCTACTGTTGTCACAGTGAACCAATATGCAAGTCGCTGGGGACCTCCTACTGTTGTCACAGTGAACCAATATGCAAGTCGCTGGGGACCTCCTACTGTTGTCACAGTGAACCAATATGCAAGTCGCTAGGGACCTCCTACTGTTGTCACTGTGACAAGGTACGGAATAGTACTGAAATTAAATTCCGTGCCGGTACATAAACTATTCCACATCAAATATTTTAGAGGTCAGTGGCAATCGCTTTCGTAAAAAGTAGTGCTTATGTCAATTCTTAGGATTCGTTGTCAAGCGGACCCCAGGCTCCCATGAGCAATATGCTGGGATAACACGAGGAAGATGATGACATAAACTATTCCAAGACCGGCATGGTTCCATCGCCGTACAGCGAGGTACAGCCTGGCGAAAAAGAGTACAAGCAGGCGTGGCTCACTCCGCGATTTCGTTGCTTTGCTACAGGTAGCTAAAAGTACATCCGTTCGGCCCCAATTTTGGGGTTAGCCATAAGCCGCGCGTGGCACTGTCGCCTAGCGGCCATATCTGTGCTGATCGTAACAGACGCGTTTTGTTAGAGAGTGAGTCTTCTGTACTTAGTACTATTATTTATTCTGTGGTACAAGTTAAAAAGTGGTAACACTGTAGTGTCGTCCCGTTCTCTTATATGTATTGATTTGAAAGGGACGACACTATAGTGCTGCCACTTTTTAATTTCTACTCTTTTTTGCCAGGCTGTAACGCTGCTAGTGTGATGGGGACCTTTGGACCCGGCATGGCTCAGAACGGGTTTTAGTTTCTTAAGTATTGTACATATTGTAAAATGTATCCTTTGTGAAACCTAAAAAAGACCGGCATATAAAATGTTTGGTTAGGAAGACCGTCATGGCAAGATCTCTTGTATTAAATACGTACTTCACTCACAGTCAGAAAGGAAGAGTTTGTCCTTCCTGCATGTGTACAAACGCAAGAGTTGAGTTAGAAGCGACATAAGAGCTTGTAGACGGTCTTACCGGATAGTCGGTCTTCTCCACATTGACCTTAGATATATCTAGGATGTTTGATAACGTTAAAGCATTTCAATTTACATAATTTTACCCCAATGTCACATTTGTTCTGGTTTCCTTTCATAAACAGTTTGTTCAAATAACTACCCACAAGAACCATTCACTAACCTGGGGTTAACCGGTTAAACCTGGAGTTGCCATGGTTACCGGTACACTTTGACAATGAGTTAACGGTTTAACCGGCTAACCCCGGGTTTATCGGATGGTGCAAGTGGCGCTAAGAACGGTGAAATCGCGAAAAATGTTTCTTTCGGTGGACAGTTATTGTTCGATGCTCGTGGTTTTGCAGTTTTAGCCTCCAAAGTCCCAGTTCATTTTTTTATTCTGAATTAAGAACTTATTTTCTTCCTAATGGAAGACTATAATTAGTTCAAAATCGATTTGAATTTGTCCTTTTAAAAGGACATCGGGATTTAGGAGGTTAATATCAGTTTCAACATAAGCAATATTGCTTGTCTTTGGCGCGGTAGGCTGCTTCGTCTTTCAGTAGTTGCACTCGCAGCTCCTCGACGTTTTTCATCACCCGCTTGTCGGCCGCGCAGTCGTCCACTATCTTTTGGAAGAGTTCCTCTAAAACAAACACAAAATAAGTTAATAATTTAATATAAATTAACTTCTAAAAGGAAGTTACCGACTCGTAAAAAAATCTGTTTTTTAAGGTTACGTAGCCAAAATGCCAAAAAATCTAGATAGGAAATGTACTTGTAAACTCTGACAGAACAGGTCCAACATTACTCACTTATGGGCTTTTTTTCTCACCAAATTAATTTTCGCATATTTCGCAAGCATATGATTTCTCCCCTTAACCATTGCACTTATCCCCATCCTCTACAGTCTTGGACTGTAATTACTTCAAAGACCTCTCGCCGTGCCAGACAAGAGCCCTAAAGCTATTTGAAGCACATGTTGCAAGTTTATGTTTTCTCTAATATCACTTACCCACGTTTTCTCCAGTTTTGCTAGAGGTCAAGAAATGTCCCCTTAGTCCTTGGCTGTACGTGGCTACGGTCTCCTCTGGGACCTCGCGCTGAGCGAGGCCGGAGTCCAAGAGGTCTTTTTTGGTGCCGCAAAGGTACACTTTGCAATCCTGGAAGCATATTTATTTCGTGTTTAATTTTTATGGTATATATATATGTCGGAGAACGGCTGAATTGTGCCATCTATCGCCTTCAAGAGGCGTTTTATCACGCAACCTTTGACAAATAGAGCAAACTAGGGTGTTACAGTACACCTGAGTGGCGTGGCGTTCGGCGCAGTTCCGTCAAGGCGTCATAGAGTGCGCTGTCAAAACAAATGAAATCCAGAACAATTGAAGTTATGCCGTCTGTGGCGGTTCCTGGGTCAAATCCACTGGTTTGCTTTGGATAAGATGTGTAAAATACTGTAAATTGTGTAACGTGTGCAATGATTTGTAATCAGTCTTGTCCAGTAAAGACTGTGAGTTGAATGACGTATTTCATTGAATGCCCTCGTCATCCACGATTGAAAAATAAAGTGTAATCCTAAAAGCGCCATTCGGATAAGAGGAAAATACTGTCTGTAAAACATTCAAATGAGTGCTGATAAATATCTAACAATTATCACTCATAGCCGGTCAAACAAGTTTGTCAGTAGAAAAAGGCGTGAACTTCAATTTTCTATGGGAAGATAACCCTTCACGCCGACATTATTTAAATTTGCCGCTCTTTTCTGCTGGCGGAAATTGCTTGACAGAGTATAAAAGTCCATCCTACCAGCCAATGTGAGGGTGATGACACAACTCAATATTTACATGATAATAATTTGCATAAAATCACATTATTTTATTAAAATATTTTGCTTTGTGTAAGTTTGAGTAAACACATTTCACTACTTTATAAATTATAAACTAGATGAATATGTCATATACTTACAAAAGAAAAACTGAACAAGGCCTCCAGTGCCCAGGGCGGCCGGGTTTACGAACCATACTGTTCTAACCACTTACGAGTTGGAAACAAGATACCTTAACCGTTTGAACGCCACAGACGTCAAGTGACGCGCGCGGCTACAACCCAGTATCAACCTTTGCGCATTCCAACAAGGTGCAGGATGACGCGCCGCGCATGATAGGCGTCGCGTTCAAAGGGTCTGCTCTACTTCATTAATAAAGATTTTTTTTTATCCGTCAAGATTTTTTTTACCTCTTCAACTGTCCTTAGCTCAGTGAGCCAGTGTCTCAGCCTGCTCCAGGAGAGAAGAGAGGATGGCTCGTAGCAGATGACGGCGGCGTGCGCTCCTCTGTAGTACATACGCGTCATTGCTTCATACCTGACCAAAAGATAAAATAACTAACATTATCTTGAAATCTGTCTTGAAAGTACCCAGCTAATTACGTTTATTATTTGGCCTGACGTTTCGAACGCGACGTTAGGTTCGTGGTCACAAGCAGACTGGTGAGTATTGTATCAACATCTTCTTGCTGCGCGGGTTTTGCGAACTACCCGCACTTGATCTTGATTATTCACTTGTACGCTAGGGTTGTCACTCTGCCTACACATTAAGTTACATTGAAGCTTGTATGAGGGAGGTTACAAATACCTTTCACTGCCGGCGGTGTCCCAGATGCCAACATTAAAGTCTCTACCATCGGAGCGCATGGTTTTTGCGCAAAATGCTGCACCAATAGTCTGAAATATAATTACATTACAAAGCTTGAATATTCAATTGTTGTCAAGACAATTATTATTATTGAGTTCAAAAGCATTTTATTCACCTAGCTACATTTTTCAATGATACACTCCAAAGCTAGTTCTGAATAAAATATCAAAGAAAAGATTTCATTTTGTACTTAGCTTAGAAACAAATGGACAACATTCAAACACCTATAAGATTCTAGAGTTAGACCAAGAAAAGTCTGCAGTAATTTTGATAGCCCACGCAGTGTTAGATAATCAGATCATAGTTTTTGATTTTATCGCGAACAAACATACAAAACAGACAGACGCGGCTGGGGACTTTGTTTTATAAGGTGTAGTGATAATTTCATAGAAGTTTGACGTTTAAAATAACACTTGCACTGTGTAGGCTATCAAAATCGCTGCAGACTTTTCTTGGTCTAACTCTAACTATACTATGATTGTCTTTATTTAATTCCAATATAGGACTGGCTTTAGTGAACCACCTCAATGATTAACATCGCGTAAACACTTTAAAAGACTGAATCATTGTTTAGGAATAAACCTTTATCTAAAAACGTAAACATACTCACATTTTGATACGGAGTCCCTGCATTAAAGCTACAATTTACAAATCTGATCACCAAACTTGTTTTTCCAACATGTTCGCTCCCTAACAACACTATTTTGAAATCACAACGGCTCATTTTTGAGATTTTATTTCGAAAAAGTTTTCACCGACACTTGGACGACTCCTACCGAGTTTGAAAACGTTAAACACACTTTTATATGGCGCAAAACATTGCCAGATAATGTAATATCCTTGAAATTACATCCGTTTTAATGGCAATTGTAATTATGGTAATTAGACATCCAATTCGAACAATGTGAGAGATTTTGTGTACTTGGATTTAATATTTTTGCAACGATGATAAGACATTGTGAAGTGGAAAGTGACTAATGACTTTGACGTAGTTGAGGCGTTTTTTCACATATCGTAATCTTTTTTTTACTATTATGGCCTGGATGCGAGTCCTTTGTTTATTTGTACGGAAACTCTTCAACGCTTGTCGTTTCGTTTCGATAGGGGTTGGATAGGGGACCATTTTATAAGTATAGTCGGTCCAAACCAATTTGTCAGTCAGTAAGAATCAGGAAAACTATACTCATCCTTTTCTTTTGGGTGCTTGTACTAGTGTAAGACAAAGATAGTATGATTATCTCTGTCTATGATTGAAATGAGACAGTCCTTTGACAAACTATAGATTAGGTCGTATCGAGACGCCTTGTCTGCTACTTGTCTGTCATTATCTATACAAATCAGTCTGCCCATAGGCTGCCGATGTTTTTTTTATAATAAAGAATGTGTATTTGTTACGTGTAATAAGTACTTACCGAGCATGTTTGGAGGAATTGAATGAAACTAGGGTACCTAAGTATAATTTGCCTTTATTTATGGGTCATAAAAGATCAAGTGATCTTGATCCAATATTAACCCAAACCCCGAATTATATTAGAAAAAAATGGAACTAATATTTACCCCGGACACTAAGATAACAGTGCAATTGGTACATTTTCTGCCCAATCATTAGAATTTTGTACCAATTTTATACTAAACCAATTTCTGGTGGTACGCTTAGGGTTGCCAGATGGTCGGGATTTGGCGGCTTCCGATTTTTAGCATGTGTTCCCGATTCCCGACAAAGTGAAAATTGTCCCGAAAAACAGCTTCAAGTTATAAAACAATAATTTCAAGTTCCGAACTGTCGTCGAGCGAGCGAGCGAGCGAGCGACCCGCGTTGATAATATAGGTAGATAATGAGAAGACATTTTTTTTGTTAGTACAAGATCTCAAAGAATTTATACTATTTTTATATAAAAACGTCTATGGACAGAGCACCTGACGTAGTGCCAATAATGTAAAATATCGTTGTTTTTAATACAATTACTTTAATTAGAACGTTTTCTTTTCCCGACTTAGTCCCAAAAACCCGAAAAATTGATATTTTTTCCCGATAATAGCGCCTTTCGATCTGGCAACCCTAGGTGGTACGCTACATATTATTAAATTATATTTAGAATATAAAACATGATGTAGCTATTCAAAGCTCATCAAATAGTCTAAAATAATCATGACTAAAAATTTTAGTATAATCAAGTTTTTTAGAAACCATAATATCTTGTTCTTTTTTCTCAGGATAGATGATAGTAGCGCTTTCTCTTTCTTCCCTCGTCATGTCCTTGTCGCCCCAGCCCCAGGAATTGGAGCCATCTCCTGTCCTTTTCATTCTCCTTTGGATCATCTCGTCTGGCACAGTTTTGAGGTCATACGCCCAGCCAATGAGAGCGAAGAAATCTATGAACCATTTTGTGAAGTTTAGGTAATTTGTTCCTAGTTCTGCTGACCTGAAAATAAACAAATAGGTAGTTTATTAATTTTGTATCAAGCAGAAACGTCTACGAACGATGCTATTAAGCTAATTATTTGTTTCTAAGCCTAAAAAAATATTTTACTAGGAAACAAATATAGGCGCTATATAGCTATAATATAGCTATAATTGTCTTCCATAGTATTTTCTCAGAAACCTCACCTCAGTACTTTTTGTACCGAGACCGACTTGAAATAGCAAGACACGTTCGTACGTTTCCGAGAAAATACGAAGGAAAATAATTATGTACTACAATGGTATTTGGCCTCGCTGATAGAATATCATCGACTATAGCTGCGCTGAGCGAGGGTGGGGAAATTTAATGATTCTATTGGTTCTTAACAAACACTGAAACACACCACTCGCTACGCATCCTCGCACATCTCTGGTGGCTCGCTTCGCATCATCTATCTACTTATAATACAATGTTTTGTTTAGTTAGTATTTTCCTCGCGTTCGTATGGAGAAAGTTTTTGTGATTCAGTAGTTAGCAAAGTTTGTTTAAGCCTCGTGCCACTTTTTCAACTGATATTTCGCTTGCTCGGGTATCAATTTAGCACGAGGAGTTAAACAACAACTTTGCCCCTCGTAAAACAAATAAAGTTGTCTGTTTACTATGTACCAGCTATGTACATTGCAGTCCCCACACGGCGGGATTGTCATGCCATTTAGGGTTCTTGCTAAATTGGAAATTCTATAGCGTAAGTATTGAGCAACTAATTTAGCTAGGACCCTAAATTGCTCAACAATCACGGAGCGTGAATGGACCTACTAACCTGTAGTCCCACGGGAAGGTGTGGTGGTAGTTGTGGAACCCTTCCCCCAGGGTCAACATGTTACAAGCGGTATTCTGCCGCGGATATATCGTCTTGTCGTACGGTCTCGTGCCGTACCTACAACAAATAAACACAGGAGTTCTGTCAAAAATACAGGTATACATACAAACAGCAACACACTTAACGCCCATAGGTGGACCTTATGCCGTTTGTAACAAGGTTGAGGAACCAGTGTCTGTTAACTGTCGCCAGTTAACCAATGTGGGCGACGACAGTACTGCACACATTAGTGATGACATTTGTGATCATTTTAAACATGACATTTGTGATCCGTCCGTTGGTTGACGTGCCACGCTGTATTGATGCTCTCTCCCCAAAGGGTATGAGCATCGGTAGACCTAAGTGCATTGCTCTACAGTGCACAGTTAATTCACTTATGGGGCTGTCCATAAATTACGTCATCGATTTTTGAGGATTTATGAATCCCCCCCCTAAAATCATCCAAAAATCATGCTTCGAATGACCCCGTTTCCTCCTACGTCATGCTACCATCATCCGATGTCCAGACCCCCCCCCCTAATTTGAAATGACGTAATTTATGAATAGCCCCCATGATATGAGCTAGGTATGCTATTGACCAGCAAGATGCTATGGAGGTTTAGGCCGAATCGCAGCAGGTTGAGGTGCCACGCTGTGATGATGCTCTCTTATGAGCGTTGGTGACCGATGCACATTGCTCTACATTACACTGTTACCCACTTATGAGCTACGCTGTTGATCAGCAAGATGAAGTTGAGGTTGAGTACGAATCGCAGCAGGTTGACGTGCCACGCTGTGATGTTGCTCTCTTATGAGCGTTGGTGATCGATGCACATTGCTCTACAGTACACAGTTACCCACTTATGAGCTACGCTGTTGATCAGCAAGATGAAGTTGAGGTTGAGTACGAATCGCAGCAGGTTGAGGTGCCACGCTGTGATGTTGCTCTCTTATGAGCGTTGGTGATCGATGCACATTGCTCTACAGTACACAGTTACCCACTTATGAGCTACGCTGTTGATCAGCAAGATGAAGTTGAGGTTGAGTACGAATCGCAGCAGGTTGACGTGCCACGCTGTGATGTTGCTCTCTTATGAGCGTTGGTGACCGATGCACATTGCTCTACAGTACACAGTTACCCACTTATGAGCTACGCTGTTGATCAGCAAGATGAAGTTGAGGTTGAGTAAGAATCGCAGCAGGTTGACGTGGCACGCTGTGATGTTGCTCTCTTATGAGCGTTGGTGACCGATGCACATTGCTCTACAGTACACAGTTACCCACTTATGAGCTACGCTGTTGATCAGCAAGATGAAGTTGAGGTTGAGTACGAATCGCAGCAGGTTGACGTGCCACGCTGTGATGTTGCTCTCTTATGAGCGTTGGTGACCGATGCACATTGCTCTACAGTACACAGTTACCCACTTATGAGCTACGCTGTTGATCAGCAAGATGAAGTTGAGGTTGAGTACGAATCGCAGCAGGTTGACGTGCCACGCTGTGATGTTGCTCTCTTATGAGCGTTGGTGACCGATGCACATTGCTCTACAGTACACAGTTACCCACTTATGAGCTACGCTGTTGATCAGCAAGATGAAGTTGAGGTTGAGTACGAATCGCAGCAGGTTGAGGTGCCACGCCGTGATGATATCTTCTCCCCAGAGGGTCGGGATGAGCGTCGGTAGACCGAAGCACATAGCCCCGATCAAAGGTACTTTGTATCTGAAAAGACAGACATTTTTAAATCAATCATGATGAATACGTACTTATTGATCGTGCGAACCAGAACTTACTACACTTAAACTTATCACGTCGGGGTCACCACATTAGAGCAACATGGCTGGGTGAGTGAAAGGTACCGTTAACGGGTAGACTTAGACTGCTGTGTGTGAATGTGTTTTATACATCATGCTATCTTAACATCACATCTCTAATCTGCGGCGACAGACATTAGGTATCTTAACTGACTCAGCGCGTGCTCTAACCTAAGATAAACCTTAAGATAAACCTAGCCCCTCTGTAGCTCTAGGATTAACCTAGATTAAGTTATTGACACGCGCTGATAATATTTTGCTGCCGCCATACTTACTTCTTCTGAAAGCACAGCACCGGGTTGCTATAGATGTCGCTCATGTCGGTAGTTTTGCCTCGCTCCTTGACATCAGGGTGTTTCCTCACCCACAGCCACCCGATATGAGAGAACAGCATCCCCCTTTTAGAGTTGTGGGGGTCGGCGTCGGTGTCGCTGTGCTTGTGGTGCAGCCGGTGGTTCCGGACCCAGTCCGTCGCCGTGTTCTGGAGCCCTGTCGCACAAGGTGCAGTCAGTACTGAGGGCCAACCGCTAACCACGCACGAAGTTTTGCCTCTTTCGCACTTGCGTACGAATTCACAAGTGCTACAGAGAGGCAAAACTGCTTACGAGGTGCGCGGCAGGGCCTCAGGTTGGTAACGCGCTAATATGCGAACTAGTGCGAGCGAGGCTAGGCTAGGCGAGGCACTCGCTAGCGAATATGTAAGTGCATGTCAAGGGTGGTAGCCGTATCGTTCTTGTTGTAACGAAACGGCAGAGCCACGTATTTTCAATTTTGACTAAGGTGTAGATTTTATGAAGTTGTGTAGGTACGTACGTGTGGGTGTACGAGCCGGTGTGGTGGAAAAACCATTATGTCTGAGTCTCACGAGAATCACTACAACTTATAAAACAAAGTCCCCCGTCGCGTCTGTCTGTTTGTGTGTATGAATGTTCGCGATAAACTCAAAAACTACTCAATGGATTTTCACCTATCACTAGAGTGATTCTTGAGGAAGGTTTAAGTGTAGGTATAATTTGTTAAGGTTTTGTGTAACCCGTGCGAAGCCGGGGCGGGAGGCTAGTGATAAGTAGATGAAATGACATACCGATGCAGTTGAAGAGCATAAGCATAATCTCGAGAGGCGGCTTGGCCTTGAACGAGCGGTGCGACCAGAGGCGGTGCGCGCCGCAGACCACTCCCAGCTCTCCCATCACCAACCACAGGTACGCTTCCAAACAAATTATTAATATTATTTGTATGTCCGTTTTTAGGTTCCGTACCTCAAAAGGAAAAAACGGAACCCATATAGGATCACTTTGTTGTCCGTCCGTCTGTCTGTCAAGACCCTTTATCTCGGGATCGCATGGAGCAGCATGGAGCAGCATGGAGCTATCGAGTTAAAATTAAAACAATATTATTTTTACAGGCCACACCCGGTATGAAGTTATGGGCTTATTGTTTTGGTATAGAAATTATACAATATTTAGGTAATTGGCATGGCGGAAAACATGAAAACAAAAAAATATCAAAGCATTATAAGTAGAGGTTTCCCGAATTCTTTAAAAGTTAAGTACTAAAAATGACTGAATTACAACTTACTAAAGAAAATAGTCTTCCATTGTGCCGCAGTGAAGCACAGATAAAGACCATAGACGCCAGAGATGTGGGCCGCGATGTGAAGAATCAAGTAGAGGTAAATTATCTCATACTTTCTTGGCGGAAGCGACGCTGCGGGCTCTTCATGGCTGCGTGGAGCTACGTTTTTGGACTCTCGTGGAGGCATAGCTTTATTTAAGTATCTGGGATTGAAAACAATCTTTGGTCGGAAGGTTTTGGCCGAATACCGAATATTCGGCCCCTCTAGCGACCGAAGCGCTGAATATTCGGCATGACATGCGAATATTTTGACTCGCATACCGGTATTACAGATGTGGTATTTATGAAAACTGTTCGTCAACAAAGCACAACGTTTGCTGCCAAATTTGTGCAAAGTTAGCATGGTCAGAGTCAAATGATGGAGGATTTTTATTTATTTACCCCTCACACGAATGTTGAAACCCGGGGAAGTGCACGTCAAACAAATCAGTTAGGGCACGTGACATTAGGACAAACGTTGTTAGGGATTCAGAATGACACCCATAATTACATCCTGTCCGCTAACGTAAATAATTAACTCAAAACTTGTATAGAAATTACTTTGCATTCTAGAAGATAAATTATCACTTTGCCCACCGATTTAAAAAAAGTCTATCCGAGCGGAGGTGGTGATAGTGAAACAAACTTACCTCTTTGCTAACACTGACACAAACTAACTAAAATGAACACGGAAGAGCTCTTCTTTATATTGTTTGTAAGTTTGTATTTACCATAAAACAGCGTCATACATTTTTACGAGTTTTTACATAGTTTCACCCTAAGTACAAACGACAGTGGTCTTGTAATAAAATCGTACAAAGTAAAAGGCTGAATGTATTTATTTAACCGCCATTTTATAGCCATCTAAATTGTAATATCGTCACTTAAGGGTGTAGTCAGGGTGACAACCAAATTTCGTTAATAATTATTTAGGTTAAGTTCAGAGCCATAATACTGATTGTATTCTCATTGCCGTAAGGAAACAAGGTTGATTTTAGTTTCTTTTTTTTTTATTAGTGAGTTTTCGTTGTCACCTGACGATTAAAGCATTTCTAAACAAATACACAAAATTAACATCTGTGGCCCTAGGGAATAAGGGTACAAGTCTCGGGCAGCGCAGTTGTAAAAGGGCGTAAATTCCACGTAACACATATGCCCTTTTACACCTAAGATGGCTGTAACCTAGGTACTGAAAATTGACGTCACATTTTACGATTCTTTATTCAAAGAAATAAGTATAAGTTTACAGCTACTAAGAAGACACTTATACTGTTAATACATACTATACATAGTCAGTATCATTAACATGTATACATTTTTCGAACTATCTCTAGGATCTTAAATTAGACATACGTATATTACGTATTACTAAGTTACATAGGTAGAGATGACTAATGTTTTTTATAGCCTTGGGTTAAAGTTAGCTGTATATTGTAGGTTAAGTTAGGTCAGATTATAAATTACATTTCCCCTGTCTCGCTGTCGCTGTTAGTGATATAATGATATTTTTAATAGGTATATAAATAATAGCCAAACACGGAAGGTAATGAAGCATATTACATACAAGCGGCATCTTTCGCTCAGGTCCATCTGGTGTAGAATATCAAAATGTCCATGGTACCAGTACCATCGCCCACCCTGTTAACTGTACATCGGTGGACTTTATGCCTTTTGTAATAAGGTCCACCGATGTACAGTTAGGAGTGTTGCTGTTTGTACCCAGAAAGTACAATTCTATAAAATGAGAAATTAAAATGTCTACAAAAACAAATAAGAAGGATCAATTTAGGGGAAAAACCATATTCATGTGAAATCTGTAAGAAACAGTTTGCGAAAACCTATTTTTAACAAATTCCTACAGTACAGTACATTGTTTCTTACAGATTTCACATGAATATGATTTCTCCCCTAAATGGATCTGATTTAGGGGAGAAATCTTTCTTTAATAGTATGCTAATAATAGTTGGGGAGCCGACGATGCTAAATGTGTGTTTACTCGAGCGTCGTACAGATCTATTGGAATCGAAATATTAGATGATAAGAAGAAAATAAACTTATATAAAGTTTTTTTTTCCGCGAGCCGGAAAGCGTCTACAATTTTTTATTTTATTTCGGGAGGTTGGTGGAGGGTTAAAAAATCGTTAAGCAGTTTGTGGGTTTGGCCGTTTTTGTCCACGTTAATGCTATATTTTTTCTATAACTTAATATAACACTTATTTGTAGGCATTTTCTTAATCTAACGAACACTAGTTTGACGCCTAATTTTTACATTGTAACCGTGCCGTGTTTAGGCTAAGCCGTGTAAGGAAATGCGTTCAAATAATTATCAGATTTAGTCATAGCACAATTATAGCGTTAATTTGGAGTAATAAGACCAAATCCACAATCTGCTTAACAATTTGTTGAACCACCCCACCAACCCCCCACCAACCAAGGGCTCAACATAGATGGCTAAAAGGGGTAAAGGTAGACTACACGGGGTAGCAAGATATCACTCATATCTTAATCTGACGCGCTCGAGTAAACACAAAAATCCCCTCTTGGGCTCCCCTACCATAAGCAATAATGTGTAACTCAACCCACATTAATTTTGCAATATGTGAACTCAAAAAATTGACGGTTAAACTTGAATTTTTATTTCAATATTAATGCGGGTATTAAATTTGTAAAATACCTACATGGACGGATCTATTTAGGGGAGAAACCATATTCATGTAAAATCTGTAAGAAACCTGTTTGGGAAAACACTTTTTAACAACTAATAGCCGTGTGGACCCGGCTCATGCCTATAATTAGAGATGGTTCGCGGGTATTTACCCAATTTACCCACCCAGGTAAATACCCATCTACCCGGTATTTACCTGTATCTACCCAAATTAACGGGTAGATTCATTTCTTGTTGCACATGTCGATTTCTATTAAAGTGGAGATATAAACCAAGTTAATGGTTGTAATTATTGTGTGTCATTTAAAATGATATGGTTTAGTGAAACCTGCAGTTGTAACTAAGGAAATTTTAGTACAATTTTGATAAATATTAAAAAAAGGCCGTCATAAGAGTATTTTTTTTAGATTTGAGTAATTTATCGTACTTATACGTGGATAATATACATTCCGACTTCGGTCGGCGGGGGGTGTGGTTGGGGGGAGGGGAGTAAAAGTGAACTTTTTCATATTTCTTAGAATCTGTCATTAATATCGAAAAGTGTTGTATGTACAAGCTAAAGAAGACATAATTTTTTACAAAAAAGGTTATATACAGTTTTGCCCTAAAACTAACTGTATTTGACTTATGAGCTTCCCAAGTTGTGATACTGCACAATTTTTTTTTATTATCATTCATAAGTAGTCTTTATTTTCATCTTTCTAATGTATATTAAAAGCATTTTAAAACATTTCCGGAAGCCAGGGAATGACTTTACACGATTTTCATAATTGGACTGATATGTTAAAATCGAACTTCACCTCATAGCAACCTTTTCGTAATTAGTTTGAACATACATTTTATGTAACATTATAAAAAAATACTTAAATTAATCTTATTTATACTCACATACCATTAAACACATCAAATTTAGAAGAAAAACGAAAATACCCGCGTATTTACCCGTGGGTAGGTAAAAATCGGGTATTTACTGGGTAAATACCCTAGAGCGGGTATTTACCCGGGTAGTTACCCATCTCTACCTATAATACATGGATGGACCTATTTAGTAGAGAAACCATATTCATGTGAAATCTGTATGAAACAGTTTGCGAAAACTTTTTTTAATGAAGTACCTATAATACATGGATGGACCCATTTTTGTTTTTATTTAGGAGAGAAACCATATTCATGTGAAATCTGTATGAAGCAGTTTGCGAACGTTTGCATTTTTTAGAGTTATCAGAAACATGAAGAAAAGACCTTGGACACAGTAATTCATTTATTTTTATTATCAGTCATCAAATGTAAATTCCAAGTATTGAGGACTTTCATCGTCATCCGTTTGTTCGTCATCTTCTTGTTCCTTCTCTCCCTTGCTGTTCTCTCGGTGGTGTTCAGGATTGTCACCGGCTGCCGTCCGTTCATGTAGTAGTTGCCTCTTCCTCTTCCCGCCGCGGTGCTTGAGCCTGGTGTGCGTGTAGAGCGCGGCGCGGTACGAGAAGGCGGCGGGGCAGGAGCCGCACGAGAACGGCCGGAGCCCGTAGTGCGTCAGCTGGTGCTCCTCTAATGACTTTTTGACCTGCACGCACAAAACACTCGTATATTTCATTTCCAATAATAGTAGAACAACGTTTTATAGTAGGTACATACGGGCCTTTAAATTTTAATTACTGCACTAGTGCGGTAAAGCGGAACCATATGTACTGTAAGTTTTACATCCCTAGGGCTGTAAAGTGTGAAATGACTCAGATTACATGTCATTGACAACATGATCTAAGGCTTTTTATATACTAGGGAGTGCTCCCGATATTGGTTTCCTATACAAATACAGTATCGAAACCGGGAATTCCCGGTTCTGGCCATACACACTCAGTACCGGGAGCATTCCCTATTATTTACCTAGCAGGTTCTTGGCATTGAATGTGTTAACTTGCGTCTGTCGCACGCGTATGGTTTCTCAAACAGAACTACAGAAATGACACTTCCTACAAAAGTTTGACAGCGATTCAGGTATGAATTATGCTGTCCCTTTCTAATGTATGGCACTATCCCTTTCGGCTATGAATGGTTGTCAAAATTCAAATCATTATCTTATCTGTGGTCGTGCACGCTAAGGGACGTCAAGTCGTGTCAAACTTAATCGCTCGGAGCAATGCCGAGCCGAACCGAGCCGAGAATGGCCGAAAGGAGGAGGGTCTCCCCACTGTCGTTACCTTGAAGGTCTTCCCGCAGAGGTCGCACACGTGCGTCTCCCTTGTCGCGGCCACCTTGTCGTGCGCGCGCGCCACGTGGCGCCGCAGCGACGTGAAGGCCCCGAACGACGACTCGCAGCGCGAGCACGAGTACTTTTTCTGAAACGACCGAACCCTTCCTTATACACGGTCACAGATTATATAATAGTTCTTACGAACAGATACTTATCTCTCAAAGGAAACGCAAATACCTACCGTTTTGATACCTACACAAAAATACAATGGAGTGACCTTCAGCGCGCCGCTCCCCGCACCGCGCGCACCGGCACAACGCGAGGGTTGCTGACGCTTAGAAATGATAAATAAATACCTACTTAAACAGCGGAGTGAAATAAAAGGAAATCTAAATCTTAAATTATACCTAATATTCCGTTTATGCGTTAGTGTTTGTGAAATACTCATTTTAAAAGGTCATATGTCCCTGCAGTAGCCGCAGTGTTTCCGCCGTTTTATTATATAATAAAGAAAAATAAAAGAGAATCCATGAATACAGGTTACATGAATTATAAGTTAACCAGAGGATAAATAATTACGTACTTTCCGGTGTAAAGTTAACTTACTGTCGTTAAAATAAACATTTACCAAAATAAATTATAAATTTGCTACCTATTTCAAGTATACATTTGTCGTAATAAACACAATGAAATTCAATAGTACCTACTCGTACGTAGCTTGTAACTATCGTAAAAATGTACAGTGCGGCGCGCGGTGACGTGCGAGCGTGAGCGCGTGTGGCAACCAACTGGCTTGCTTTTCTACCGTGAACGGTAACAGATCCGTAGGAATAAATCCGAGCTCGCGCGGAGAGTTCCATAGACCTGACACGGTGTCTTTGTAAAACTCCGTTAACTTCGGCGTATGGCTGAGTTGAGGTATTTAATGAAAGTAAATGGCATAGTTCTTGTTTCGTTAAATTATTTAAATGCTGAAAAATTGCGTTCTTGTATAGTTACCAGGCCTCGGTGTATCCAGTCGACGTGGTCGCGCATCCAGTGCTTGTAGCGGAACCTCTTCTTGCACACTTCACACTCGAACCTGAAATCATTACAAAAATAATTAAATGAATTAAGTTTACAACTACATACAATAATATACCGGTGGGGTCTCTTTGTTTCCCATAAAGTTTTAAGTATGTATTGTTTGTCATATTAACGTTAGTCATAAAACTGAAACCGTTAACTTTTCAGGATTTTCGTAAGGTTATTCTGTAGGTAGCTTAGGTTAGGTTTGTTTTATGGCAATCCTGAAAAGTTACGCGTTTCTGAGAAAATCCAATTATGACTAACGAAAATTCGGACAAACAATACATTATGACTTAAAACTATTTGGGAAACGATAGGACCCATACCTAGGTATATATCTATGTCCAGTTCTAGTTTATGTCGCAAATAATTGTATTAATAAGTGTTTGGCAAAAATCTTTTTTGATGCAAACTACAAACAGCAACACTCTTAACTGTCCATCGGTGGACCACATACCTTTGTAATAAGGTCTACGAACTGTCAGTTAACAGCGTGGCTGATGGTACTAGTTTCTATCGCTGACTCTAATTTTTTTTCCACAGACAACTAATACTCATCGAGACAATTGTAATAAACCAACACACAATTAGTTTACGTTGTTTCATCACAGAGTTCCCATGGCCACCTCCTGTCTCCATCATCAGAGCTCGATGTCATCATAATATTGCATTGTCACCCGATTTACATAATGTATGTTAAATTTCAGCTCAATCGGAAAACGGGAAGCAAAATTTGCACTAACTTACATACGGGGCAAGTTAAATAAAATAAATAAATATTATAAGGACATTCTCACACAAATTGACTAAGTCCCCCGGTAAGCTCAAGAAGGCTTGTGTTGTGGGTACTCAGAAAAGGATAAATATAATATACAAATACTTAAATACATAGAAAACATCGATGACTCAACACAAATAAATGCCCTTACTGGGATTCGAACCCAACACCATCGGCTTGACAGGCAGGGTCACTACCCACTAGGCCAGACCGGCCGTCAAAGCTTGTATAATATTAACTTGTAGAGGTCCCTGGAGGTGTGCTTGAGGGTCTGGAGGTGCGCCTTGTACTGCGCGCGGTTCGGGAAGTGCAGCGAGCACTCCGCGCAGTCCTGCGTCGGCGCGGGCCGAGGGAGGCCCTGCAACAGGACGGGGGCAACACATACACTTAGTTATTTAGTTATTATGATACAAGTGCGGATTTCACCAACAGACATATACACGGTATTCACGAGTAACCCTTTCACGATTAACGTGAAAGATTTTAACAGTGTATTTCTGATCATATTAAAAAAGACTAAAATGTCCTATATACTTTTCTGTAATTCGCCTAGTTTCAGAGTTAATACCAATTAAAAACAATCACAGGATTGTTATAATGAATTCGATAAGTAACTCATTCCAAAAAAGAATGTTTCAAAAACAAATGTTTGCCTAAAAGGCACTTAATAATAAACTTAATTTATAAAAAAAAATTAAAAAAAAAACCAAGTTTTTATTGATACATAGTGCAAAACGCCTTTTTAATGGCGATGTTGCCACTATGGGACGTAATCTAAATAAAATATCCTTATTGTCAAAAAGTGACAAGTAACACTTTACAAAAACTGGGTTTTACGAAAAAAAAATTAAGAAACCATTTTGAGTGACAAGTTTTACTAAGTATAACATTTAGGTACTTTGTATGTACAAATTAGGATAATTACATTTAAAAAATCAAAAAAATAAACAGCATCATCATCAGGATTTGAGAGCTATGCTCTTGTCGGTGGAGTACTCTTCGTTTTGCTGGGCCAGCCTTTTAAAAAAATAAACACTACAAAAACATATTTTTTAGCGAAATTGACCAAAACTCATACAACATTTTTTGCTTCTAATAACCTCAGGAATACGTGGTTAAAATCTGTCGGGTTTTACTAGCCCACGGACCCCACGGTGTATATTTTTTGCTCCTTATGACCTCAGCGAGCTATGAAGAGGGCTATGCTCGGAGTTTCTCTGCGTGATCGAATCAGAAATGAGGAGATCCGTAGACGAACTAAAGTCACCGACATAGCCCACCGGATTAGCAAGCTGAAGTGGCAATGGGCAGGCCACATTGCACGCAGAGAAGATGGCCAATGGGGTCGAAAAGTGCTCGAGTGGAGAACACGGACTAGCAAGCGCAGCGTAGGACGTCCACCCACAAGATGGACAGACGACCTTGTTAAGGTCGCCAGAAGTCGCTGGATGCGGGTCGCTTCCAACCGGTACGAATGGAGGTCCAAGGGGGAGGCCTATGTTCAGCAGTGGACGTCTTATGGCTGAGATGATGATGATGATGATGATGATGACCTCAGCAATGCGTGGTTAAAATCTGTCGGCTTACTCGAGCTGTATAATATTTACCTTTTTATGCGGACACTGGTGGTAATGGAGCACACCCGCGTTGCGGAACTGCTTGTGGCACAACTCGCACTTGACCGGATTTACCGCGGCGTGCAGTCTGCAATATTACAACAAAGATTAATAAGGATAGTTTATTTTCTAAAAAGTGTTACATAGTTACCAGGGGTCTTCGCACTAGGGTACACTTGTATCGAGGTTAAATTATTGTTATAGTTAGTATTACTGCAATGTTCTGCCGCCAGAGTGCAGCACTAGTGCACTCAGTAAACCATAGAGTAACTTATACATACTAGGCCTTAAACAGTTTTTTGACAAGTTTTCACTATGACATTGATGCATCAAGGCGGTTTGTTTACAGGTGGACTACCGCGAACCGCGACAATCGAAATTTCGTTATCTGCCTCTCTATCGATCGAGTAGGCAAGAGTAATAGAGACGCAGAAACCGAACTTTCTATTTTGGTGTTTCGCGGTAGGCCCTGTGATTGTGCTAGTGAAGTCCTCTATGCAGAGTTGTGTAATATTCCCTATTAACGAAAGACTCTCCGTGAGAGCTCGGAACCGGAATTGAAATACCTGTTAATATCGATCCAAAACCGTCATCATCATCTTCCTCGCGTTGTCCCGGCATTTTGCCACGGCTCATGGGAGCCTGGGGTCCGCTTCGCAACTAATCCCAAGAATTGGTGTAGGCACTAGTTTTTACAAAAGCGACTGCCATCTGACCTTCCAACCCAGAAGGTAAACTAGGCCTTATTGGGATTAGTCCGGTTTGCTCACGATGTTTTCCTTCACCGAAAAGCGACTGGTAAATATCAAATGATATTTCGTACATAAGTTCCGAAAAACTCATTGGTGCGAGCCGGGGTTTGAACCCGCGACCTCCGGATTGAAAGTCGCACGCTCTTACCGCTAGGCCACCAGCGCTTCCAAAGCCGTCATAATTGGGGCATTATCTATGATAAGGGACCTTATTGTCGATGGCGCTTACGCCGCACAGCGTCGCACGACATTGTATTTATATCGGAGCATCTTTAATAATGGCGTAAACGCCATCGACAATAAGGTCCCTTTTCATAGATAACGTCACATATTAACCGCGACCCAAGTTTTATAGTTGAGGATCGTTCTTACCTATTAAGTGGACATTCATAGAAAAACTTTCAGCTTTTATACTATGTATGACCTAAGTCTGGCCGTCGTGTCACGGGCTCTTGGGCTAGTATAGATGGTCAAGCAAATCTGTCAGTAGAAAAAGGCGCGAAATTCAAATTTTCTATGAGACGATATTTTTCAAATTTACCGCCTTTTTCTACTGACAAGATCAGCTTGACTAAGTATAACACTGGTACGTTTTGCCAGGGAGGTGTCACTACGCAGTTTAGGCACATTTGGGCGGCGCGCCGCCCGGGCAGGGAAGGCCTATGGCAGTGGGCGCCGCTCGACCGCACGATAGTCGTGTCACGTGGCGCTCGCGCAAAGAAGATTCACGTTTCGTGCGCGGTTATAAGTTTCAATTTTGTTGCAGGCGGCGAGTATAGGTATAATTCTATACCTAAATCTGACTTTTGTGAAGGAGTGAATTTTCTGTACGGTAGTTGTTGTTGTCTGTCCTAGGGCACCCCGGAGGTGCATAGGGCCTCCACAAGATCCTTCCACGCCTTCCTGTCTTGAGCAACCGTCTTGGCCTCGTTCCAGCTAAGTCCTACGGCTGTCAGCTCGTTCTCTACGCTGCGCCTCCAGGTGTGTACAGGGCGTTTGCGGGCTCGCTTCCCGCCCTGAGGCCGCCACTCGAACGCGATACTGGCGTTGTTCGTATCTCCTCTTCGCAGGGTATGACCGATCCATCTCCACTTCCGCAGCGCTACTTCTTGGACGATCGGAGGTTGTCGGCACATACTCCACAAATCCTCATTTCTTATAGTCTTCGGCCAGAATATGCGGAGGATCGACCGGAGGGACTTATTGACAAACACTTGTAGCTTGTGTGTCAGCCCTTTTGTCACTCTCCACGTCTCACAGCAGCACGGACTTGACGATGGATTCGAAGAGGGAAATTTTTACGCGGCGAGTGAGAACGTTTGAGTCCCAGACAGGCTTGAGTTGAGCAAATGCAGCTTTTGCCTTCTTGATTCTGCTCTCGACGTCTTCGTCTGCACCTCCCCGACATGTTAGTGTACTGCCGAGATATACAAACTTGGAGACTGATTCAAGGCGATCGTTTTTGAGCAATAAAGGATCCGTACAATCTGATTTTACTCGCATGTTGACAGTCTTCCGTCGGTTGATTCGCAGGCCCATGGCTTCAGCTTCCTCTTGAAGGCTCTCAAGTTACTGTACGGTAGTACTATTAGTTATTCTGTGGTTTTGCCCCCGACCACCCGGGCCATGGTAATGCGCCTCTGACTTACAGATAGTAATGTTGGCGAAGACTCCGGTTGTGGCACAGGAGCTTGTCACAGATGGCGCACTGCACGCGCGCCGACTTCTTACTCTCTCTGAAATAAGGAATCAATCAATCAATTAAAATTAAATTTAAGAGAGGCTCCCGCAAAATTGTAGTTTCTAATTTAAATTTTTGCACGTTTTAATTTTTTCATTGCATTTGTCCTTCACAAATGCAATGAAAAAATTCATACGGAAACTAGACTATATTTCTGAGGGCAGACTCTAAGCAAAATCTTAAAAGAATAAAGTTTGTTGAAAGAACAAAATCGCGAAATATGTCTATTTTTAATTTATTTTCAATTGTATATCGTTACCCTGCATTCCATAGCAGTTATAATTATATTATAATTAATTAGCTAGTGATTTAGCCGAGGGATTGGGCCAACGATTTTTTTTAAACACAAGTACACTTTCATAGTTATTAATATACAATACAATGCTATAGCACCTTTTCTTTTCCTTTTCCACAGCTTCATTTGCTTCTTTATCTGCATTATCGCTAGCTTCTGAAGCTATGTTTCCTTGTGTTTCCGCATGTGTTTCATCTGAAGCTACATTTGCTTCTATAATTTTATTTGCTCCTTCTGAAGCTACGTTAACTTCTTTAACTGCATTTGCGCTAGCTTTTAAAGCTGCTTTAGCTTGTTTGGCGGCGTACGCTCTAGCTATTATACCCACTTTTGCTGCTTTGGGTTCTTTTGGTGCTCTGTGTGCTTGTTTTAAAATTGCAGGCTTAACTTTCTTTTCAATGGACTGTGAAATAAAACAATTAAATATTTTTATAAAAAAAAACAGTAGGCAATACCAGTATTATAAAAAAAAAACAATTTACATTTTTAGTGTCAATTTCATTATTTTGGAGCATGTATCAAAATATTCGTTCACCTTGTAAAAACACATTTTAATAAATACTCACCTTATAAACGTGATTAGTTAGCAGGGTGCTCCTAATTGGTGTGTGAACCGCAATGTTCTGTACTCCGGTGACACACTCCGCTGTTGTCTTCGAGTCGCACTGCTCGGAGCGACTCAAGGAAGCGTTATCAAATTCAGATTCAGAGTCAAAATCAACATACTCTGATTTCAACTCTAGTTCAGGTTCAAATTCAGTTGTCTCGTATTCGGGTTGAAGTTCAAGCTTGAAATCAACGTCTAAATAGGGCTGCTCTGGTGTCGCGTGCGGCTCCGATTTGATAGGCCTGTCCTGTGCGTCCATTGACTCATGTAATTGAGTCTGGAAAATTACGGGTTTACTAATATGTGGCCGAAAATTGTATGGCAAATTATCACTACCCAAACTATTTTTCCCATAGTATCATTTGGCAAAACTATCAGATGGCAGACCAATGTTTCGCATATATAACATGTCGCAAATGATTATTTACAATATTATTGTATGGCAAAATATTTAGTTGGTCATGTTTCAAAATGTCTTTTATTGTTATGTCGAATGTATTGATAGGCATAAATTATTTTTCGCCTAATATTGTGAATAACCTACCTATCCCCGGGAGCAGTTTCGTTTTTAGGGTCATAAAAAAAAATAACCCTAACCTACCTATCTCTGGGAGCAGATTCGTTTTTAGGGTCACCAAAAAAAAAATAACCCTAACCTACCTATCTCTGGGAGCATAGTCTAATAAAACATGGTCTTCCATTCCCAGAGTGACACGGGCCTACGTCACAACAACATGGCCGCTATATATAGCGCTATCGCATATTATCATATAGCGCTGTCGCATGATGACGTAGGCCCGTGTCAGTTAGGTGACCTAGAAAAGACGGGAATGGAGTACCAGGCGGAGTATATTATTATACCATGTCTGGGAGCAGATTCGTTTTTAGGGTCACCAAAAAAAAAATAACCCTAACCTACCTATCTCTGGGAGCAGATTCGTTTTTAGGGTCATCAAAAAAAAAAATAACCCTAACCTACCTATATCTGGGAGCAGATTCGTTTTTAGGGTCACCAAAAAAAAATAACCCTAACCGACCAATCTCTGGGAGCAGTTTCGTATTTAGGGTCATTAAAAAAAAATAACCCTAACCTACCTACCTCTGGGAGCAGTTTCGTTTTACGGGTCATAAAAAAATGCTAAATATAGTTGTGATCCAATAAAAAGTATGCGAAATTTCAATTTGGGCAAACGTTATTTAACATTAAATAGTTAGGTATAATAAAACATTTGCTTAGTAACTATTTTTCTAAATAAATCGTGGTAAAATGAACATCTGCTAAATAAAATTGTGTTCAAATAAAAATTATGCTAAATAATAATATGCTAAGCATTGGTTTGCCAACTAAAAGTACTGCAATAAGTTGGTTGGGAAGTGAAATTAGGCGAAAAATATTTCGGCGAGATGGCAGTACACCAAAATTACGTAATCTGATTAATGAAGTAATTGGTCACGGAGGAATCACCATTATACATGTACTTAGATATATTCAATACCAAAGGAATCAATTACGCAAGTAATCAGCGGGATTAATTACAGTAATTTAGATTACCAAAGGAATCGATTACTAAGGAATCATGATTACTGTAATGTAACTCCAAAAGTAATTGATTACGCCCAACCCATCTGTGCGAGGGGGTTCGCTGGATTTTTTTTAAAGAGCTTACAGGTGCCTAGTGTTAGACCAAGCTAACTCTGCAGTGCAATAATTTGACAACCACTTAAATATGTATTATGTATATATGGAATATTTTTTAGCTATCACAAAGATATGTTCATAACAGAGGGCCTACCGCGAATACCAAAGTTTGCAAATCTCTTTTACTATACTTAAGGTGTATTAGAGTGACAGAGAAAGATACATGTTTAGAAAATATAATATTAGTTTAGACCAGCAGTCGGCAACCAGCGGCCCGCGAACCTCTCACTTGCGACCCGCGAGCCTCCCTGGCTATTTTGTATCTAATATTGACAAATGACAATGTCTGATAAAGTCATAAATTAACAAAGTGCGGCCCGCGTCCACTTCGTTAACTGCTATGTGGCCCTTGGCTGCTAAAAGGTTGCCAACCGCTGGTTTAGACCAAGGTTCTACACACGTTATGGCCTTTGTTCGAAATAAATAAATTATTTTAGACCTTAGAAATAAATTTAAACTGGTAAAATTTAGTGCCTCGGGCGAGACCTGAACTCGCGACACTAAACCACTAAAGCCTATGCTCTGTCAATTGAGCTACCGAGACTTGACCCGGGGACAGCGAATATTCCGGCACTGCACAGCAGTAGGTACAGTAGAGTGACTGCTGTAGACTTGATAGTTATTGGCCGCTCTTAACAATAAGGCTTCAATTGGCTTGTTTCTCTCTGATTTGTTAGGAGTGGCCAATTACTATATATATATATATATAGTTTAGCTAGGGTGACTGCTATAGTTTTATTAGCTTCTATAGTTATAGTGATTGTATTATTAGATATATATATATATATATATATATATATATATATATATATATATATATATCTATAATCTATAGAATCTATAGAAGCTAATAAAACTATAGCAGTCACCCTAGCTATAATATTTTACAAACTCGAAGGGTAGGATGACACCTGTCATTTCAATACAATTTTGCGAGATTTGGCGTTTTTAGGTCATAAACATAAGGAGATGACACATCTCTTTGAGTTTGAAAAATAATATATTATGTAGTAGATTTTACAAAAATATTTCTTAAAAGAGACAGAGACAGAGAGAGACAGAGAGAACTAATAGCAAAAACTCACGTGACTGGCTGGTTCTTCCATTTCCGGTTCTTTTATAACTGTCTCCACAACAGATATTGGATTCACAAGCTGAAACAAGTAGTGAATATAGGTAGGTAATACAGTCGGTACATATGGTGCTACATTCCCGCACTAGTGCAGGGATGAGCACTTTTCGTGCCCGTGTCGAAAGTTTAATAAAGGGTTATACGTATTGTAAAACGTTGTACCATACACATGCGAATAGGTAATTTGCAACTCATGTCGATTTAAAAACACTTTCGTTCGTGTCTTAATTTATCACCACTGGTTGCGAATTACCTACTTTCCGCACTTGTATCGTAAATAACTATTATTGCTCCAATAACCAACAATACATTTTACAAGTAAAATTACAATGACATTTTAAAAGACAATTATAACCTACCTACAGCCCAAATAAAATAAAATGGGGCATTATCTATGAAAAGGGAGGCTGTGGGGCTTACGTCGCACAGCGTCGTGGCATTGTATTTATATCGGAGCAACGTTAATAATAGCGTAAGCGCTATCGACTATAAGGTCCCTTTTCATGGATAACGTCACAAATGAAGTTTTAACTTACTAGTTTCCGGCCATCTTCCATTTGTATAAGTGTTTTTATTTTCTGATCCTGTTCCGTTGCGTTGTTCGCTTTAGAGAGCACAGACTTGAGTATGGTGAGGCCGTACACCGCCATCTTCTGGAACTGCTGTACGGAGTGCAGCTTCTCCTGACACTCCGCGCACACCAACATTTCGCAAGCTCTAAGGTCAACCTGAAAATGTCATTCTTTATGTGTTACCATTTCCCATTCTTTGTATACCGTCCTAGGCCATTCTCTCTCTTTCTCAATATCTGAAAACACCTCTATTGTCAAGGCGTTAGAGTGAGTGTTCAGATATTTTTGAGCATCTAGGCCGCTCTGATATAATTATCTGATGGCGACTGTACCAAAATATAGGTAGTAAGGTTAGCCGACTGAACAATACGAAAAGCTGTGTTCTAGACATGCGGTGGGTAATTATATCTTAAAATACACTGCTACAGGATCTGAATTCAATACCTACTTCCAGTCTTCCAATGACATTTGACATAATTTATTTTTTTTTGTCGCCATTTTGATATTTTTTTTACAGGCAATCTGCAGGTAAACATTGTAAAATCGTAGTTATGTACGCAAGGGCATCCGCTAAAGTTCGTTTTATTTAGCATTAGAAAAAAGGTAAACAATCTTGACCTGCTTTTTAATTAAAAAAACACTTTTTTTAAATAAGTCAAGGCAAATATGTAACAATTATGAATCTAACACGATCATTTATCTTCTGCTTTCATAAGTAATAGTTATTCATTTTTAAAAAGCGTTTTTCAATTAAAAGACATGTTCGCTTACCTTCTAATGCTAAAAAAACGAACTATAGCTGGCGCAGTTGCAGGGAGCGGGTGAACGGGTTAACGAAAAATAGTATGAGCGACGCTATCAGAGGGCCTACGCGAAGACCAAGTTTACAAATTGCGGGCATCTTTCTCTTTTACTTTGCTTTTACTCTAATTGTCGAACTTCGGTGTTCGCGGTAGGCTTTCTGGCGCGGACGCCCTAAAACAAATGAAACATACGATGGTAATAGCTGGAGATACAATAGCGTCGAGTAGCTGCCTATGCTCCGTGCCCAGCGGCGTCAGCGGCGGCCTACGGAGTGTGCAAATCACACAAATGCACGTCATCTTGCATATGAATTATTGTGAACAGAAATACGTTATTAATGTTTTAAGCCAAAAAGAATTCCGCTTCAAGATAAACGCATAAATATGTAGAAATAGCACAACGAGCTGTGAGAGCTGTCATCACACTGACAGTGACCAAAGAGAATATAATCACTACGTTTTAAGAGACGGGACTTCCATACTAGCGATTTGATTAGTTAGTTAGTGTGTATGTTTGGTCACAGATTAATAAATAGTTACTACGTAACAGATACTTCATTCCCAAACAAAAGCAAAAATACCTACGCTATAATAGCCTACAAAACCTTAATAATAATACCTGCTGCTCAGGACAAGAAAATATGTACCATAAGTACGCGCACAAAGAGTCGAGACTGTGTTGCCCGCCGTTCGAGTCACGTGTGCCAACGCGTCTTCGTAAGAATGCGCTAGGGTTGTAGCTACCCTACCTATGATGATTATTGTAATAAAACGAATGTTGCGAATCAAATATGTTTTAGTTTTAATATAATGATTTATAATTTTTTCACTTCTCGGAATTCTCTGTTATTAAAATTTTATAGTTGAAAATATGTATCCTAAATCGCGTAAATAATTTTAATAAAAATCCAGGAGCAAAGCAACGGACAATCAACGGTTTTTAAAAGTTGTAATACGGTGCTACCAGGCCGATTCATTATTACGTCGTCAAAATTATTTAAAAATACTTTTTCTAACCCTTCAATATAATTATTAAACGTTTCAGGTGGGACCTTTAAAAAGATGAATTTTTATTATAGGCCTTTTCCTTTGTTTTTTTGACTTTTTCACCCATCTACTGCACAATAATTACGTGGTTTCGGCATTTCGAAGCATAAGCGCGGGAAACGCGCGGTGCAATGCGGTGCGAGCGCTGAGGCGGGCGTTCGGCGGCCCTCTGTCGGTTGTATCGTCGACGATACGCCGAGCGGTAGGCATATAGCGCGTGGCCTTGAGCGTGTGACGGAGGCCTGGTTTGGTGTTCCAATCATTACCAACATGTATGACAAATAACTGTCAAAGAACAATAGTACCAACATAACAGACTTAAATAGTGTAGTATGCCACACGCTTGCGTATTTTATCGATATCGATAAATTGGGGAGGGTCGAAACATGGGCCCCTGTCAGCAAATTTCGTACTAGAAATCAGGTTAGAATCGAGTCAACATTTAAGTCGTATGTTATATATAGTGTGGACTTTTAGTGGACTAATACATGGTTGGACTTAAATGTGAACACGATTTTTCTTTGTTAAAACTAAAATATGTAAAATGATTTTTTTTAATAATTTAATATAATTAATTTAAAATACATACCGACGGTCCGACGGTCCACAGGTAACAGAGGAAAATGTGTGTTCACCTGATTAAATGATTTTTTTTCTATATATAATTCTTGAATAATAAAATTAAATCTTCCTTAACAACTTATTTGCGCCACTGCCTGCATCTGAAAACATTTAATAATTAAAACAGAGACACATACTCTTTCTTATATTTTAGGTTAAAATATTAAATAATAGAGAATATCACGCAAAACTCTGCTTAGGTAGCGCCACTACCACTATCTGTCACAATCTGGGGGTCTACCGCGAAACAAGAAAATCGAAATTCCGTTCTCTAACCTCTCTATCACTCTTGCATATTCGAGCGATAAAAAGGCACTAAACTTCGATTTTCGCGTTTACCAGTACTTAGGACCTTGTTAACAAACCGCCTTGATGCATCAATGTCATAATAATTTATAGTCTGTGAAAATTTGTCAAAAAACAGTTTAAGGCAGAGTATGTATAAGTTAGTCTATGAATTTACTGGAGTCGGTAGTACTGCTCTCTGGCGGCAGAACATTGCAGTAATATCCCCTATTACTAGATTCCAAAAATATATAATATAATGTCCATTCCATTGATGCACAGATGATAAATAATTTTCCACTAAAAATATTCGGAGAAATAATTATAGTCATGTTGTATACCAGGAAATTCACTCATTTTATTTTGTTTACATTGATAAAAAATTAGGCTGCCGTCGATATCTGTAGTACATCACTAGTTCACAATGAAAGTGGATATGAAATATCTAATTTTCGATATGTTTATAGCCTGCTACACCAAAATACGGCTAAAAGTATCTAAAGCAATACTTACCGGTGTTCATCTAATGGAAATTTCGCCATAAACTTCCTTTTTTGCGATTTTCGCGAGCGTATCAATTGCCACATATTTCGTACTGAAAAAACTTAGTTTTCGGTGGCATTCAAACAAAATCTATTGACTCACTGTATGTTCTTATCACGTTTGACTGTTTTGGAAAATAACGAAGTCTTTTAAAAAAGAAATTGCAAGAAATACGTAAGTAAAACCTACGAACCGCCATGACAAGCAACAAAGCAATGTGGCTGACAGTTGACTTGACAGATAAATAGCACTGACGTTTTATTTTGTTTTTTTGGCTATGGCTAGGTCACTGAAGTCCATACAAAACCTTTTTTTGTTCCTAGTTGCGTCAGCCTGACAGTGACCGACAAAGGCATGACAAAGGAACAAATGCTTTTTTTTCGTCCATCAGGACAGGCTAAAGCTCTAAGCCATACTGCCTTGTCATAAGTAGATTTTTTGTCTTTCAGTAAGTTCAATCCGGTAAACATCTTCAGTAAATACTATTCATATTAGGTCAATTCCGATAGTAATGTCTTCAGTAGTCTTCATTTTCATAATACTTTATGTAAAAGCGTCTCTTCCAGTTATTTGGTCATATCCATTAAACATCCATTCTCATTCTGTTTTTGAGGATCTTGTAAGGCGATAGCTGGACGTTACAAGGACCCGCGTGGGCTACCCGGCGTTGACGCCAGAATGGTGGTTAAACGCGTTTCATGATCAATTTCTCGTTATCTGCACACTTCCACATTAATTTACTGCATAATACGCTATCAATATTACACTTTAAACAACATTAATGAGCAAAAACAAAGAAATGAATCACGAGGCGACGCCTCCAATATGGCGGTCGACGAATCGCCTCGGAACAAATGCGTTCGAATGGTTCGAATATGGTTCGGAGAGCACGGCGCGCTCATTCTTTCTTCCGTGGGTTCGGATATGCCGCAATGTATCACGATCCGCAAGCAATTATTATTATTATTCATGATCACGTGACCGACGTCACTACTGTCAGACGTACTTTACTATCGCTCCGTGAAATAGCGTTAAAACTTAGTATAAAGTTGATCTATACACTCGAACGGTATATTATTAAGTGGCTAGCATCAGTGATTAACGGAATAAATAGTGTTTAGTGCTAAAACATTGACGTATAAATAAATAATTAAAGTTAAACATCGCCTTCACCGGGCTTAACAAACTCTGATTGTGCGGGTCAGCTGACAGGCTGTCAACGAATCAGCTGTTAGCATTTGCGTGTGCGCAATAGCACGGTGTCAGGGACAGTAATCGAAAAATAGACTTTATTACCAACGCATATAGAACACTTTGCAATGGCGACCTGTGCTGGATGTTTAAATACAGTCAACGATAACACATTTTTAAACTGCTTTAACTGTCGGAGATCCTACTGTCTTTTGTGCGCGAATGTTTCCCCAGATTATATACAAATAGTTACGGACCAAAATTACACATGGAAGTGTGTAGAATGTAAAAGTGCTGAACCCAGGTCGGACAATACATATACACCGGTGCGGGGCGCAAACGATAATGTAACTACTCAGCGTGGTGCCGCCCGCCCTCGGGCCGCGGTGGCCCACGAGCCCGACAACTCGACCATGGATATGTCGTTCATGGACAGTCACCAATTGAACGATACCACCAGGTTTGACGCGTCAATAAACACTGCATGTTTTACCGGTGTTCAGCAATTAGTGGCGGAATTTCGTTTACTTCGCGAGGAAATGCGGACGATGAATAGCAATATTCTGGCTCTTCGTACAACAATAACCGGCTTATCGTCAAGGATGGACAGCTGTGATAGCCGGGTGGATAATCTGTGCGCCCGGGTGGAAGCTCTGGAGTCCAAGACCGTACATCCTAACGGGCATAATAGTACTGAGGCTTCTATGTTGGAAACCATTGCTCAACTTAAAGAGGATTTAAATGACCGCGACCAGGACATGCTATACAACGACATTGAGATTTCTAGTGTGCCTGAACATACGGGAGAAAATACTACTCACATAGTCACTACTTTAGGGCAGAAACTCGGTGTTACGCTGTCTGAACACGACATCGTTGACGCTTCTCGTGTGGGTCGTGCGCCGCTGTTAGGCGGGGGCGTCCAGGGCCCGCCGTCCCGCCCGCGGCTGCTGGTGGTGCGTCTGGCGCGCCGCGCTGTGCGCGACCAGCTGCTGCAGGCGGCGAGGGTACGCCGCGGGGCAACAACGGAGGGCACCGGGCTCCCGGGGCCCAGTTGCCGCTTCTATGTCAACGAGCGGCTGACCCCCTTCAATCGACGGCTATTTCAAAGGGCACGGCAGCAGAAGGAGCATCACGGCTGGCGATATGCGTGGACGCGGGATGGCAGGATCTATCTGCGCCAACGGCCGGGTACAGATTCTCCGAGGCATCGTATAAGGACAGAAATGGACTTAATTCGTGTTTTTGGCTCTCTTGATGTTTGTTCTCAGTCATAAATATCTTTTAGGTTCTCACGATGTTTTAAAAGTAAAAGCCGGATCAATTGAAGTAGTCACAAAACTGTTGTTTTCTGTACTTTTTATCCTTAGTCCACAAGTCCGTGCATACTATTTTTGTTGGTTCTGTAATCTTTTACTTTGCTTTTCGCTGGCGTGCATTGCAACAACAACAAATATGATAGTCTTATATATACATTTGCATGTAATTTATTTGTACGTTACACTTATAAACACTTTTCACTCAACGAAACACACATATAACCTCAAAACAAAACATTTCACCACATTATTTTCTTTCAAATATGCAACGAAACCGGGTTGTGACGCCATTGCAATACTTTGCATCTTGTTGAGTGTATGCATGTGTGCATATACTCAAAACTATGTTTTGTCCCGTGATCGAGTCTAAAACTAAATTGCTTAAATTAGCTCTTTATAACCCGGGTTCGTTGGCAACAGGACATGACGATTTTCTAGTTGCGATGAGTAATTTTGATGCTGATATAGTTGCAATTTGCGAGACGTGGATCAGGCAGGGACAAGAACAACGCGCACCGCGTGTCCCCGGATATAAATTTATAAACGCTCCGCGACCCACTTCGATGCGCGGTGGCCGCGGTGGCGGGGTAGGTTTTTATGTTAAAACTACGGTGCGCGCGCGCCGATCTACCCACCCTGTTGCAAATATAGAACAACTCTGGCTATCTGTTTCTCTTAACCGCCGCAGTTATATAATAGGTACAGCTTATCGTCCTAACTGGATTAACGTTGACACATTTTTTGATGCCCTTACCGAATCTGTAACATTCTTCTCTAAGCACGACTTTGTTGTTTTACTTGGGGATTTTAATATTAATGTGCTAGATACAATGAACAGTAATACTTCAAAGTTAACGTGCTTTCTTAGCTACTTAGGGTTGGAGCAGGTGGTAACGGTACCTACTCACTTTTCTGTGGACAACGAGACGCTCCTCGATGTTATTTGTACCAACGCGCCTGTGACCGATGTATGCGTCTCTAACATAACTGGTTCTCTCGGTCATGCTATGGTAACAATTACCTTGCCAATAAAACGACCCAAGATAGTGCCGAAAACAATTACTTATAGGCCAATTAAGAACATTGACATGGCGAAGTTTGATAGGGATCTACAGACCATAAACTGGGAAATAGTGTTAAAAATTGATTCCGTAGAAGGCATGGTTGAGACTTTTAATTTGTTATTATTGACTTTATTTGACATATATGCTCCTAATAAATCTATCACAATCAGGCCTAACACCAATTTACCGTGGATCACTGACACTATCAAAATCATGATAGAAAAGCGTAATGAGGCTCACTTTGCATACCGTAAGTCTAAATCGGAAATCCATAAGCAATGCTATAGTGAATTAAAGAAACTTGTAACTCAAAGTATATTTAATGAAAAACAAGCCTATTACAATCACCATATCAATTCTTATTACAAAAATTCCAAGTCACTCTGGAAAAACCTTAAAAAAACTGTTTTGACAGATTTTAACAGTCGAGATAATAGTCTTCCTTGTAATTTCAATGACCCAAATGTGATCAATGACAATTTTCTAAATGTTCCTGGGAATGACAAGGTTGCGTTTTACACCCAGTTATTCTTTGAAACTCGGCGCTATGGTCATACTTTGTTTAACTTGGAACCAGTGAATGAGAACGAAGTAGGGAAATATATACGGTCCATTACTACCAATTCAGTTGGTGTAGATGCAATTAGTCGAGATATGGTGCTACTCACCCTTCCGCGCACCTTGCAAGTGATTACGGCAATCATTAATCGGTCTATACTGACAGGCGAGGTGCCTGCTTTGTGGAAATCTGCCTTAGTTACACCTATACCTAAAATGGATAACGCTCGAGAACTCAATGACCTTAGACCTATAAGTATATTGCCTTTCCTCTCAAAGATACTGGAAAAAGCCGTTTATGACCAGTTATATAAATATGTAGAGGGTAACAATATTCTGCCTCAATTACAGTCAGGTTTTCGCAAAGGTATGGGGACTGTGACTGCCTTGACAGACGTTGTGGATAATATTATTACAGAACAAGACTCAGGGAAAGGGACTTGTTTAGTGCTATTGGATTTTTCTCGTGCTTTCGACTGCATAAATATTGATTTAATGCTTTCAAAATTAAAATATTATGGCGTAGATACAAAGTCACTGTCGTGGTTCAAAAGTTACCTCGATGGGCGTACTCAGTCAGTCAAAATATGTAAAGAAGAGGGCACTTTTTTGGTATCTGATGCTAGACCGGTAACTCGTGGTGTCCCTCAAGGCTCGATACTTGGTCCTTTATTGTTCATAATTTATAGCGCCGATATAACTAATGTTATCAAGCACTGCAAATATCATTTATACGCAGATGACGTTCAATTGTATTACTCAGATCGCTGTAATGACTTTGCCAATTCAATCTTTAAAATTAAAGAAGACCTCGAAAACATATCATCCTGGGCTGAAAGAAACTGTTTGTTATTAAATCCTCTTAAAACGAAGTACATGATTATGGGCACCAAAACACAGATTACTCGTATTCTGGACTGTGATCCTCAATTAAGCATCAGAGGCTCTGCAATCGATCGCGTAGAAGAGGCTAGAAACTTAGGCGTAGTGCTTGATAGTCAGTTGAGGTTTGAGAAACACGTAGGTGAACTGGTGAGGTCATGTTTCTTTCGCCTAAAGGTTTTATACCAGATCCGAAATCTTTTGAGTGAGAACGTCCGCATTACTTTATGTGAATCGCTGATTCTTTCAAAATTGAATTATGGTGATATAGTTTATGGACCACGCCTGCAACATAAAACTCGTCGCTTAATACAAAGAGTACAAAATGCGTGTTACAGATTTTGTTACTCAATACCCCCTAGAAGCCACATTACCCCGTATTTGAACAAATCGTCCATGCTTAATATGTCTTCTCGGCGACATCTACATCTTGCATGTCTCCTCTTTGGCGTCTTAAACAATAAAACTCCGGAATATCTCTTTTCCAAAATTAATTTTTCAACATTTCACAACCGTCATGGCACTAGGTCAACTCGGCGTTGTCTCTTAGAAATGTACCCTCATAGAACGATTGCATTTACCGGTTGTTTCCGATATCTCGCGACCAAATGCTGGAATGATATCCCTCCACCTGTAAGAAAGCTCAAAAATAAACTAACTTTTAAACACCAGTTTAAAAAGATACTGCTTGAAAAACAAAAAACAGGGATACCATATGGCTTTTTGGTTGCGGATTTCAGGATCTAATCGGTAATTCGGAGGATTTCCAGGAGAACTAGAACCAAACCCTATGCACTTACTCACTTTTATTTTATTTTATGGCCACTAAATATTCTTATTTCTGTTTTATTTATGTATTTTTATTTCGGAACATTTTAACACCATTTAACTACACACTTTTTTACCATCATATTTACCCAACTGTAACGTGATCTGGGTTCCGGCAGAATATCAGTGCTTTGCTCAAAAGAGCGAAGCGTATAGCTGAGTCGGAACCCTTTTGTTTTTGCTGCAATGCACACAGTGTACAGCAAGTAAATCCATCTTTTCGTGTTTAAGTATTTTTTTTATTGTTAATTAAACTCTGTACATATTTTTAGTTTTGTTCTGTTTGTAATGCACCTATTTGTAAATTGTGTGTTTTTGCAGCATCCAAATAAACGTTTTATCTATCTATCTATCTATCTAATTAGGCTCCATTAGCACGAGCGCTATTTCAACGCGCGTTAAAAAGCGCTAAATCTGTCCGCACGCTAAATTCGATTTAACTACCAAGTCGTAAAGTCGAAAATCTAACAACGCTTGATAAAAAGCGCCACCGCCATCGTGTGAATAAATACACTGTATCCATTTGTGTCATTCAAACACTTTTTTAACGCGCGTTGAAATAGCGCTCATGTGAATGAGGCCTTATAGGCCTGTCCAGACGAGAACAATTTTTTTACCAATCTGAATAAATTGTCCGATCAAATCAGGTGGTGTGGAGTTGCGGACGCAAACGCCAACGTGGCCAATTTCACCATTTTTTTAATTAATGGTGATATTTAAGCGCTCTAAATAAAAAAATGCCCCCAAACATGAATACTAGCGTCACAAATTGGTATTCTTGCGTCCGCACCCCATTTTATCGGTCTCTCTGTGGTCGCTCCCTCATGACTGAGGATCGTGGTCATCAATGGACGTGGATGATTTTATCGGTAATATCGGTCATAATCGGCGGTTGAATTCGGCGAGCCAAATTGGCGTTTGTGTCCGCACGGCCTGATTTGATCGGACAATTAAATCAGATTGGCGAAAAATTGTCCCCGTCTGGACACGCCTTAAAATTGACAGCGTCACATAGTCATGTCAATGTCATTGCAGGCTGACGCAACTAGGAACAAAAAAAGGTTTTGTATGGACTTTAGTAACCTAGCCATAGCCAAAAAAAAACAAAATAAAACGTCAGTGCTATTCATCTGTCATGTCAACTGTCAGCCGTATTGCTTTGTTGCTTGTCATGGCGGTTCGTAGGTTTTACTTACGTATTTCTTGCAATTTCTTTTTTAAAAGCCTTTGTTATTTTCCAAAACAGTCAAATGTGATACGAACATACAATGAGTCAATAGATTTTATTTAAATGCCACCGAAAACTAAGTTGTTTCAGTGCGAAATACGTGGCAATTGATACGCTCGCGAAAATCGCAAAAAAGGAAGTTTATGGCGAAATTACCATTAGATGAAGACCGGTAAGTATTGCTTTAGATACTTTTAGCCTTATTTTGGTGTAGCAGGCTATAAACACATCGAAAATTAGATATTTCATATCCACTTTCAGTGTGAACTAGGGATGTACTACATGGGATGGGATATCGACTGCAGCCTATTTTTTTATCAATGTAAATAGTAAATAAAATAAAATGAGTGAATTTCCTGGTAACTTGCATACAATACAACATGACTATAATTATTTCTCCGAATATTTTTAGTGGAAAATTATCTATCATCTGTGCATTAATGGAATGGACCTTCGAGCAACACCGGCTTCCGACACATCGGAAGGGAGGGGCCCAAGCGATATCTCACCGTACAAATCTTTCTGCCATTTTTCGCGGGGGGAAAGGTGCACACAGTCGCACTTCTCACACACTTACATACAAAATCCAATCTGTAATGACGACACAAATACATAGAAAATGACACACGTCAAAGACAAATCTTGCAAACCTCGATCTCTTTTTGTGTACGGACGAGTGACAAGTGTCACAACACGCACACTAACACATTTTCGTTGAAGTATGTTATTGTATTCTGAGAGATGAGAAGTCGGATTTGTCGCTCGACCGATCCGCAATTTGTACTGAGCGAGCAAAATCGATAAATCCAACAATTACATGAGACTAAAATATAATAATTGTGTTTGAATGTAATTAAACGTATGATATGTAAAAAAAAATATTACATGTGAAATGTAACACTTTCTTTTTGTAAATTTGATGTCCCCGACCTCTTTTTATAACAAAAAACGGAGCAAACAGGCATTTTTGTGCAGCAGTGTTCACGCGCGCGTCTGGACTCGGTCTAGTGAAAAATCCAAGTGCAACTAGTTTTATTACCCGCGCTAGATTAGATTGACGCGCTAATCTTGTACCTCGGCAGAGGGGAAATAGTGCGAATGCCGCCTCCCTTCCGTGTTGCTCGAAGGAATGGACATTATATTAAAGCCTGACAACAGTTTATTTGACCCTCGCCATTTTGCGGATTTTCAATGGTACTGTCGTCAAGCTCACCATACTTGTTAACCTATCGAATGAGATGATGCCTTTACTGATACTGGTTAGCAATGTGTAATCATACTACATACATATATGAGGCCTGGACGTTAGTGAGATGACGATTCACTCATTGCTGGTGTCCTACTTTATTACCTGCATATAAAATAAGTTTCACCTGATTATCCACCTTGTTTCTTGAACCTCATAGTCGCCACCAAACCTCCCCTTATAGCGACCCCATTCCTCACACTAAGTTTACCATAAGTTCATATTAGCCATCAACAATTCCCTCGGATCACTGTTCACTCTGAATACTGATATACGTTAGTCACAATTTACTTGAGGCACATCATTAATCTAATAACACGATAAGAAAGCCGTTGAATTGATCCCCAAAGCAAAATTCTCCCTCCGTAGATCTGTTCGCACATAACCTCCCTTTCTTACTATCGTTCGGCGTCTACCCTCTTGTCTTTTCCTAAAAAATCACAATAACCTAGAAGCGGTTATTTAACTTAAACATGACTGCGAGCGCCATCTACTCCATGACGCTGGCAACTATTAGCCAGTTCGCATGTTCGCGACACTCCCGCCCCGCAGGAAAAAGCTACTCTTTTAATTGAAATTAGATGTCCATAGGCAAACATGTAAATAAATCAACAATTAGATGATAAGAACACTAATGTGAATAATAATGTATTTGAGCTGTTCATCCTCTGAATGCCTCTCTCGGCTTTGGCGCTGTGAATCGGCATGACCTGAGATTTCGTACCATTTCTGATGATGTTGTAGAAATGTGCTGAGGCACACCGTTTCTGAGACTGATCTGATTGTTCATCTGTATTTGTGCTGAGCTGATAAAGAACAGGATCCTGAGACTGGTCTGAGCATTCATCAATGTTTGTGCTGAGCTGATTAATAATTTGATCCTGAGATTGGTCTGAGCATTCATCAAGGTTTGTGCTGAGTTGATTAATAATATGATCTTGGGACTGATCTGAGCATTCATTGATATCTGTGCTTAACTAACTGATCTCTGATTTGAGAATGAAAGCAGTATCCTGAGATTGGTGTGAGCGACTGAGCGTTTATCGGTGTCTGAGCTGAGCTGAGTAGGATCACGGCTACGATTTGTCATCTCTGGTCCGTTACTTATCTCTCTATCTAACCTATATCTATGTCCTATGTCTATGTGTATTTCCCACAATCTCGCGAGTTCGGTTCCAAATTGCTCCGAGCAGTCCTTAATTACAACGTGGCAACACCGATTTGATATCGAACATCGGTGTTGTTAGACAGTGAGAACTCAATTCTCGCTATATTTTATCTATGACTACTGTGACGATTACACAATAAACAGTACGACGCAACTACCCGCTAGCTTCACTCCGTGGAGAAGTGTCATAGCGTACGGGTGGCTGGCGGAGTGCACGAGTGATAACAGTTGTTTCATTTGATCACCCAGTACACAACGGAGCCTGGACGTCACAGATGGCGACGAGGGTAAAATATTACAAAAAAAATACGGAAAGGGAAGGTAACGGTGGCGGAAAAAAAAAACAAATCTAAGGTATGGAAATCCTAACCTAATAGCTACCGTATTTGTCCATTTCCTCCCGAGCTGCCGATTGTATTCAGGTAATACAAAATTTTGGGCGAGGTGATATTCTGTGTAACGAGTGACGTACGGTTGTACATAATACGAAAATATTAAAACTGCAATGATTTTGTTAGGCGGTACTTACGTAAGTAGGTTATGAAATTCCAAACTCACGTAAGAGGAGTATTAAAGGAACTAATGCAGAATTTAAATATTACTGTAAAAACGTAGATCTAGCACCTATACCTAATTTTATAGTTTTGTTTACAATCAATGTTAATAAAAACAATTATGTATATGCGCAGTTGAATTTGTCGACTGTTTACATAAGAACAGTGGTTAACTTTACAACTATTATTGAGTAAATAATTGATGGTACGCAGCTCGGGAGGAATGTTTACTAAGCAAAGAAGAAATATACGCGTGCTTATTACACTAACTCTTTGACAATGGCTACTGTGCGTGAGCCTGGTTACCAAATGTAAATCCAAAAGTGTAATCAATGCAAGATAGATCAATAATTGGGGTCACTACAAAAAATAATGTACTCAGGTTACATTATTTCTATGATGTGGCACCGACGTATTAGCCATGAATTTTTCCATGAAATGACAGAAACGAATATGCTGATGGTTTGCGTGTTACAAATACAGATGGTACATGGTTTATTTTCTGACTCAAAATCGTATATTAGAATTCATATGATATAAAGGGTAAATAATCAAACTACCTTCGCGGAAATCATGATTATTATGAGTTGTGTATCTACCGTTCATACTTAAAATATACCGACCTACTTAGTCGTGTAATTAAATACTAAGATATTTTTAAATGAGGGAACGTATAGAGAAACCTGCATATTAAGTCGGTATAGTTGTATACATTTTATGGACCTTATGTCCTAAAAGAAATATTGTTCGGTTAAAATAACCAGTTATAATCAATTGAAATGCTATTTATAGCACGATATGGGTATGAATCGATGTTAACTTGGTGTCGACTTAACATGTATTTATATATACATAGGTATGTGCTGTTTATGATAATAAACAATGCTAGCAGGCAACGGACCAGTTAAATAATCAAGGACCGTTACGATGTCAAGTGAGTCAAGAACTATAGATAGCGTACTTAGATTGATAAATGCCGAGGGCTTTGTTATTGTTTTACTGTAGGAGTAGACACGTAAACTCAGCATCAAATGAATTGAGTAGTAAGTCGGAGTCAGACTAACAAGAAAAATAAATTGCAAGAAGTAAACTGTACTTACATCACATCTATGCTGCAGTTGGTATAAGTAATAATTAGTAGGTTGAAACGTTCAACTGGTACTAGCAAAACAAATAATTAGTAGGTTGAAACTTTCAACTGGTACTAGCTAAACAAATAATTAGTAGGTTGAAACTTTCAACCGGTACTAGCAAAACAAATAATTAGTAGGTTGAAACTTTCAACCGGTACTAGCAAAACAAATAATTAGTAGGTTGAAATGTTCAACTGGTACTAGCAAAACAAATAATTAGTAGGTTGAAACATTCAACTGGTACTAGAAAAACAAATAGTTAGTAGGTTGAAACTTTCAACCGGTACTAGCAAAACAAATAATTAGTAGGTTGAAACTTTCAACCGGTACTAGCAAAACAAATAATTAGTAGGTTGAAACGTTCAACTGGTACTAGCAAAACAAATAATTAGTAGGTTGAAACGTTCAACTGGTACTAGCAAAACAAATAATTAGTAGGTTGAAACGTTCAACTGGTACTAGCAAAACAAATAATTAGTAGGTTGAAACTTTCAACTGGTACTAGCTAAACAAATAATTAGTAGGTTGAAACTTTCAACCGGTACTAGCAAAACAAATAATTAGTAGGTTGAAATGTTCAACTGGTACTAGCAAAACAAATAATTAGTAGGTTGAAACATTCAACTGGTACTAGAAAAACAAATAGTTAGTAGGTTGAAACTTTCAACCGGTACTAGCAAAACAAATAATTAGTAGGTTGAATCTTTCAACCGGTACTAGCAAAACAAATAATTAGTAGGTTGAAACGTTCAACTGGTACTAGCAAAACAAATAATTAGTAGGTTGAAACGTTCAACTGGTACTAGCAAAACAAATAATTAGTAGGTTGAAACTTTCAACTGGTACTAGCTAAACAAATAATTAGTAGGTTGAAACTTTCAACCGGTACTAGCAAAACAAATAATTAGTAGGTTGAAACTTTCAACCGGTACTAGCAAAACAAATAATTAGTAGGTTGAAATGTTCAACTGGTACTAGCAAAACAAATCATTAGTAGGTTGATTATTCAACTGTTGCTAGCAAAACAAATAATTAGTAGGTTGGGACTTTCAACTGGTACTAGCAAAACAAATAATTAGTAGGTTGGAACTTTCAACTGGTACTAGCAAAATAAATAAGTAGTAGGTTGAATGTTCAACTAGTACTAGCAAAACAAAAGAAATGATAAGCGAAATCATAACACTTACCTACGATACAAACAGAGAATAATTAGTAAGTTGAATGTTCAACTGGTACTAACAAACCAAAAGAGTCAAATGTACCTAGTAACTAGTCTAGTAGACGCGATAGTGGTGGTTGGTACTAACGATAGGACCTTTTGTTATAGGTCGTCCAAATTAGTACAACATAGTACTTAAAACTAAACTGACGCGATATAGTGTTGGTTGGTACTAACGATAGTATCTTGTTGTAGGTCATCCAAAATGTCCTAGATACCACCATTAGACGGATTCTTTAGCCCACCAAAACTTAATAGGGAGGCAAAATAGTCATAAACTGACATTATGTTAGTATAGAGTGACCTCCTATTATGTAATGTATTTATTGAATTCGACATAATATAATAAGCAGTTTAGTGCCTCTGCCTACTGTTCCAGTTAACTTAAGGCGTAGGTATAGATGGATGGCCTCGGGAATAGGCATATCTACTAATGTAGATTCAGAGTAGATTTCAATTATACAAAAAAAAAATACGCCAGTTGGAAAACATTTCCTGTCAAGTATTACAATTTAACCTTCTTCTAACCTATACCCGTATCATAAATTTACTGCATTTTGCAGATGTTCGTATGGGTAAGAACTTAATGTATCAGCTTAAATAAAAAACGAACAAAGTATATATAAAAATATATTATACGCCGACTTAGACGGTATTCCGGTTAAAGATTGTTCTAGCAATCCTGTTGGAACAGTTAGAAGACAGGTTAAATTATAGTTTAAGAGAAACAAGCAGGGTACCAGGATAAGAGTAATAATGCATACTGCGTAAGTAGCCGTGGCAATTGTGGAACACAGAGCCATGCCTAAACTTCCCAAATAAAACCTATAAATAGATGAGGATATATAATTCTTCAAAATCGTATATGATCCAGATTTCATATAATAAATCCCAATTCCAATCTATTTTAGAGCCGGAATACATGATCCTATAGAATAATAATCAGGGCAAAGCTCAATTACAAACCCAAGTACAACAGGTACGTAAATAGACGCTGGGCCTACATCATGTCATGTAGTACCTAAAGTCAATGCTGTAAAAACTGAAGTGGCGATGCGGGGAGCCTTACACGGTGAGGAAGCACTGCTTACTTAACTAAACTACGAAACTATACCCAAGGCAACCATGACTAAGGTACTAACAAAAAAAAAAAAAACTCTAGTGACCAGCAGTTAACCTAATGTCTTGTAAATAGACATACGACTTTTGTCGGTTAACAGTGTAGATACTGTAGATGACGAAGTCCCTTTTTAACTACCTAGGTAGTAGATACACCTACTCAGATGAAGATGAGTGATGTGTGTGATGTGATGACTAATTATAATTAAGTGTAATTAAAAAGGCACTTTACCGGAAAATATATTTCCTTATTTCAGTCACATGCATAAACTTACAATAATTAAGGATGTCAAAACTCTTAGGTATGCGGTTGAGACAATACATACATTAGAAATTATACATAGTCTCAGAACCGATACATTAAATCAAAACAGAAACAAATAACTAAATACTGTGTGTAGGTACCTACACATTATAAAATAAAAACAATAAGTATTCGAATTAACCGTGATTTTGATCGCTCTCAATGACAGTTTGCCTGATGTTTAATTTGTTGAGGCTAACTAATTAAGTAAAACTAGTAGATCAAAGTTGTAGCTTGAACCACTTCATTGATCTACCCAAGAGTACACATTTATTGTACTAATTGAGCACTAAGACTGAAAAGACCAAAAACCTAGGTCTTATCATTTAGAAACGTTAAACGTAACGATAAAATGGTACCTAAACATTCGAACTGTACTCTGGTGTACTCAGTATTTCATGGGATCATGGTTAGAATAATGGAATTCCATTAGTTCGTTGGAAGATGTTTATTGAAGTTAAATGACATACTTACCAATGGCAGGATATAGGAAGCAGACATACAAGGTGTATACCTATGTTTCAGGTTTATAAAATATGTTGCAAGTAATTGAAATAAACCGAAGAAGAAGTGTATAAGTACAAATAATAATATTTATGTGACAGTCTGACAGTAATTATTGTGGAAATAATAATACAATACTTACTGGTCACAATTCAATTGAAAAATCAGCTTTCAATTAGTAAGGTGTTACGTTATTTTCATAACATAAATTGTAATTATGATTCTTCGCATAAGTAAGTTGCTAGAATAATTTTACATTCGATATTATATTTGCTGTGTTACTTTTTGAGCAATAAAATGAATAAAATAAATATTTGGAATAATTGATGTCAAGATTATATCAAGTATTATAATTAAAGAACGATAATTACATATGTATGCAATGCAATTAATAATAATAATGGTCAAATAGGCAGGTAAATCTTAGTAGGTACCTAACAAATTAATAATATATAAATCTATTTGTATAGATTATTGTTTGCTTAACCTATTCACAAGTAAAACTAATCATACTTGACGTGGTACCTCTACAACGAATGTAACATTCCTAGTTTATTTGACCTTGGATTATCTACAAGTATTTTAAATTGCATTATATATATTAACATCATACAAGACAAGTAAAACTGAGTCAATCAGTTATTGCCAATAAGTAACTAATGTCCATGACGCTTGGCAAGCTTACAATGTTATTGTACCTAAATCATGAAATAGGTATTAATTAGGCAAATATTATATTGTATACTAATGAAAATACCTGGAAATGTGTAAGCATCAAAAGGAAAATGTAGTAATTAAGGCGTTTAAAGTAAATATTTGAGTTATAAGCAATTGAATAAAAAACTCAAAACTGCAAATAGGAGAAGGAGAGGGACTGACACCTAAAAAGAAATTGTAAAAGTAAAATAATAGTTTTACAGATTTAAAGGCTTGCTAGTGTTGGAAAATATTTATTATTTAACTGTTGTAAAATGAATACATCCACACCTCGCCGAGTTTCTTACGCCGGTTCTTCTCGGGTCTGAGGTTAACCTTTCCGAACCGGTGGTAGTATACCTAGATTGGAAAAATAAATTAACCTAGCGAGTATAAGATAATACGATAAACTGAACTATTGTTGCATGATAAATATATAAAGTAAAATAAATAAATCATTATAAAAAGGGAGAGATGTGACGATTACACAATAAACAGTACGACGCAACTACCCGCTAGCTTCACTCCGTGGAGAAGTGTCATAGCGTACGGGTGGCTGGCGGAGTGCACGAGTGATAACAGTTGTTTCATTTGATCACCCAGTACACAACGGAGCCTGGACGTCACAACTACCATCTGTGATGTTCTGATGTTTTATGCTGCTTTGCTCTTATGATATCGTTAATAACTTGTTTCACTACTTCAAGGGTCAGAACTTCTACTACAGCAGACGTATACATGATGACCAGCATAATTTGCGTAATTAAACAACTGTAACTTTATTAAACACCGCGGCGACCGCGCGATCGAACCATAGTTATTACACAGACAAAAGCGACCGTCTTATCCGAACGTGACGTGTATATGTAACCTAAGTTCCCACTTCTCTTCACTTATTACTACTGGCAGTAATCTACTATGTGAAGTATTTTAATATACTTGCTTATTCATTAAACCTACTGCTGACATATCCATCTCTTCGTGTATCTACTTCATGTCCGGCAGCCCTCCCCAGCCAAGGAAGAATTACGCTATTCTCATTTAATCACAAATCAACATGTAAAAGAAAGAACCTATCTACAACTCAAGAGAACCACATTCTTTTTTATATTTTCTTAAGCTAAGCTAAGGATATTTAACAGACTTGTCAAATCAGGCACTTATTTCGAGTCAAGTCACCTTTTCTTGTAGTTCATTCTGATTTATTATATATATTTGTGCCAAAAATTACTGCAGTTTTTATTTTTCTAATCATTTTCTGATGCTGGTGTGAAATAATCTAGTTTAAAAAGGTTGGGACAGTCGTGTCAGCCTCTCTATTAGGTCTGAACCATCAATGCATTTAACCTGAGCTACACTCAAATAATATAAACTAAGCACTTTATTTTCATCTTGGTTAGTTACAAAACCTGTCAACAACTCTTTTTTACTGCGTTACATTTACATTACCGTGTACCTAAATATAATTATATCAGTCATGCTAAGGATCGTAGAAACAGCATAGCACACTATACCTACCGAGGTACCGATTCATTACGACTTCACATGACTATTCTTTAATTAATGTAACCGATCAGATCTTCAAGTGTAATAATCGCCCGCTTCCCGTACTACGGTATTTTCACTGCTGTGTCTATCAAATTGACCCACTAAGTTTCCTTTATTCACGAATTTTCACTTCACAGCTTTGATAACCATGAGAGACATTGAAGGGTACTCACTCAGTACTCTCAGTAGCAAATACTCAATGTGTGGCAATTAATAGAGAATACAGTGGGCACGGCGTCTGTATACTCTTTGTGTACCTACTAATTTTATGATACTGACTGATACTGACAACATATATGTACCTAATTAACAGTATAAGTGCCTTGGCTTGAGCTGTAAACTTATACATAGTGTTTGAATAAAGAATAAAGAATAAAGAATAAAGACTTTTGATTTCCTTAACTGGAGTAAAATGTCAGGGTTATGAGCGAAATGGGGATAACACGCCGAGTTATCTTTTTAAAGTTGATCAAGGAGTGCAACTGTTTACTAACATCGGTGAATACATAATGAGTATTGGAAGGCTGTTAGGGTGGTGTCTGAGTTGGTATGAGACTGCGTCCATAAAAGCCGATTCCCACCGGCTTGCCTGTTTTTGGACGTTTGAGCAGAGTTGTAAAGGAAATATGTAAGCCAAATTAGCCCTGGCTTGCCTATGGATATGTTTGACGCGCCGCCACTGGTTGATAGCCAACTTATCAATAACCTCAGAATTGCAAATGACATGACTATAATTAGATTAAGTGTCTGTGGAAAATAACTTGCGGTTCTGTTTCTAAAATTGAGCATGTCAGATATGAGTCCATAACTCCATACTCAGGATTCAGACCAGATTCATACCCCAGGATCAAAAGAAATAAGACGAAGTTGATGCATGTCGATCTACCTGGTAAAATGAAGAGTACCAATGCATTGCACGATCTAGAGGCAAGTTGTTGGTTTACTTGGGATCTTAAATAAGCGACGATGGCGTTTTCGACCAAAGGGTGGTCAGAAGAGATCAGATAGCCAAAGCTGCGGTGAAACGACTTTCCAGGATATGCATATGGGAGAACATACAACCAGTATCACACTAATGCCGACGCCCTGTTTTCTCGATCTTCCTGTACATGTCCAAACCTAGACCATTAAAACTGAAACCCATCATAGGACAGATGCATTTGAGAGGTGGTGCTGGCGAAGAATGCTTGAACGCAGTAGGTGAAATTGCATCAAGTCTCGACGAACTCAACATCAAACCGAGGTTATCCACTATTTGTACTCATCGCGCACGTACTTTCTTCTGCTATCGAGGCAGAAGAGGATCCTATAGTCTGGAGAAGCTCATAATCACTGGCCACATGGCAAGGAAGCGTAGGGATAGGGATGGACGTATGGCCACACGGTGGGCGAACAGAAAAAATATTAAAGACAAAGCCACATTACAGGCTAGCATATCTAGGTACTGCAGATGGTGAGCACTGGTGAAGAACCACACAGGACAGGTGTCCAACTGTCCACTGTGACCCAAGAGGATAGGGACACGAATAAAACTGATAACTCTGTCTTGTGACTATTGCTCCTGTAGTAGTCGTACATAAAACAAATACCATGTCCTTAACACTACGATATTTCACAGCAATATTAAAATTAATGAAGAAAGATACATATGGAACTTCATTATATGACATCTGATTCTAATTGTGATTCTGATTCTTGTGTAGCTCCAGCCTCCAGCCTGCATTTTATATCTCAATATTCTGATTAAATCTGATAATCAAGCTAACAGTTGAGGCCACGATCATATACCAATAATTATTTGGCTCATGATTGATCTCTTCCTTTTACTATAACATAAAAAGTTTAATTTCATTTCATTTCATTTCATTTCATTTATTCATGCTAAATAACATAAGTATACAAAATATACACGTCATATTATTAAACCAGGATGGGGCATAGCAGAAAACTTATTATCTAGAACTTAAAAACTATATTATCCTAATTAGAATAAATAATAAATAACAATAAATACAAATCTTACGCGCACTAAACATCTTTGTCCCTGAAATACTCCTCTATATGATAGAAACATTTGTCTACTAAGTTCTTTCTTAATTGTTTAAAAAATACTGTATTGTTCTTTTCTCCTTTTAAGGTGTCACTCAATTTATTATAAATTTTAATTGTCATGGCGTGTGGACTTGTGCTGTGTAATTTCATTGTAGATCCTGACACTGTAACTAGATTATTTTTGAACCTAGATTCGTAACGGCGGGTAATACTTAATTGAAGTTACGTATCACCCTTTCCTTCCTTCTTCACAGGTTTAAATCAACACATTTTATGTTAAAAATAATGTTCACTCGCATCACAATGTCTGTTGTGATAGACGACAGACAACTCTACGTGCCAAAGGTATGCTTTTACCGAGTTTTCAATAACAGGCATTATAACTACATAATATTACAAACACCTAATGTTGGTACACACTGTATTATCAATACTATTTAATTAACATCTAAGCAAAATCTGTGTTGACAGACGAGATAAAATATTTAGCCGATACGCTGTTGAGCCTGGAATAAATACTATATGATATAAAAGGCTAATTTCTAGCCTAGTGTTAAAAATTAAAAAAATATTAATTATTATTAATGTTTCGTCTAGACCATCTAGTATTATTACAGTTTACCACACAACATCTATCGTGGCCCATTTTTATTGTAAATATGATTTTTAAGACAAAAAGAAACGTGAACAAAATAACTGAAAAGTATGTGAATTGACAGAAACACTGCTTGCTAACTTGTCATATTGTCATTTAGCCACATCAAGCGCTGAGTTTGTTTCGGCTCCCCCCACCACTTGCCTTGCACGCAGCGAATACCTACTATTCCTTTTCGTTACCTAGACATAGGTAATATACTCTGTAACAAATGCTCTTGTGTCTTTGTCATTATGCCTTTATTTAATTTCAGAACTACTTGCACAGAGTGGTATAATGACTACTATCAGTCGCGTGCACAGAGATTTGGGACTGGGTAGGCAAAATTATATCAGAAAACCGGGAAAGTGCGAGTCGGACTCGCGCACGAAGGGTTCCGTACCATAATACAAAAAAAGGCAAAAAAAAAACGGTCACCCATCCAAGTACCCCGCCCTACGTTGCTTAACTTCGGTCAAAAATCACGTTTGTTGTATGGGAGCTCCACTTAAATCTTTATTTTATTCTGTTTTTAGTGTTTGTTGTTATAGCGGCAACAGAAATACATCTGTGAAAATTTCAACTGTCTAGCTATCACGGTTCGTGAGATACAGCCTGATGACAGACGGACGGACGGAAGGACAGCAGAGTCTTAGTAATAGAGTCCCGTTTTACCCTTTGGATACGGATCCTTAAAAAATGAGAGCTACTAACTCACCAAAAAAATTGCGTGATGGTTTTCATTTTGTTGTCAAGTCTTTTCAATTACTTCTTTTTTTGGCTAAACGAAAGCTTCGAAAACGCATCATTTTTAATAGTTTGCACACACACACACCCACCACAACTTTCACAGTTAAATTATCCATTTTTTCACTAATCGCACTTTATAATTTCCGGCAACTGTTAACTGTTATCTCATAAACTCACCAAAACAAACAAACAATGGCGACCGAATAAAAAATGAAAATAAACTTAACCAAATACTGTAAACGAATAAAAAAATAGTCTCGTATTTGCACTAAATTACCATAGCAAATGCTACTTTTTAAAATAGTCACATAAACATCGGAACTATTCGGAAACTTTCGGGCGTCATTCGTTTACGTTTGGTACGAAAGACACTGCCTATTGCGTCTAAATGTGTGCGTTACTTGTATAATTGTGTGCTCGTACTTATAGGAAGGCCCACTACACTGTAACCGCGTAACGACGAAGGCACACATAGAAAGATTTAGACGGAAATGTTTTCTGTCTTTGCCGTGCAAGGCACTAGTGGCGCTAGTGCCGCGTGGTGTAAACTTCGTCGCGTAGAATTATTATAGATGATGACTTGATGACAAAGCTTAACCGGTAGATGGAGCGCTTATTAATTTTTAGAATGTTTTAAGTTATATCGATTACTGATAGTACGATCAAGTATAAATTAAATTAAGTAGTTTAAGAGGATAGACATCGGAATTATAGTAGGGTAGGCAGTGCCTTTTTGCCTTTATGAAGTGCACGCCACTGACTACTATCATAGTTAAAAATACGTTAACACATTTATTTAAATAACCGAATACTTGAGAATTTCTCTTATTCAGAAACCTATCCACCATGGTCTTACTACCGTCTCTATAATTATAATGAATATGTAGGTTCGTATACTTTAGTATTTAGTATCTCGATTGGGTAGGCGATATAAATTAATATGTGTTGCTTGATTCCAATTCATTTAACAAAATCAAATTAGTTATGCATGGCTAATGGCTATTCTTTAAATTATCTACCACTCCCTTATCCATTTCTGTTCGAGTAAAAGTAAAGTATGTACTATGTACTTAGAAGTATCTAAATCAGTTAGCAGATAATATAGAAACCACTAGCCCATTCAATCAGTATGACTTTCACTGGGAGTCTTTTCAATAATAACTTCTTTTAGCATTTTTAACACTTTAGGTTTGGGTCATCGTATGTACATACATACACAATTCAGAAGTTTAGTTAATCTTTATCTAATCACTAATCTATGGACTTTCCACACTAAGAATCAATGGTCCAGTAATAATAGGAAGTCATTATACCTTAGGGTATTGCTTAAGTGCAAACATATTAGTGGTGGCTTATACTAAACAGTTTTGCCTTTGTCATTTACATATCCAAGTTGATATTTACTGATTCTCTGATAACAATCTATATTGAAATGTTAATTGGGAATAAATTAAGATACTATGCTTAATTACATCAACAGACAAGTCTTTGGAACCTTAATGTAACGCTGATTAAACGCAATCCATAAAGTAAGTGAATATTGTTTAAATTAATTCGGTAGTTTTTTATTCGTTTACAATCATTTTACCCGTTTATTCTTTCAGAACAGAAATATCATGCATGCCAATTGAGTATGTTACTATTGTTAAATCTAGCGAGCCCCATTTTTGGCCGTTTGCTGGTACCATTGGAATGGCTGAGTGATTCTGATTGAGTTCTAATGATGTTCCTGGTCCTTTGAGTTTGAGTAGTATGTACCTACATTGTACATATGACGTCAAATTGTAATCTGATTTCAAGTGCCTCCTGCATTTTCATTCAGGCACATTACAACTAAATTGTACCGACTTCCAAGAAACCAATCCGTTACAATTCCTTACGATTGTAACAACAAACAACGATGAGGCAAGAAATTCCATATTAACATCTCTTATGATATGAGTGGTTCTAGTCCTTCAAACGAGGTGAGTGTTAAATTCGAGTTTTTAATTAAACTCAATGGTTCTGATTAAAGCCCAGTGAAAATATGGATCCGCAAAACATACCATTATAATAGCCTAGTTTGTTTGTCTGGAAGATATCAATTTTTTAGCGATAAGACCGCCCGTTGTGCACCATAGTATAAGTGATATGTGTTAAGTTCCTTTACATATTGGTGAGCAATAAAGAATATTGGGTTGTTGTAAAAATATTGATCATATAAGTATAAGGCTAATACGTTAAACATGATACATTCGCTTCATGAAAAGATACGCAGTATAAATTGTTGTCATTTCACCACACTTGCGCTCACGACTAGTTTAATCATGGCTGAGCTAGTAATTTGTGATGAAGCGGGTATTCTGCAAGCAATGCATCTTCTAGAAAAGCATGCAATCCAGTAGGAATTAACTTGGCGTGGAACTTCATAATCACAAAATATTGTTTACCACCAATTTAACTAAATACCGATGTAATAGAATATATACAAAATCGGAGGTCAGACCTAAACTGGTTTGTAAGCAACAACAGTTGGTAAGCCATAAGTAATATCAACTACCCGCATTAAAAATAAACTTTCAATTTGGTACTAAAACTATTCGGCCTCACAGAACAATGAATGTGAGATTATGATTCTTATTATTTTAATATTAAGATCTTAACTCATGCAACGTTACAAACAAAATTGCAAAGGCATGGATGCCAAAAAATTCGCATATAATTATTTTAACAGATCTAATCATTTATGCGATTTCATTTATGTCTTACATTGAATTAAATTACGAAAAAGGTCATATATAATCGTCACTTAAGAACCCAATTTAAAAACAGATGTAATTAGTAATGTTAAATTGTTGATCAACTGCATAATTTGAATCTTCTAGCTCAGGTGATAAAGTCGCTGTTTGAAAGGATCCATTCTGGTTCACAAATCGACCAGCAAATTTTAATTTAAAATATATTTATATAGACCGTGATTACCTTTCCCTTAACCGTGAATCGTTCAAGACTGTTATTTTTCAAAATGTCGTAAATTTTTATTAGTGGATGATTTTATCAAAGATTGGTCAGGTAACTAAAACTAAACAAGTAAAGCAACTTGTCAACTACATCATCAAACATAATAAATATCAAAATGAAACCATGTTCTTGTGAACATAATCATAACATATACCCAAATATAGATTATATATAAACCTCCTGTTCAACTTAAACTTGTTAGGCATGAGCAGGTACGGTAACGGTACCAATCATATGATATTTAAGAGAACAATAAGATTATTCACACCTTTGAGAAAAAATCTAGTTACTTTTATCAAATATTGCCATTGGAGGGCTTCTTCACCTTTTCTTTGATACATGACATATATATATTTCAGTTCAGGATTATTGCTGATAAGTGTAAATTTCTACTGCTTAGGGCGTTAAAACTTGAGTTGAATGTCCGTTTCGTCACCCACGTTTTTAGACATGTTTAATGAAAAATGTACGTAATGATTGGTTTCAACGTAATCTGAGACTTAAGCAGTTCCATGGCTCTTGTTGAAGGTAGTCTTACCAAGTTAGTGTTTAAAAACTGATTATAAACACCCCTCTGATAGAATTTATAGTAAACATACCAATATTGTGCTATGTTTTCTGATGTGACAATCTTAGCCACTCTCTCATTCTTATAACATAGAAATGTTGGAATCCTGAGCGTTGCGAGGGTTTCAAGGCACGTGGGTTAAAAACAAACTTTGCTGCCCTGGTGACACAAACATTTTTATCACATCAACCAGTGACAAATACTGGCTGTAAGACGTTAAATATATAACATATGCTTTCAAATATTTTTATCATTCAAAACCATCACTTGAAATTCCATTCTACTGCTTAACATGAGGAATCAACTCCAAATTTGCACTCTATAGGACTGATTGATTAACACACTGCTTTCAAAGATTAAAGCGAGCTTTTTAGTATTTTGTATTCCAAGTAGAATTTTTTGAAACAATTTTATATTTATATAATTTACCAAGGAAATTTTTGTATTTAGATAGGTACCTATTTTTTATAAACTATATATATATTTACTGACATTTGCAATCTCTTGTATATCAAAGAGCAAGAATGTTTAATAAAATGTAGGCACTTAATTGCATATGTGCTCCGGTGAACCAGTAACATATTCGCCTGCTTAACGCCTTTTTGCAAGAATAGGATTACATAAATATGGGCTTCATTTCATGCCTGAAATAAAACATTAAATTGAACTGAACAAACCAAAAAATGTAACTCTTTAGTTGTACGTGCATATATAAATTGACTTTTCATATGTTACTTTTGATGATGATTACAGTGCATGTGCATAAAATCCCAGCATCTCCACCATGTCGTCAAGCTCACCATACTTGTTAACCTATCGAATGAGATGATGCCTTTACTGATACTGGTTAGCAATGTGTAATCATACTACATACATATATGAGGCCTGGACGTTAGTGAGATGACGATTCACTCATTGCTGGTGTCCTACTTTATTACCTGCATATAAAATAAGTTTCACCTGATTATCCACCTTGTTTCTTGAACCTCATAGTCGCCTCCAAACCTCCCCTTATAGCGACCCCATTCCTCACACTAAGTTTACCATAAGTTCATATTAGCCATCAACAATTCCCTCGGATCACTGTTCACTCTGAATACTGATATACGTTAGTCACAATTTACTTGAGGCACATCATTAATCTAATAACACGATAAGAAAGCCGTTGAATTGATCCCCAAAGCAAAATTCTCCCACCGTAGATCTGTTCGCACATAACCACCCTTTCTTACTATCGTTCGGCGTCTACCCTCTTGTCTTTTCCTAAAAAATCACAATAACCTAGAAGCGGTTATTTAACTTAAACATGACTGCGAGCGCCATCTACTCCATGACGCTGGCAACTATTAGCCAGTTCGCATGTTCGCGACAGGTACTAATTTCTTTTACGCTACGTCTTACGTAGGCGAACAACGCGCGAACGCGGCGCGGCGCGGCGCGGTGCGGCTAAATCAATCCTTTGATGCCCATAGAAGTGTCCTACGTAAGCGATCTCGTTGCGAACGCGGCGCGGCGCGATTTGCACGCGAATGTCGGGCGGCGAGGCGCGGCGCGGCGGCGGCGCGGCGAGACGCGGCACGGAAAAAACAAACCGTTGTTGCATATGGAAGTGTCCTAGGTGAGCGATTTTGACGCGATGGCGAAGCGGCGCGGCGGCGGCGCGGCGCGGCGCGGAACGGGCGCGATCAATCCATTTGATTTTTAGACGCGAATATGACGCGGCTAGAGGCGTGGCGTATATGGAATTACCGGCTATCATTTGATTAGTCGACTCCCGTTTGATTTCTTTATAGGTTTTCCTGTAATCTATAGGCACAAAACTAAAAAATATTCAAATTCGCGGAAATTGGCATAAAAGACTTAACTCCAGTAGCGTCTATGGCACTTACGACTATTCTGAGTTCGCTGTAATAAAGATTCGGCAAAGTAATTAATGTAAATATTTTAATTTTTTTAAGCTAATTGCGAAGTCTAGGTCACAGAAAAGAGCAACTACTTTCGTTTTTAACCGCCTTAAAAAAAGGAGGTTCTCAGTTTGACCGGTATGTATTTATGTATGTATGTTTGTCCGTGATTTTGATGCGGTTTTCAGTGGGATTGAGAGTGCGAGTGCGAGTGCGAGTGGGAGAGGGAGTGGGTCCCTGTATTACGTGCGCGCAGCAAGATCAATCGATCGTCATAATGAGACAAAAATAAATAACGCGAAATAAAAAAGTAAACATATAAATAAATCAATAAAAAAAAAACAAACATAAAAGCAAAATATATTACACATAGTTTACAATAGGGTTTCCAAATTATGTAACTTTGATGACTTCTCTTGCTCTGTATTAAAATCGAAAACTAAGAAATGGCTTCTTTCACAGTCTTACGATCAGACAGAAGAAATTATTCATTCTTAGGTAGCGTATACACACACACACACACCTACACGCACACACACACACACACACACACACACACAAGTCACTCCTTAAATTTAAATTCCTGCATGTTTTATTTCTGATTGTATTTTTTTTTTGTTTGTATATATTCCTGCATGCATTTTTTGTACTTAAATTAATTTTATATTAGATATTTCTCATTCAAAAACGGCCATCATATTCAGTTTTGTTAAAATCTCTCAGTAAAATCTATTTTTCCGGTTCCCGAGATACAGGCTGCGCCTAGTTTGGGGCCGATGGATATTAGTTTAATTTTAAAATCTAATTTTCTGCTAAGTTCAATCTGTGATGTCAATTGTAAAAAATATTTGGTCAATAAACGATTTATTTTATTTTATTTTATTTATTAATATGATTTCTTAAAAAAAACCGGCCAAGTGCGAGTCAGGGTCGTGTTTCTAGGGTTCCGTACATAATTCCGACTCACGCTAGACTTCACATTTCTAATAGGTTTTCCTGTCATCTATAGGTAAAGAACTATTTTGTATATATTTTTTTTTTTCAATATTTTAGACCCAGTATATAGTGTTGGAGATAAATGGTCATTTTTTGGCTATTTTCTTAAATAACTTCGAACCTATGTATTTTAAAATTATAAAAAAATGACCATCTTTAGGTTACTAATGTACATATGTGTACCAAATTTCAACTTAATTGGTCCAGTAGTTTCCGAGAAAATAGGCTGTGACAGACGGACATACAGACAGACGCACGAGTGATCCTATAAGGGGTATAAGGGTTCCGTTGTTTCCTTTTGAGGTCCTTTCAAAAACCCAACCCACTGAAAAGCACAAAATATTTTTTTATATACCCAGACCCCACCCCTATCCTTGTCTAGTCCCTATCCCGTCGTAAAGCCAATTTCTGCCAAAACGTAATTAATCCATACTATCCATACTATATCAATACTTAATATTATAAAGGCGAAAGTGTGTCTGTCTGTCTGTCTGTCTGTTACCTCTTCACGCTTAAGCCGCTGAACCCATTTAGTTGAAATTTGGTATAGGGATAGTTTGAGTCCCGGGGAAGGACATAGGATAGTTTTTATGTCGGAAATCATCCCTGAAGAGAGTGCAAAGGGGGGTGGAATTGAAAGAGTTAATGAATTGCCTAATAATTGAAGCAAGCAATGCGCGAATTGAATCATTGCTATTAGAATTATCCAGGCGCCATACCTACTTTAGCTGCTGTCACTAATTCCACGCAGACGAAGTCGCGGGCAAAAGCTAGTAATATTATAAATGCGAAAGTGTGTCCGTCTGTCTGTCTGTCTGTCTGTCTGTTACCTCTTCACGCTTAAACGGCTGAACCGATTTTCATGAAATTTTGTATAGAGATAGTTTGAGTCCCGGGGAAGGACATAGGGTACTTTTTATCCCAGAAATCCCTCTTTAAGGGGGTGAAAAAAGTTTGTGTTTGGGTGGAAGTTTGTATGGGGAATCAACAACCTTTTCTTCAACAATTCTTTAACTTCTACTTCTCTAACTTCAACTTCGCCAACTCGAACTTTTCCAACCTTTTCAACTTCGTCAACTTCAACTTCTTCAACTTCTACTTCTTCAACTTCTTCAACCTTTTCAACTTGAACTTTAACTTCTCCTACTTCAACTTCTCTAACTTCAACTTCTCCTACTTCTTTAACTTCTTCAACTTCATCAACTTCTCTAACTTCAACTTCTCCTACTTCTTCAACTTCTCCTACTTCTTCAACTTCTTCAACCTTTTCAACGTCTTCAACTTTAACTTCTCCTACTTATTCAACTTTTTCAACCTTTTCAACTTCAACTTCCTCTTCTCCTACTTCTTCAACTTTTTCAACCTTTTCAACTTCTACTTCTTCAACTTCTCTAACTTCAATTTTTCCAACTCGAACTTCTTCAACTTCTCCAACTTCTTCAACTTCTTCAACTTCTACTTCTATAACTTCAACATCTCCTACTTCTTGAACTTCAACTTCTCCAACCTTTTCAACTTCTTCAAGTTCTCCAACCTTTTCAACTTCTTCAACTTCAACTTCTTCAAATTCGACTACTCCAACCTTTTCAACTTCAACTTCTCCAACTTCCTCAAATTCAACTTCAACTTCTCCAACTCTAACTCTTCCACTTTTGCACCTTCTTCAACTTCTCCAACTTTTTTTAACTTCTCCAACCTTTTCAACTTCTTCAACTTCTCCAACCTTTTCAACTTCTTCAACTTCAACTTCTCCAACTTCTTCAAATTAAAATTCAACTTCTCCAACTCGAACTTCTTCAACTTTTTCAAATTCTCCAACTTCTCCAACTTTAAATTGTCCAACTTCAACTTCTCCAACTTTATCAACTTCTCCAACTTCTCCAACTTCTTCAACTTCTCGAACCTCCAAGTTGGAGTGGAGGTGGAAGTGATGTTAAGATAGAAAAATATGGTTGTCTGTAAAGTCGGTTTACGGACGATAATTTTGCGTGATAACGTCATAAGAAAACATTACCATTACATTACGTAACGCTACCATGGAGATCTGTCCACAACGTTACCATGGAGATTTGTCCACAACGTGACACTTTTTCGTGCATGCTACCGGTATTCATCGATTTATAAGACGTTATCACGTCAAAATTAATAAATAAATAAAAGAGAATAATAACTTAATTTCGTTACAAATAAAGAAAGTTCGCATTTTTGACTAATTGTAATTAGTCATCCATTTTGGGGGCGAAAAGAAGGATGTAATAAAAAGCAGATTTGTTTAAAAATTATGGTACCCAAATTACTAATTCCACGCAGACGAAGTCGCGGGCAAAAGCTAGTATCTAATAAGCAAATTAATAACCACCCGGGTAATTGTGTACTTAGTTTTTGAAGGCGGTGCCAAATCAAAATCCCAGTAAACCAAAATTTTAGACAACGAAGAACGCTGCACTTACTTGCATAACCACATAAAGACATAGGTTACTCATAATTTAAATACGAATTTACTAATAAACCGTGTCTGCGTGCGGCCATGGCGATCGTGGAGTGTCTCCCTAGTCGGACAAGGCCGCCGCGCCGCGCCGCGCCTTCGCCGCGTTCATGTGTGAGTAGTTACAACGTGGGATTAATTGTTATTCGAAATGATTATTTATTTATTAGGTATGGGTCAAACAGATCACTGTGTTATGTCTTTCCTGTAGACATACACGAGAGTTAAGGGCTATAAAGGTTAATTGTGGTAACTAGTGTGTTCGCGCGAACAGTGCATTTTTCTCTCCTGTGGGCAATAGTTAAGAGCTTGTGGGCATGTAAGCAATGATTTTATCATAGTTCTCTAAATAAAAGGAGGACCTTTTCACGTGGATAAGGGTTAAATAAGAAAATTAACCTTTATAGCCCTTAACTCTTGTGTATGTCTACAGGAAAGACATAACACAGTGATCTGTTTGACCCGTATATTTGATTATTGATGAGGAAATGGATATTCCGATGTAATACTATCTTCTTCTTTTGTTACTTATGCTTTTTTTTTGACATTTAGATTTTATTCTAGAAATTCTAGATTAGTATTTTTTTATACAATCTTTTTAATGTTTGACGATCCTTTTGTGAAATTCTTAGTGTTAAATTTGATATGTATAATAATCCAATTTTATTATGGAATAATATTAACATCAATAAATTGCTCTGATAATTAGATTAAGATTAATTACGATTCATAAGAGCTTGTTGCTAGGCCTACATGAATAAAGCATATTTTTGATTGATTGATTGATAGGACACACCTATACGTATCAACGTTTTGTTTCTTCCTAGCCGCGCCGCGCCGCGCCGCTTCGCGTCCAAATCGCTCATGTGTGAGTAGGACACACCTATACGTATCAACGTTTTGTTTCTTCCTCGCCGCGCCGCGCCGCGCCGCGCCGTCGCCGCGCCGCGTTCGCGAGTTGTTCGCTTACGTAAGACGTAGCGTTAACTGGCAACAAGTACTCTTTGACAACGAACGTTGGATGTCATCGAATGTCACCGATGTAAACAAACGGAAAATATCTACGAATATATTCAAATATAAACGGTTTTATTACAAAAATGCCAAAAAAAATTACCAAAGATGCGCAAAAATTGTAGTGAATGCAATCAAATACTTACAGCTTAAAAAAGACGAAGGATTACATAGCATTCCAATAAACAATGTTTTGAAGTTGGTTGTTGACATGACCGGTATTGACATTTTATAGTGCGGTTTTATTGAACTGGTTAGTTGTTTGGTTTAAACTTTAATATTTCATTTAAGGTTTATGTAGATCGACGATAAAAATCCTATAATCGAATTGGAGACTGAACGTTTTATAATCGAGGTTGGTGGTCCTGAAAGCAACACAACATCTGATGAAAATCAGACTTCGTCAGAGTCAGAAAACGAAGAATATATTAATATTGAATATTTAGAATCAGATTTTGACGAATAGGTAAATTGAAAGAACCGAATTCTCTGTAAGCAATGTTTCTGACATTATACGAGTATCAACATGAAACCAATGCCCACTACCCCGACTATACATGACGTATGCACATTATTGCCATACGTGAGCTGTTTGCAGCGACACTATCTCAGGGTTAAATAAACTGTTGTCAGGCTTTATATATTTTTAGAATCTAGTAATAAGGGATATTACTGCAATGTTCTGCCGCCAGAGTGCAGCACTACCGACTCTAGTAAATTCATAGACTAACAGATACATACTCTGCCTTAAACTGTTTTTTGACAAGTTTTCACAGACAATAAATTATGACATTGATGCATCAAGGCGGTTTGTAAAGTCGTATCCATACGAGATAATTTTTCGCCAGTCTGATCAAATTCTTCGATCAAACAGGGCCGTGCGGACGCAAATACCAATTTGATTCCTCGATCACATCAGCAGGTGCGGACACAAAAATAGAATGCAAATTGGTGATTTAATTTGTGTACGTGTGAACGCTAGATGAGATTGACCAATTATTTTCCTGAACAAATCGACTGATTTCGTCAGTCCCGTCTGGATACCCTTTTAACCAGGGCCTACCGGTAAACGCCAAAATCGAAATTTAGTTATCTGCCTCTTTATCGCTCGAATATGCAAGAGTGATAAAGAGGTTGATCAGGATAAATCAATTGTTAAGATCTTAGTACTATCTTATGATCCCCGAGAAGATGCATATAACGAAATTTCGATTTTCTTGTTTCGCGGTAGACCCCCAGATTGTGACAGATAGTGGTAGTGGCGCTACGGACGCAGAGTTTTGCGTAATATTCCTTATTATTTGAGATTTTAACTTAAAATATAAGAAAATGTATGCGTGTCTGTTTTAATCATTAAATGTTTTCAGATGCAGGCATTGGGTCAAATAAGTTGTAAAGGAAGACTTAATTTTATTATTCAAGAATATAATAAGTACATAGAAAAAAACATTTAATCAGGTGAACACACATTTTCCTCTGTTACCTGTGGACCGTCGAACTTTCGGGATGTATTTTAAATTAATTGTATTAAATTATTAAAAAAAAGATTTTACATATTTTTATTTTTACAAATAAATATCGTGTTCACATTTAAGTCCAACCATGAATTAATCCACTCAAAGAACACTATATATAACATACGATTTAAATATGGATTCGATTCTAACCTGATTTCGAGTACGAAATTTGTTGACAGGGGCCCATGTTTCAACCCTCCTCAATTTATCGATATCGATAAAATACGCAAGCGTGTAGCATACTACGCTATTTAAGTCTGTTATGTTGGTACTATTGCTCTTTGACAGTTGTTTGTCATACATGTTGGTAATGATTGGATAACCAAACATACACACAGACTAATCAAATCGCTAGTATGGAAGTCCCGTCTCTTAAAACGTAGTGATTATATTATCTTTGTGTCATATTGATTCATATGGGATAATGGGACTCGTTTTGATAATAATAATATAAAATTCATTTTGTTGATATTTATACCTTTAACGGACGCTGAGCAGTAATATCATAAGAATCGAGCAACAGTATAACTATAAAATATTTGATAAGCGGGCGTTGTGCGGGATGGAGGGGATCTCGGGCGGCGGCGGCGGCGGCGGCGGCGTGGCGCGCGTGAAGCAGGAGCCCGAGTGGGATACTGACCGCGGTGAGCTTTCTATAACATTACTCTCATTTACTTAATAAGGAATTGTTCTGGAGATATAGGACTTCTAATAAAGCTGCTCCACTATTTAATGCTAAATCATATCATATGTATTGACATCATTCATTGCTGTTTTTTACTACGTCGGTTGCAAACTATCATGCGGCCCGCCTGATGGTAAGCAGTCTCCGTAGTCTATGGTCACCTGCAACTCCAGAGGTATTATATGTGCATTGGCGACCCTCACACTGCACCCTCATTGAGCTCTTCGTTTCTCCCCTCCATTTGAGAGATTTGTATAGGAGGCGCAATCGCGTACCTACTGCTCGCCCTTACAGTTAGTCAATGACGTCTAGTCTTACTAAGATAGTCGAGAAATTTGGACCAGTTCTGCTGTGGCTTGGTGGCCTAGCGGTGGCCGGGGGTTCATGGCATTAGCCTGGATAGCTGGTTTCGTGACCTTCACCATGCAGCTTTTTCTGCCGACACTGTCTTAGGTCTTAGGCTTTGCATGCCTGATAATGTGATAATTACAACCTTCAATCTTTTGGTGACCAGTCTGGCCTAGTGGGTAGTGACCCTGCCTGCGAAGCTAATGGTCCTGGGTTTGAATCCCGGTAAGGGCATTTATTTGTGTGATGAACACAGATATTTGTTTGTTTGTTTGTTCTTGAGTCATGGTAGTTTTCTATGTATATAAGTATGTATTTATCTATATAAGTATGTTTATATTGTCGCCTAGCACCCATAGTACAAGCTTTGCTTAGTTTGGAAAAGGATCTGTGTAAGATGTCCCCAATATTTATTTATTTATAAAGTTTTTTAGACAAGAACAATATAATAGAAAATTTTCCAATTCTGATGTTCAGGCTATAATGGGTTAATGCATAATGCTAATGGTATTTCAATAAACAAATTTGCTAGTGTAAAAAGGTCCAAAATTCAAAACCTGAATGGGAGATCGAAGCTACAACACTATATTTTTCAACCGTTTCTATTGACTATTGGTTTGCCACACTATAAGTATTCTTTATTTTGTAGAACCATAAACTGATGAATTTCTGTATAAAATACTATAGCTTTATAAACTAAACGGCAAATGGTGGCCAAAGTATAGTTTATCAAAGAATAATTCTTATGTTATGCAGAAAACAACCAACTAAATTTTTTTATCAATGCAGAAAGCAACCAAAGCTACTGAGTTAGGGTGTAAGTCGTGAGAGTCAGGATGGCGGGTGTACCTAGATAAAAATAAACGAAAAGCATACCATATTTTAGTACCTAATTTGTACTATTTGGTACCTCCTTTAAAAAAATTAGTACCTCACGGTATTAAAAGTTATCACCAAAAAACATTACACCCGCCATTGTGACAGTCAGAATGGCGGGTGTATTTTATTACGCAATGATCCCGCGATTATTGATAAATTCTATAAAAGACAAATTTTAGTACCTTTTTAGTACTTTCATATTCATTTATAAATTGAGCCACATTATTTGTGGTTTCCGAGTTTTACTCATTTTACACTTTACATTGCTATTACAATTTTACAGGCGCTTCGATTTTTCACCGTATCGATTTCGTTTTTAAGAAAAAACGCTACGCTACAACTATTGTTATTACGCCAGGATTTAGTATCTTTTACGTTTAATTTGTTACCTTTTCACGTTTAATATGTTAAGTTCAATTAACTATGAAAATTACCTCTTACAAATGGCCAGGCGCGATGTCAAAGAATTCTTCCTATGAAAAAATTCCGCGTACCGTGTACCTATACCTACTCTTAAGTATATCGTGATTACTGATTAATCAAATAAAACCCGCAAATTATGTCTGTTTGTCGGTATATTAGTGTGATGAATATACTTCTTTGTGGGATCCCGTTGATTTTGCTAAGAAGACATTACGATTGAAATACATACCTTTTAGAAATACAAGCAATTATTTCATTTAACTATTACATGATGTTTTTCTATCGTCTTGGTACAGTTTTTCTTCTGACAAGGTCGCTGTGTCTGAGTATGAATATGGCACGGAAAGCGACCCCACAGGGAATATTACGCAAAACTCTGCGTAGAGGGCGTCACTAGCACCAACACAGGGCCTACCGCGAAACACGAAAATCAAAAGTTCGGTTTCTGCCTCTCTATCACTCTTGCATATTCGATCGATAGAGAGGCAGATAACGAAGTTTCGATTTTTGCGTTTCGCGGTTAAGCCACTTGTACACAAACCGCCTTGAGTATCAATGTCTAGCCTAGTTCGGACTACATAGTCGAGTGGCGAGTTGCGAGTATTACGTGTCTGAACACCAACAATTTAGTCGAGTAGATTAGTCAGTAAATTAGTCGAATGGATCCATTTTGTTCTATTTTTTCTGGCGAGTGAGCCTCCCCGTGGCCTCACTCCACCACTCTTACTAGTCTTCTCGACTAAATTTTTGGTGTTCAGACACGTTTAGTAACTAAAATACTCACTGTATGTATGTTGGTTTTTCGGGGATACTTAGGGGGGGGGGATTTAAGGTCAATGAGGGCATTTCCGTCATAGTTTAGTTCACTTTGGCCGGTCATAACTATGATGATATTAACTTTTTAATAAACCTTATCACTGTAATAGATTAAGCATTTATTTAACCTATGAGATATAGACGACCAGTCTGGCTTAGTGGGTAGTGACCCTGCCTGCGAAGCCGATGGTCCTGGGTTCGAATCCCAGTAAGGGCATTTATTTGTGTGATGAACACTAATATTTGTTCCTGAGTCATGGGTGTTTTCTATGTATATGTCGAATACCGATGGTCTCAAAGGCGGTGGGCGCGTGGGGTAAACCAGTATGCTACCATGCTACTAGTGCATGAAATAAACCTTAGGACTCGTTAACCATACTAGTGCCTACTATATTTCAGAACTAAATGATGAAAAGAACTAATTGCTATTAGAATGTTGACTGGTTAAATTGAGAATGAAAAGATCACATGAAACCGTTCAAATCTTTATTCAAGTCAAGCTAAACCGGCTCCAACCCTACGCCTCTAACATGAGAAGATTTAGCCCTATATGGGACCGGCAACAAACTCAGAGGGACAAATCTTTTCAAAATAAGTTAAAACAACACATAACACATCATTTCTTTATTTCACAAAAGTAAGCTTCTAATGAAACATAAGAAATCAAAATAACACTAGAAATAAAACACTTAGCTAAACCGTTAAAGAACGCGGGATTCTATAAGCTATCAGAATAATCCTTCAGGTATAAACCTTCAGGAACGTAGCGAGTTAGGCACGAGGTTGGCTAACGAGTACGTCCGATCTCTAGCGCGGGCCGATCAAGAAGAACTACCAGCGGCGGAGCCTCTCCGCTCCCGCCTCAGTCAAGTTGGCAAACCTGCTCGACCAGTCTACCAACATACCGACAAAAACGCCAACTCGTGCCTACGCTCACTCGAGAGAAACCTCTCGACGTTCCAAAGCCTTCTACCTGTCATCTCAGTTCAACAACACGCCAATAGGTGGCGTTACTCTCTACGCAACTTTATTTCAACAATGCGCCAATAGACGGCGTTACTCTCTACGCAACTTTATTTATTTCGTTACAACCAAATAATACGTAGCTTAACATTGCTAATCGATTTTAGACAGGCGTCTAAAATAATGAACTATAACGCTGCAATACGTCTTTCTGGTGTCAGGGTCCGACATATATAAGTATGTATTTATCTATATAAGTATGTATATCGTCGCCTAGCACCCATAGTACAAGCTTTGCTTAGTTTGGGGCTAGGTTGATCTGTGTAAGATGTCCCCAATATTAATTATTTATATATTTTATTTATTTATATAAAGGTACTCATATTAAACTCCTAGTACTGCTGGTTATTTAAATATGATTTTTTTTAAAGACATGCCAGTTGACGGATTTTCCCTAGGGTTTGGGGCATTTCTGTCAACCAACGATTTTTCTTGTATCGTGACGTATTACAAACATGTAGGTACTTACGTCAAGTGAACATAAATACCACTATACCCTTAATCGAAACTAAACCTTAGTGAACTCAATTTAAGGTTAAATTTAGATTTTATTCCCAAATATATTCTTGGGGCAAATCCGTCCTATTTTTAAATTAAACCTTTAAAAAAAGTTTAAAAATAAAATCTACTTTTTAATTTTAAATAATACAGCACAGATATCTTAGATTGATGTACTAAAGCTACCACGAATTTATATGAGGAATTTGACAATTCAGTAAAAATCTCGCATCACTGCATGAGTATGATATGAGTTATACTTACCTAAGTGAGTCAAATCAAAAAAGGTTGGCAATATATGAAATAGGGAAATTCCGGCACATGACGATTTTTCCCGTTTCGTAATTGACGGATTTGTCCGCTCGATAGTTTTGTAAACACAAATTTTAACCACCCATGGTTTCTCACCAAGAGATTATAATGTAAAATGGATAAAAAGACCGATAAACATGCATATCGAACAATAATAAACATACTAAGGGCTGATTTAGACTGCGCGCGAACTCGCATGCATTTTAGTTACATTGCGGACTGTTGGTTACGTCCAATTCAACCGACCGATCAAAAACCGCAGTGTAATGAAACTCGCATGCGAGTTCTCGCATCGTCTAAAATTCTAAATAATCCATTATTAAGGCCTAACTTACATCGTCTCATCCCAACTTCACAAAACAGAGCAGCACACTTAGCTCGATATCAAGTTCGGAGCGCACCTGAACTTTAATAGCGTTATTTTTTTTTTCATTTACTGGCGACTGAGCGCTGTTTCTGACTACTGTTGTGATCTGTTTTTGACTACTGGTATTAAATATGCTCTCTGCTTTAGCGATCGAGTCAGCAAGTGTATACTGTTGTTAGAATAGTCGCAAATGTTGTTGGACGGATTTACTCCTCTGACGGATTTGGCCACATTGACCTTAATAGTTTTGTTTTTCACATTTTTCCTTCAAATATAAATTTATTTTTCAGTGTGAAAAAGAAATGTTTTGTAATGTTCAATTCGAGCGCTTTCAAATGATATCCTACTCGACCTAGTAACTATAGACTTGTAAATTTTGCCCCCTCTTTATATTGGGCATTTTCCATTTTTTTTTTTTTTTTACTAGCCCATGTGTGTGTCCCACTGCTGGGCAAAGGCCTCCCCTCTCCCTTTCCAGTCCTCCCTGTGCTGAGCAAGATCCCGCCAATCCCGCTGGAATGCATCCAGGTCGTCCCGCCATCTCTTTCTCGGTCTGCCTCTGCCTCGACTACCCTGGGGATGCCAGCTAGTGGCTATTTTGGCCCATCTGTCATCATGCATCCGGCAGACATGTCCAGCCCAGTCCCACTTTAGCCTGGCGGTCTTCACCCCAACATCAACGACTCGGGTTTTTGAGCGAAGCTCTGTGTTCCTCACCCTATCAGATCTTCGGACACCCAGGATCTTCGCTCCATTGCCCTTTGGCAAACCTTGAGCCGGGATTTCTGAGCCTCAGTTAGTGACCAGGTTTGGGCACCATAGGTGAGGATGGGCAAGATGCACATGTCGACGAGCTTGCGCTTTAGTGCAATTGGGAGTTTACCCTTCATGAGTTCCTTCATGGACCAGAAGCTCCTCCAGGCGTTTTCGATCCTTCTATCGATCTCCTTGTCCTGGCGATCTGTGAAGGAGACTATCTGGCCCAGATAGGCATTTTCCATAATTATTAAAAATTCATAAACAAATAATCATTCCAAATTTTAAATCGATAGCTTCCGTAGTTCTCGATATATTTAGCGATGTGACATACGGACGGACAGACGGACAGAGTCGCACCATGAGGGTTCCTTTTGTACTTTTTTGGTACGGAACCCTAAAAAGGACATCAACGGGACGAGAAGTCATATACCGACAAACAGACATAATTTGCGGGTTTTATTTCATTAATCAAATAATCACCATATACTTAAAAGTAGGTATTAGGTACACAATTACAAGCACAATGAAGAGCAGAATTTTTTCATATGAAGAATTCTATGACATGGCGCCTGGCCATTTGTAAGACGTAATTTTCATAGTTAATTGAACTTAACAGATTAATCGTGAAAAGGTAACAAATTAAACGTAAAAGGTACTAAATCCTGGCGTAATAACAATAGTTGTAGCGTAGCGTTTTTTCTTAAAAACGAAATCGATACGGTGGAAAATTACAGCGCCTGCAAAATTGTAATAGCAATGTAAAGTGTAAAATGAGTAAAACTCGGAAACCACAAATAAAATGGCTCAATTTATAATTGAATATGAAAGTACTAAAAAGGTACTAAAATTTGGCTTTTATAGAATTTATCAATAATCGCGGGATCATTGCGTAATAAAATACACCCGCCATTCTGACTGTCAGAATGGCGGGTGTAATGTTTTTTGGTGATAACTTTTAATACCGTAAGGTACTAATTTTTTTAAAGGAGGTACCAAATAGTACAAATTAGGTACTAAAATATGGTATGCTTTTTGTTTATTTTTATTTAGGTACACCCGCGATCCTGACTCTCACTGTAAGTCACTTTAACAAAAATAAAATGTTGGTTGCTTTCTGCAGAACTACGGTCATTATTGTCTCATTTCAAACATAGACAGAGAGAATCATACTACATAATTATCTTTGTCTTACACTAGTACTAGCACCCAAAAGGAAAGGATAAATATAGTTTTTTTGTTTTTATTTACTGACAAATTTGGTTTGACCAACGATAAGTACACAGTGGCGTATTTACAAATTTGCCGCCCCGGGCCATTTTGATTTGCCGCCCCCCTTCATCAGTGACGATAAAGTATTTTATTTAAGAAAAAAAAACCTGGAACAAGTATCTTTGGGGTGTGTAATAAAAAAAAAACTAAACATTTACCATTTACTCACATAGGCATTTACATTGTTTTCCTATGTACAAATTGGTTGACAAAATCATCAATGACGCTGTCGTAATTTAAAACGTTTGTCAGCTCATCAGCTTCTATATTAAGAAGAGCTAAGCTATTCAGGCGCTCTTCGCTGGTAGTGAAACGTAGATAATTTTTTATTCTTTTGAGTGCAGAAAGGTGACGTCACTAATGTCACTATTCTAGATACAGATTTGTATGGGCCGTTTTTGTCACTCAATGACGATGCGACCTCGTTATACGTATTTGCCTGATCTGATCGGTGACCGGTGGGTACTGCTGGGTTTCGGCCATTGAGAATCAAGGTGAGGCATTGGCAGTCAGGCTGGATATAGCTAAGGAGTTCGGTCGGGTCTGGCATCGAGTCTGCTCGAGGGACTATGTTATACAAATGGATCGCTAGCTTTTTTTCCGGTAGACGCATATGAGCCGTATAGTAGACGGAAGCTGCTCCGATAGTGTGGACATTACCGCTGGCGTTGCACTAGGTTCTGTGCTGTCATTGCTGCATATCAATGATAATCAGTGCTATGCAGACGACAGTAGTAGGGATGCGTATTACACAGGCCGTGCCCATTATCCCTCATTCGGTGGTGCTGGAAAGTCATGAAAAGTATTGTATTTGTATCTGATATCGAGAGCACTCTATCTATACTGAGTTTCGGCATGGGATCGGAACAATTTAGTGAGATTCAATACCACGAAGACACAAGAACCACCGAATGTAGTCAGATGGGTCACAATAATGTAGGTACGTAAGTGAAAACGCGAGCGTAGCGAGCGCGAAATTTTTTCGAGAAAATAGTAGGTGAATTTTTAGGGTTCCGTACTTCAAAAGGAAAAAAACGGAACCCATATAGGATCACTTTGTTGTCCGTCCGGCCGTCTGTCTCTCAATATAAAGGGTCTTGACATGACAGAGGGCGGCAAAATCGACAAATAATGCTTGTTATTTAAATTTTACAAATAAATAGGGGAGCGAAAAAATTCTGGTCGACCCTATCTGAACAGCAAATAAAATATTTTTATGACCCACCGCCCCCTAAAATCTGCCGCCCTAGGCTTCAGCCTACTCAGCCTAGTGGTAAATCCGGCACTGCGCCGTACTAATACTTCTTGAACGAAAATGTTGCTTAATTTAGGTACTTGTTGGTAGATATTTTAAGCAATTGGTGGGGTTTGAAGCGTTCGTTTGTTTATTAATTTAAATGTCAATTAAAATATAATAAAAAATATAGCTAAGTTTCATTAGAAAAGGCGCCCAGAAAAAGCCGCGAGGGGGCGGCTTTGCCGCCCCCCCGCGGCCTGCCGCCCCGGGCCATGGCCCCCTTGGCCCTAGGGTAAATACGCCCCTGTAAGTACATAATATAAAACTATGTGACAAAGACCAAAAGGAATCAGTAGGACAACAATATTAATATACATAAATTAATTGGTTTATTAGAAAAAACAATTCTTCCAATGAAGGTGCTACTGGACAGACAATGCCCTCTCAATTACTGTAAAAATGCATACAAGATGAGACAAGGTGTCTCTAGTTTAAGGTGTTCCTGTCAAATTATAGCGTCTTGTTAATTTAAAATGCATTGTTTTAGTAACTGTTAAGGAGGAAGCAGAATTCGTGTATGAAGAGGCGCGTGTGAAGGAGGAGTGCTCGGACAGCACAGACGGGTGCGGCGTGAGCGAGGCAGCCATGCTGGCCGGCCTGTACGACGACCACGAGGTCAAGGACGAGCTCGTGCTGGGGCCGGAGCGCCCGCACCGCCCCACAGTCGGCCTGGTGGTTCGCGGTATGTTGATTTTTTCTTTAACATGTACACGCAGACACAAGGAGATAACTACAGAGATAAGGATAACTGATCCCCCTGCATAGAAAATTGTTTGCAGCGGGGTCATGTTGATTTTTTAACATTACAGAATGCTGCAAATATAATGGACGCCCCTGCAAAGAAGTTTCTATGCAGGGGAGATCAGTTACATCTGCAGTTTACTATACACAACTCTTTATGTTTACAAACTGCAGTAAATATGAGTGTTCGAATTTGAATACAGTGAAGGTTATTTGTCTGTAAACAGAGCGAATGCTTTACTCTACTATCGTTAAGTGATTACGTCAGGATACAACTTGACGCTGAGGGCCTACCGCAAACAACAAAGTTCGCAATTTGCCACAGCAAAAGTAATTACATTTATAAAATATAATGCACCCATTATGTTGCAGCACCAGCTGTGGTGTGTGGTCGGCGCCGCTCGTGCTCGGTCAGGCTGGAGCACCTGCTGGTGGACGCGGAGCGGCGCACCTGCCGGGTCGGGCGCCGCACATACAAGCTGCACGCCACCGAGCCACCCACACCCCATGTCACCACCACTGTCTATCAATGTCACCATTGCGGCAAACGGTGTAGTACGAAAACTACCTTACGTTATCACCTGATGATGCACACTGGCGAGAAGCCTCACAAGTGTCCGTACTGCAACTACAGGAGCGCTCGTAGCGGACACTTACGGAGCCATGAGATGATACACGAGGGTAATAAACCATTTAAATGTAACTACTGTGATTACAAGTGCAATCGGAAAGATCATCTACAGTTTCATGAGATGATACACACAGGCGAAAACCCCTTTAAGTGTAAATACTGTGATTACAAGTGCAAACGAAAAAAAGTGTTACGGACTCATGAAATGATACACACAGGTGAAAACCCTTTTAACTGTAGTAACTGTAACTACAAATGCAAAAGCAAATCACGTTTACGGCGACATCAATTGGTACACTCGGGTGAATATCCCTTTCAGTGTAGTTACTGCGAATACAAGTGCAGGCAGAAAACATACTTAAAGAAACATATGAATCTACACACTAGTTAAAGTTAAAAAGCTTTGATATAGCCACTGTCATTAGATGTGAATGCGGAAGTCCTCAGGCGCAGGCAGGCAGGCGCTTCTAGTATTTTTATTTTACTTATTTGGAATATTGTGATTAGGTGATTGCAAGCGCAAAACGAAAGTTACGGATTTACAAGATAAAACATACAGGTGAAAGCCTCTCTACATGTAACTACTGTGATTACAAACAAGTGCAATCGGAGACAGATACTGACTCACGGATACAATCACTCAAAATTGAACCGTGTCACATTAAAATAAAATAAGCAGTTTCGACTTATTCACAGTGGTAGTGATGGTACTTGCCATAACTATTCCAAATTTCAGGTACCTACATCAAACGGTCTTTGAGAAAAACGCATTTAACCGATTTGCAAGACCGAAGTGATCCCATAAGAGCACCGTGAAAAAGTTTTGTACGGTGCTCTAAAAAACTAGCTAAAAACGTAATTAATGGATCACCCCTTATTAAGAGTAAACTGCAAAACGTAATTCAAGACCAAAAAAAGTAAGACTGCAATAATTTGTTTGTAAAATAGTAAATTCCTTTTGATAAATAATCACGCTAAGATAATTTATTTATTAGTAATTTTTCTCCTACGATTTAAACAACTACTTTTATTTACTTATTTTTACATAAATACAAGACGCGCTAATTGGCAACATTTTCTTACTTTTTGGTTTTGAATTACTTTTTGCAGTACATACCTATAGTATTGAAACTGTCAAAGGAGAAGAATTTTCTTGTATTCAAAGATTATATTAATTAAAACTGGGGGAGTTACTTTTTAATAAAACAATATTTTTTATGCTATACGTTTTATTTTCCAAAAATACTGATCCAATAATATTTACAAGTAACCTTCGCGTAGTCGGCGCAACGTAGGAACTAATACTTGACAGTTATGCTATGTATTCAACTTTATATATAACCTCCTGAGTCCCAGACACAAATTAATTGAAATTGAAATTTCAACCTTATTGCGTCCGAGTTTTATTTTTCTCTCGGGAGGTTACGATGCCCTCCCCGGAAGACATCGTGGCCTACAGATGGTAGACCTAATATGGTTGATCAATATGTTTTTTGCGGCATTTTCGTCCCGATCAAACTCGCTGTGGCACGTCGGACAAACTCCCCAGCGCAGTCGGTGATTCATGCCAATTTTCTGAAACGCTCCCGTTCTCTGGTTGCACGCCGAACACGCCTGTGACGTGTACGCCTCATCCACGATTTCGACACGGATATTGGATTTACTGCGCAATCTCTTTAGCAACGAGTCGTGTCGAAACTTGCGCCCCGAGAACGACGCTGTGTTCATAAACTTGCTCCCGGCGCCGTACAGCACCAGCACGTCGCTCACCCCTCCTCCGTCGAACACTTCCCTCACGATTCGTTCCTCGCACTTGGCGATGCGAATGTACTTGTCCAATCCGAGTCGCGTCAGTTTGGAGTGCGTCTCGTACGGTACTTGCATGGCTTCGAACCACTTCATGCGAAAGACGCTGTATTCGATCACGTGATCCGTATTTTTGGAAGAGACCGGAAAATTGAGTGATTCTCTATCCTTTTGCATCTCGGCCAGTATCGGAGCGATGAGTTTGTTGCGTACGCTACTCTTCCATTCGAGCGTGTGAGAACGTACATATTTGCGCGTGACCCGTTTGAAGGAGTACCGTTTGGATTCGACGGTGGCCAGGGGCACGCGCGAGCCGGGGTCCACCGCTATAACTCTGTCGTACTCGACGCGCCGCTTCTTTTTCTCCGTCATCTGTGGCTTGGCACACCGATTCATCGAGAGAGTCACGCTCACGCCGTCCGTCTGAAGACAACAGCCGAATTTGGTGGCCGGCACATCCAACCACGGTGTCCACAGTTGACTAAGATGATCGGTAATTTCGTTCCACGTGCCGGGGACGGTATCGGGAGCGACTCGACGCAGCAGCCTAGAGTAACGTAGAGGCTCCAGTGCCCGACAGCTCCAATAATCCGCATTTTCAATCATAAAGTCCTAGCAATAAAGTTGACAGCAAGGTGTTGAATAATGTCGATTATTGGGGTGTTGACGTTAGCTCTTATGCTCATAATAAAGACAGCGAAAATTTGGAACTGATGTTCTTTTTTTAAGAGCCTACAAAACTGAAATAAATTAATAAAAACAATTTCTAGTTTAGTTCAATTTCCGAATAGTTCCTCGCTAAAACCATGTACTATGCTAGAGATAACCACCAAGATAACTCTGCAACGATTTTGATAACCCAGACTGTCCAGGTATTATTTTAAACGTCAAACTTCTATGAAATTATGAAGTATAAATAACACGCTGCAATCCCTGCAGACTTATCTTGGTCTAACTGTATTAAAAAAACAATTTCTTTAATTTGAATACTGGAGTTATCTTAGAAATGAAATAATTTAAGACAAATTAAAAGTTAAAATCTTAGTTTAGCGACATGTTGTGTGCCCGTGCCCGGCGAGAGAGCCGCCCGCGTCAACTTTCCGCGCTCATATAATGCCTATCATCATCATCATACAAATGCATTTATTTCATTATTTTTTACAGGTGTTCTTAGTTATAAGCTAACTAGCCCATATTAGGTATAAATAGTATGTAAGTATTTAAATAAACATTGTGCAACAATTTGATTGTGTAATGAAAAAGGTGCGGGTACAGCTTGCTGGATTTAATCCCGCCCTTGGTCAGCTAATTGGAAAGGTATTAAGATTAAATAAGAAATTATGGAATTAACATTTAAAAAGAACATTAGTAGGTAACAATAGTTTTCTTAAGCTCCGTCTCCATATCGCCCGGCAAACTATCGAACATTGCGCGTTGAACGCGCCGCGCGACGAACCATTCATTGCCGGGTTTTCGACGCGCGGCAAAGGAATGTTCGCGCGCAGTTGGGACGGATGTGTATGTATTTCAGTTGGCTCGCGCGGCCGCATACATGGATAATGAAAAGTGTCGTACTTTAATTAAATTATACGGCACTAAACAGTTTCTATGGAACAGTAAATGTAGTGATTATCGCAACAGATCATTTTTCTATTTGGCCATACTTCGTTCCGAATAATTTATTTTTGTGATATAATGTGGTCGATCGTTGGATCAAGATGGTGCCAAAATTGGCTCGCGAGCCATAATACAAGTTTGGCGCGGTCGAACAATGCTCGCGCGGCCACCGCGCGATATCGAGACGCGGCTTTACGGGATTCTTAATACAAGAATAGAAAAACATATATTTCGTATAGTGAGTATTTACCTAAAAGTTAACTTTATGAGCGCATCCCTCACGGGGCTGGTCACGTGTGTGGTCTCGAACTCCTCTGATCAGCATCATATATTTAAGAGTAAGATTCTCGTCGGTGGAGGGTGGAGCAGTTTCCATGCATGTCGCTCCTCTGCCTCCTCTGTGACATCCTGATACGACACGACGTTGAGCTTTAACTTTACTTGATCCATATACGCTCTTCTTGGCCTCCCCTTCTTCCTCTTTGCTTCAACTCTCCCTTCTATGATTCATCGCGTATCACACGTCGTTTTTTCCAGTGTGTGTCAGCTCGTGGTTTTCTAAGTTTCCTCTACGACGGCTCCTATAGTCACAGTACCGACACATGAATGGCTTCTCGCCAGTGTGAATCATCACGTGCTCCAATAAGTTTGATTTTCGCGTACACTTGTACTCACAGTAGTTACATTTGAAGGGCTTGTCACCAGTGTGTATGATCTCGTGTCTTCGTAAGTCACCTCTACGACGGCTCCTGTAGTCACAGTACCGACACTTGTGAGGCTTTTCACTATTATTATGGATCATGAGGTGCCTCTGTAAATGACATTTAAAATTGCTCTGGTAATCGCAGGAGCTACATTTAAATGGTTTATCATCAGTGTGTGTCATCTCGTGAGTTCGTAATTTTCGTCGATCACGGGTTCTGTGGTCACAGTAACTACACTTGAAAGGCTTGTCGCCAGTGTGAATCATTTGATGACGTCGTAGCTCTGTTTTGCTTTTGCACTTGAAGTCACAGTTACCACAGTCAAGAGGCTTTTTTCCAGTGTGTGTCATCTCGTGAGCCCGTAAGTTTCCTCTACGACGGCTCCTGTAGTCACAGTACCGACACTTGAAAGGCTTCTCGCCAGTGTGAATCATCAAGTGCTCCAATAAGTTTGTATTTCGCGTACACTTGTACTCACAGTAGTTACATTTGAAGGGTTTGTCACCAGTGTGTATGATCTCGTGTCTTCGTAAGATATCTCTACGACGGCTCCTGTAGTCACAGTACCGACACTCGTGAGGCTTTTCACTATTATTATGGATCATGAGGTGCCTCTGTAAATGAAATTTAAAATTGCTCTGGTAATCGCAGGAGCTACATTTAAATTGTTTATCATCAGTGTGTGTCATCTCGTGAGTTCGTAATTTTTGTCGATCACGGGCTCTGTGCTCACAGTACCTACACTTGAACGGCTTTTCACCAGTGTGAGTAATAAGGTGTTCCCGTAACGTTGCTTTCACAATGCACTTGTAGTCACAGTAGTTACAGTTGAAAGGCTTTTCACCAGTGTGTGTCATCTCGTGTCTTCGTACGTCGCCTTTTCTATAGGACTTGTGATCACAGTACCTACATTGAAAAGGTTTGTCACCGGTGTGTATCAGCTGATGATCCCGTAAATTTCCTTTCTTATTACTCATGTACTCACAAGTGCTATATAAGGTGAATTTATAAGGTTTTCTATCCTTACTCGACATTTGTAGACGATCTAAAGCAATGTTCTCTCCGGTCGAATTACTCGACGGCCCTGACAACAAGTGAGTGCGTATGTGTTTCTTCAAAACCGACTTGTTCCTGAACCGTTTGCCGCAATGGTGACATTGATTGATGGCGGTGGTGACATGGGGTGTGGGTGCGGGCTCGGTGGCGTGCAGCTTGTATGTGCGGCGCCCGACCCGGCAGGTGCGCCGCTCCGCGTCCACCAGCAGGCACTCCAGCCTGACCGAGCACGAGCGGCGCCGACCAGACACCACAACTGGTGCTGCAACATCACATAATGGGTGCATTATATTTTATATGTATAATTACTTTTCATATATTATAGTTTGATATACTGTTATTTGGATACTTGCATGCTTGATATTATATGGTCATATCATTAACATTTCGTCTAATACACACTGCCGTCTGCCATAATCATATACTATAATATAAAACATACTAGCTATGACTAGTGATCTGTAATAATTATGTCTAGCCCCCATGAAAAGAAAGTTAGGTTAGGTTAAAACTGCGATCCTGGAGAATCGAATGTCTAAGAAAAAGAAGGATAGGTTAGTTAACTTATCACACAAATAACCTTTCGAGGGAAGCCAGTGCTGTCAAACTGGTTTAAATTGACATGACTTGACAGACATTCAGACGTACTCTACTATGAGTAACCACTGATGAAACTCACCATTCAATTTCAAAGCCTTTTATTATCGAACATACAGTTAATAATATTTAATACAGTATTTGATTATTTATTTATGTGTTTGCAACAACCGTCGGCTCGTGTCCTTTTGACACAAAGGCCTCCTCCATTGCCTTCCATGCCTCTCTGTCTCTGGCTAGCCGTGTCCATAGTGGACCAGCAGTTTTCTTTAGATCATCTGACCATCTTTTGTATTGTCTGCCTCTTTTCCTTTTTGTGTTGTAGCGTGGGGTGCACACAGTCAGTATGTTTGACCACTTCTGCTTTTCCCTGAGCATGTGGCCCGCCCACTTCCATTTTAGAGTTTTTGATTTTAGAGTAACATCTTCTAATTTTGTGACCTCTCTTATTTCCGTCGCCCGTTTTCTGTCTCTTTTTGTGTACCCTAACATGCTTCTCTCCATTCCCCTCTGGCACGTTATTAGTTTTTGTGACATTTTTTTCTGTTGCGGCCCAGGCTTGGCATCCATATGTTAGTATAGGCAATATACACATATTGAAAACTTTTCTTTTTATTGAGATGCGGTAATCTTTATTTTTCATAATAGTTTTTAGAGACCAGAACCTGTTCCATGCATTTGTGACCCTTCAGTTCATTTCTTGTTGCATTTGATCAGACATAGAGATGAGTTGGCCCAAGTAAATGTATGATTTTACCCATTCAATGTCTTCCCCGTCCACTTCCATTCTGTTGGTCATCATTTTAGTTTTGCTTTTATTTATTGTTAGGCCAACCTCTCTGCTCCTGCTTGTTAGGTCTTGCAGCATGTGTCTTAGGGACTCTGGATCGTTAGTCATGAGCACAATATCGTCCGCGAATCTCAAGTGACTTAGTTTCTTGCCGTTTACATTTATGCCTGAATCAGTCCAATCAAGTTTTTTAAACACTTCTTCCAGCACGCAAATGAAAATTTTTGGTGAGAGTGGATCGCCTTGTCGGACTCCTCGTTTGACAGGGAACTCTTCTCCTAGCGACTCAAGTTTGACTTGGGCGGAGCTGTTACTGTACAGGTTCTTTATTAGTTGTATGTATTTTCTCTCAACACCCTGATTTGCTAGAGCTTGCCAGATGTGGTTGTGTTCCAGAGAGTCGAATGCTTTGTTGAAGTCGACGAATGCCAGGTATAGGGCTTGTCCATACTCTTGGCACTTCTCGATGGTTTGTTTCAATGTGTGCATGTGGTCCACTGTTGAGAAGCCCGATCTAAATCCTGCCTGTTCAATAGGCTGCTGTTCCTCCAAGTTCTTTGTGATGCGGTTTAATATTATTTTTGCGAATATTTTATAAATGATAGACATTAGACTGATGGGGCGGAAGTTGTTGATGTCATCTTGGTCTCCCTTTTTGTGAATTAGTATTATGTTGCTTGTGGTCCATTGTATTGGATGAAACTCACCATACACAATGTCAACTTGGGAAAATAAATGTCATTACCGGGATTCGAATGCAGGACCGTCAATGTCAATGGTATTGGAACACTGCATAATTATATTTAATGCAGTCTATAACGATAGTGAGCTGTGTACACAAAATCAAACCTACCTCTCAACACTGGGGCGACTATGGAGTGGTACGGGCGCTCCGGTCCCAGCACGAGCTCCTCCTTGACTTCATGTTCATCGTACAGGCCGGCCAGCATGGCTGCCTCGCTCACGCCGCACCCGTCTGTGCTGTCTTCGCACTCCTCCTTCACACACGCCCCTTCATACACGAATTCTGCTTCCTCCTTCACAGTTACTAAAACAATGTATTTTAAATTTAATTTGGTATGAGACATGTTATCTTGCATGAAGAATTTTTTTATACATTCTTTTTTCATCATATCATCATCATATCAGCCAGAGGACGTCCACTGCTGGACATAGGCCTCCCCCAAAGAGTGCCACAATGACCGGTCTTGCGCCACCCGCATCCAGCGGACTCCCGCGACCTTTACCAGGTCGTCAGTCCACCTTGTGGGGGGTCTACCCACGTTGCGCCTTCCGGTACGTGGTCGCCACTCGAGAACCTTTCCGCCCCAACGGCCATCGGTTCTACGGGCAATGTGCCCCGCCCACTGCCACTTAAGTTTAGCGATTCGGAGGGCTATATCGGTTACTTTGGTTCTGCTGCGGATGGCCTCATTTCTGATGCGATCACGCAGAGAGACTCCAAGCATAGCCCTCTCCATTGCCCTTTGGGTGACTTTGAGCCTTCTTATGAGGCACACAGTAAGCGGTCACGTTTCAGTTCCATATGTCATCACTGGCAACACACACTGGTCGAAGACTTTCGTCTTGAGACACTGCGGAATATTGGACAAAAAGATGTGCCGTAGCCCAAACGCTGCCCAACCGAGTCGGATTCGTCGATTAACCTCTTTCTCGAAGTTGGACCTACCTAACTGGACAGTCTGTCCTAGGTATATATAATCGTCTACAACTTCAAGTGTAAAGTCTCCGATTGTAACAGGAGTTGGTTCTACACGGGCATTTGACATGATCTTCGTCTTGTCCATGTTCATCCTCAGACCAACTCGCTCGGAAGCTTTACTGAGGTCATCGAGCATCATACTCAAATCCTCCGTAGTCTCAGCCAAGATTACTATATCGTCCGCAAACCGAAGGTGAGTGATGTACTCGCCGTTTATGTTGATGCCAAGCCTTCTCCAGTCCAAAGTCTTGAAAACATCCTCCAATGCAGCGGTAAACAGTTTAGGAGAAATAACATCCCCTTGCCTGACTCCCCGCTGCAACGGAATAGGTTTCGAGTTCCGGTCCTGGAGTCGGACTGACATAGTGGCGTTCTCGTACAAACACTTCAGCACTTCGATATAGCGGTAATCCACTTGGCACCTTTGGAGAGATTGTAGTACAGCCCAGGTTTCGATCGAATCGAAGGCTTTCTCGTAGTCCACAAACGCTAAGCAGAGAGGCAGGTTATACTCCTCAGTCTTCTGTATTACCTGACGGAGCGTATGGATGTGGTCTACGGTACTAAAGCCTCTTCGGAAACCGGCTTGCTCAGGAGGCTGGAAGTTATCTAGCCTGCGTGCGAGACGATTCGTAATGACTCTTGAAAACAGTTTATAGACATGGCTCAGAAGTGAGATGGGTCGGTAGTTCTTGAGTAGGGCATTGTCACCCTTTTTGAAGAACAACACCACCACACCTCTGTTCCATGCCTTAGGCGTTCTCCCTTCGAGTAAGACGGAGTCGAACAACTTCTGAAGGGCCATAAGGACCGGTTTACCACCCGCCTTCAGAAGTTCGGCTGTGATTCCGTCTTCACCGGGTGCCTTGTTGTTTTTGAGCTGTTTGAGAGCCATTCTAATCTCGTACAGGCTGATGTCCGGGATGTCTTCGGTATAATGTCGGGTCAGTCTAGCTCTAGAGTCTTCCACCAGACCAACTTCGGGACTTTTAGTCAATGTGTATAGCTGTCCATAAAAGCTCTCTATCTCACCCAGGAGCTCGGGTCAGGATGAAACGATTCTACCATCCTCAGTTTTTAATTTGGCGAGCTGGCTTTGCCCAATAGACAGATCTCGTGCGAAAACTTTAGAGCCCTTATTCCGCTCGATGGCCTCTTCAATACGACTTGTATTGAATTGGCGCAGATCACGGGTAAGGGACTTAGAGATCCGTCTATTGAGCCGCCGATATAATGTCGCATCTTCTGAAGATTGTAGAACCATTCTTCTCCTTTCCTCCAAGAGTCCCCGAGTAGTCAGAAAGCCTTTTGGTTCTGTTTGTCCGCTGGGCCTTAAAGAACTTAGACCCAGTGCTATGGACAGCTTCTTCTTCAGACTACTCCAGTTTTAAAAACTGAAGACCTGTGTGTCAGTTTTTCTCTCTTCAGTCTTCATGACAATATAGCAAGTGTCATAACAGGTCAGGACCATTTAACAAACATATATTTTAATCTCATACTATCCTGGGCAGCCAGGGGATGTACGAGGTTAGTATGGTGTTACACACAGCCCCCTTGCTGAGGGTCCATGGAGAGAGAAGTGCTGGAATGCAATAGAGCTGAGGCTCCGTATAGTATAGGGATAGGGCAAAACATGTCAACATCAAAGGTTTATCTAAACAGCCATGAATGATGTCAATATACATTAGTGCATAGTCTATAGCAGGGGTCTCCAAACCCCAGCCTGCGGGCCAAATCCGGCCTGCGACGTGTTCCAATCTGGCCCGCCGACACCCAATGCATCCGGCCCGCAGGAGCCAGGCTCCAGGGGTTCAGCCTTGCAAACAGTAGCAAGCAGGTCTCTAAAAGATGTATCTCTGTGAAAGTAAACATCAAATTTTTTATCACAGGCCTACTTAGGCCAACTGAGCTACGGAGGCTTACCAGATGAGTGCGACATTTCCCATTCCTTCCCTTAATGCTCAAGCGCCTTAGGTTGGCGTATAGCAATTCATCCATGAAAAAATTGTTTAGTATGGGTTAGCACATTGTTATTGGCGAATTCCCAATGTAACTTAAGACTGCAGTGTCTGTTGAGATAAGTAATGAAGGAATAAAATAAATGTAGTCTGTGCGGTAAGAGAAGAGTCGTGAAATGTATGGAATCCAATGAATCCAATACATTCTACGACTCTTCTCTTTCCCCATAAAACTAAGTGTTGTTAGTGTTCCCTCACCGCGGTCAGTACCCGACCCCGACCCGGGCTCCTGCTTCACGCGCGCCGTGCCGCCCTCCGCACTGTCCTCCATCTCGCACGACGTCTGCGGCAATATTATATCAAATACTCTTCGTACTTCTTACGATATTACTGCACAAAAACAACAAATACAACAATTTTAACAGCGACTTATGCATGTGATATCGCCACGCCATACTTACGAAATTACGAATACGAAAGTCGCTGTCAAATTCGATCATAGATATAATAATATACAGAGATACCTTCCAAGCGAGCTGTCACTGGGACTACTTTTGTTTAGTGTACGATTAACAATGTGGCCCACCTTGCTGTAGCCATGTCGATAAAGTCATATCGATAAACTATCGACATTTCTTGCAATTTTAATTTTACTTCAAAGGTTTAACGATACCTAAAATGAACAAAAACGCTTTTATTCTTTATTGTGGTTTTATTCTTTATCAGATCACAATTTTATAGTCACGCCCCAGCAGGGAACCAAGGGAAAGTTCAGATATTTAATTAAAATACATAAATACCTACTAAAATAGGTGTTCCGCAATAATTGAATTATTTTATTATATTATAATATATTCATTATCCATTAGCATTTCAATTATGTTTATGTTTAAAGAAGATATTGAAGCTTCAATTAATCGCTATTGCGTTCCGCTGTGTAGCGTTTATCGATATATAACATGATTAAAATCGACTTTTCACATCCCTAAAAGAGCACACATATACGTTTTTACGCACACATACACAACCTGGGTCTACCTAAAAAGGGGACACCTGAGAATGATAGGACAGAAGCGCATTGAGTGAGTCTGTACGGTTTTTAGGTTATTATCCTTTATTATTGCTTTCCTTCCTTACGTATACTTGGTGACGGTTTATTAACAACATTAGTTATTTCTAAACTGTAATACATACAAATCTCCTGGCCTGAGAGTCAATAAAGCAGGGATGTCAGGACATGAGAAGGAGAAGCCGCCGGACCCCGGTGGTGGCAATTCCATGGATTTGACGAACGATTCTGATGCAATGGATATTGACACTCAAACAAGGAAAAGAAACGCTAAATCTCTGGAATTGACACCAACCGACTTGTCCCGTGAACCACATGAAAAAAGACCAACACAGGGTGACATCAGCAATGCATCTATTTCCAGTTTATATAAACACCCCGACCTTGATAACGAAACACGTAAGTACGACACCAAAGATAGTGGCCCATTTATAGTTCATATCTCACGAGTAACTGAATCTCCTAATGCGGGGTCCTCTCTCCAACCCATCAGAATAGGACAAATTTTCGCGAAGGACAGTGTTCCGGACATCAAAAAAGATGGCATCAAGTCTCTTGGTCGTAATCGCGTTGCGGTCGAATGCAAATCGGCAGATGCTGCCAATAAGCTAACTGAAAACCCCTGTTTAGCTCGCAATAACTTAACAGCGTCGATTCCGTCATATCACGTGTCCCGCATGGGTCTTGTTCGCGGAGTCCCAGTAGAATGGTCAATGGAGGAGTTTGTCTCGGCTACTGATTTAAAAGAGGGAACTGGCAAAATTTTAAAAGCTCGCCGCCTTCAGCGCAAGGTCCTCAAAGAAGGCAGTCCACCATCATGGGTCCCGACCCAATCTGTGGTTGTCACAGTCGAAGGACAAAATTTACCAGCTAAGATTTATGCATTCTACACATCACTAAATGTGGAAGTATATGTGCTGCCAACTATTCAGTGCCGGAAATGTCTGCGATTTGGTCACATTCAAACACAATGCAGATCAGACGCGCGGTGCTTCAAATGTGCCAAAAAACACCCCGGTGAAACCTGCAACATTGCTCCGGAACATATTTCCTGCCTTTTCTGCACAGGTCGCCACCTCGCCACAGATAAATCCTGCCCAGAATTTGGTAGACAAAAGGCGATTAAACTGTTAATGTCAGAACAAAATATTTCTTATCAGGAGGCTGCGGCACGTACTCCTACCGTTCGGAAAACCTACTCTGATGTTACAAATACCATGTTCAGCCCCGTAGCTCCAGAAGCCCCTCGTCACTCTCTCTCTTCCGATTTGGCTCCCTCTGGTTCACAAGCCGTACCAATTGCTTCTCAATCCCGCCGCCAGACGATATACCGACCCGTTCGACCTAGGACACCTCTGTCCCCCGGTTATGACCGCGTTGCACACCAAAATATAATTTCTACTCCCTCTTCTCAACTGCCAAATGGACACGCTCTTTCGCTTCCTCCCTTTGATACCGAGCCCTCTAATGACAACAGTGTGTCACTTATGTTAGCTCTAATGCAGAACTGGGTCGCCATGATTAGCGACTGTATACCGAACAACGTTGCCCATCATCTTGCTGCCATCAGAAAAGAACTAGCTTCAATCAAAGGTCCCTATGGCCAATATCCTACAGTGGAATAGTCGTAGTGTAAATCAAAAAAAATCTGATTTGATCAACTTAATCAATGATCACTCTGTGACGGTTGCGGCCATCTCGGAGACATGGCTGAGACCTGGATCCCGTTTTAAGATCTCTGGGTTCTCATGCCTCCGAGATGACCGCAATGACGGCCGTGCAGGTAGTGCATTACTGATTAATAGGAAATATCCCTTCACACAAATTCATCTTCCCCCCCACTCGAATGAAATTAACGCTGTCGCCGCTAACGTCATGGGAATAAATATTATATCGGTTTACATTCCTCATCCAAATTTAAATTTAATTCCTGATCTCTCTACTCTCTTTTTTTCTGTCTCTCATCCCCTTCTGATCCTAGGCGATTTTAACTGCCATAACACCTCTTGGGGTTCTTCATACAGTGATACTTTCTCCTCATTTCTCATTGACCTGTTTGATGATATCAATGTAATAATAATTAATGATGGTACTCCCACTCACCGAGTATACCCTGGCCAGAACCCCAAGTCGGTCTTAGATCTGTCTGCTTGCTCTCCTAATCTTTCTAGTCTGCTCTCCTATCAGGTTCTAAATCAATCTTTCGGAAGTGATCACTTTCCTATAATAATTTCTAAGCCATCTTCAGTATCGCCTCTTCCATCTCCGGAACCTCTTTTAAAATATAAGCTTGATAAGGCTGATTGGCCCAATTACTCAGCTCAAGTTGAGGATAAATTAAAAATATTAGATCATATAATAAGTCCCCTTGATAAGTATTCCTTGTTTAAATCTATAATTCTAGAAGCAGCTGATAATCATATTCCTAAGAAAAAACCTTCTAGTTCTAAATTACCATCTCCACCTTGGTGGAATTCGGACTGCACTGCAGCAGTTAAGGAGAGAGACGATGCAGAACGGAGGTATAATTTGACTGGACTCACTGCAGATTTTACTTCTTTTAAAAAAATCTCTGCCCAAACCAAACGCCTTCTTAACAAAACAAAAAAGAAGGGATGGAAAGGATTTTGCGAAAGCCTTAATCCCAGAACCCCATCTTCACTGGTTTGGAGAAATATCAAAAAATTTCGAGGATCTTTTAAGTCCGATCCCTCATCATCTTGCGATCCTTCTACCTGGCTGGAAGAATTTGCAAACAAACTGGCCCCTCCATCTGTCCCAGAAGAGTGGTGTATAAATCCAGTTTCCGCTTCACATCTAGTTCCATTAGACAACCCCTTTTCTATCTCAGAACTTGACATGGTTCTAACCGGTCTCCGTAACAGCTCACCTGGAGAAGATGGAATTCCGTATTGCTTCATCCAAAAATTGAGCCCCCCTTCCAAAGACTACCTTCTAAAACTCTTCAATTTGTTCTTCATGTCTGGCGAAGTCCCTGAGGATTGGAAGTCCCAAGTAGTAATCCCAATCTTGAAGCCAGGCAAAGATCCTCGCCAAGCATCTTCCTACCGCCCTATCGCATTATCTGCAACAATAGGAAAGATTTTTGAACACTTGGTGAAGAACAGAGTGGAATGGTTGGTTGAGAATAAAGGAATTCTAGCTAATACCCAATTTGGATTCCGCAAGGGAAGAAGTACCTTGGACAGCTTAACCATTTTAACTTCTGATATTAGACTGGCCCTCTCTAAGAAGCAGCAACTTGTTGGGTGCTTCCTAGATATCTCATCTGCTTACGACAATGTGCAACTCTCTCTGCTCAGAGCAAAACTGCTACAGCTGAGCATACCTGCGAGAATTGTACAAATTGTCTGCAGGCTGTTCATGGGAAGAACCATTAAAATTAGAACTGGGAATACCTTCTACCCACCTTTAACAGTATGGCAAGGCCTCCCCCAAGGCTCCGTTCTCAGCCCTCTTTTATATAACCTTTATACATTTGATGTTGAGCAATCTGTCCTCCCCTTCTGCAACATCCTGCAATATGCCGATGACTTGGTTGTCTATACCGCAGTTCACAATTTAGATGAAGCGTCTTCTAGATTGAATGAGGCCCTGGTGTACCTCAAAGACTGGTTGGATGAGCATGGTCTTTCACTTTCACCCTCCAAATGTTGCACAGTCACTTTTACGCGCCGCCATACCATTCCTAATATTATTCTTCAATATGAAGACCAGATTATTCCCAACAGCAGCAGTGTAAAATTTCTGGGTGTTATTTTTGACTCCAAAATGACTGGTGTTCCACATTTAAAGCATGTCATTGACAAGTGTGAAAAAGGCATTAATGTGCTCCGATCCCTTTCTGGGGTCTGGTGGGGTGCTCATCCCTACTGCCAAAAACTTGTTTACAATGCCGTAATTCGTAGCCAAATGGACTATGGTACATTTGTTCTAGAACCATGCAATAAAGTAGCTCTCAAGAAACTAGATGCTATCCAAGCCAAATGTCTTCGGATAATCCTTGGTGCCATGAGATCCTCACCAAAGAATGGCATGCAGGTGGAGTGTGTGGATCCTCCTCTTTGTCTCCGCAGGCAACTCCTTGCAGACCGATATGTTTTGAGGGCATGTTCAATATCCAGCCACCCCCTCATTCCTCGCTTACAGGCTCTCTCATCTTTGGTATCTGTAAATGCATATTGGACTCATAAACAAACACCAAGATTCATTAACAGCTTCAGAAAAATTGAAAACCTCCCTTCCTCACTTTATAGCACCGACAAAAATCCAATATTTCAATTTGAATATAATTGCTTAACTTTCCGCCCAAATGTAATTTTAGATTTTAATATCAATAAAAATGATCTAGGAGCTAATATTAAATTAAACAAAGAATTAGAAAAATGGCCAGATTACTTACCAATCTACACAGATGCATCAAAATTGAACCTCAATAGCTGTGTGGGAGCAGCAATCTGGATCCCTAGATACCGCATTCTTTTATCATATAAATGTCCTTCACAGTCCTCCGTCTTCACTGGGGAATCAATTGCCTTAATGGAAGCAGTTGCATATGTTGAGTCTCACAAAATTCCCAAAGTTATCATTTTCTCTGATGCCAAAAGCTGCCTCCAAGCCCTATCTGGTAACCAGCTCAAAATGAAAATGATTTCCCCATTCATCCTGAAACTTAAACAATTACTGTACAGATGTGAAGAAATAGGCTTACAGGTAACATTAGTATGGATTCCGGGTCACTGTGGGATTAACGGCAATGAGGATGCTGACATGTGGGCCAAGCAGGCCACTCTCAATGGATCGGAGACTCACAACATGGTTCTCGCATCTGACTTAATGATTAAAGCTCGCCGTGACTTAAGAGACGATTGGCAACAATTATGGGATTCCTCTAGACGACATGTAGGAAAACACTACGGAAATATACAGCCAATTATACCTCATAAACCATGGTTCTTCCGCTTTCGCTCTGCATGTAAATGGGCCACGTCTACACTTTGCCGGCTTCGTTTGGGTCACGTATGCACTCCTGTATTCCTCGCAAAAATTAGGGTGCGGGATAGCTCTTTATGCGAGTGCGGTCTTGACGAAGGAACGACGGAACACATTTTCTTTTCTTGCAACAGACTTAACCACTCTTTATATGATGTTTTACCGAAAAATATTCCGCGGCCTATCAATTTTCAAACGCTTCTGGTTCTCATGGATCCTCCCATCACTGGAATTATTCTTAAACACATACAAGAAAATAATATAAAACTTTAACGGCTTTACTTGCTCTACTCTTTCTATAATACTTGTCATCTTATATCTATTGTCCATCTCTTATTTTTCTCCTTATGTTGGCATGCTGCCTAACTGTCAAAACTATCGCCTTTCCCGCTCTTTTTCTAATAAACTGTACATATGTCATGTGTTGTCTGTGATGTCCATAACAATAAATGTTTTTGTTTTAGGTTCCCAGCACAATTCCTATCACCAAATCAAAATTATTCACCGAACATTCTTATCGTGCGTAGTACGTCTTAAAACGTCGTCATTGGCAAAATCCCTCCTGCCAATACACACAAGAGGGGAAAGCCATAAAAAAAAAAAAAAAAAAAAAAGGGGACACCTGGATTTGAAGTCCATCTAGTCAACAGTATGGTTGTCCTTTTTTGACAAACGGCATTTTTAAAAGAGCAAGGAGAGAGAAATAATACTAGTTGGTGCGCCGTCAAAGAGAACAGACAGCGTTGGGGCCTTGAATTCGATTGACATTAAAGTCTCTACAGACAGCCTCACCGGACCGCAGCATGACCGCGACCTTGCTGCGGTTCTGCGCACGTTCGATTGTGTATAAGGTGGTCCGCGGTAAGTGCGTTATAGCCGGCTTAGACTCGCGGCTCGGCCCGCGGCGCGTCTCGTGTTGGTCTCGTGGCTCGCCTCGACACACTCGCGTTCGGCCTATCATTCGGTTATAAACCTTATGCCGTGCCGTTAGTGTTTAAATTATATTAGCTCGACGAGCTTACGAGCCACGAGACGAACCACGAGCCCACCGCTTACACTCGCGTCTCGTGGCTCGCGCGAGAATGTAAATCGCTTGTTACAGTGGTAACCATAAATATTAGACATGCGCGAAACAGTGCTTCAAAAAGGAATGCTATATCACATCACTTTTCCGAACACGTAACATTACACTGAGATATCACATCACTCATCACTCGAAACATGGCCCGAACGTGAAACAGCGCTCGGGCGCGCGCGAGATGGCCAGTGGCCACATTGCAGCTATCTCTTACATTACGCAGCGCATCTACAGCACTCTAGTGATTCTAGGGCGTCTCGGATCCGTATCGGCGATTGATCTATTTATTACGCGTTGCGTTTTGTCATCGTGTGAAAGATTTTTTGTTAGTTCTTATAAATCATAAAATAATGTAATTATGTATGTAAGTTTCGGAGGTAGATAATTGCCTATGGAGCTTCCCGATAATTATGGCAAGTATTCTATAACAATCAAAGTCACCAATAGCCCGTAAAAAAGTGATTACTCACCAGCACTAACACATTAACAGAATCTTGACATAACGAAACTATTATTTACACTTTTTACAATTTATTCTATATTTACAATTTAGTTCAAACAGTCTTTATAAACAAATCGAATTTCTAGTCAGTCTGGATACGCACTAATTCACTATTAAATTAAAGGATAAACATGTATTAACTCGTACTTAGTTAGCCGCGAACCGCAAAAGTCAACCAAACAATCAAACATTTCACAACAATAATAAAAAACGGTTTTGTTTTCGTCTATTCAAAATCGCAAATAAATTACTCGATGTCACCGCGTCCTTCTCGTATTATAAGAAAACATTTTAAGCTCTACGCGGACGCATTAGAGTTTTAAATCTATTGCAGATGCAGAAAATTATATTAAATAGTGCGACAGCTTAAACCGCGGCGATCGGCCAAGCGGACCTATCCGAATGGTTCCGAAGATAGCCGAAAGCATCGCAGAGCGAGAGCGAGCGAGCACTGAGTGCGAGTGCGAGCGAGATAACAAAGTAATGATGGCATAGCATGGCGAACAAACATGACACTATCACAAGTGGCATTACACATTACGCGCTCTGTGAGTAGACTTGAACTGACCGGTCATATCGGCGAGTCAATCTATTTGGAATTGAATCCATTTCGCGCGCGTCGGCCGGTCGTTGACGCTCGCGCGCACGGTGCGGCTCGCGTGATGCGTGATGTTTGAAGTACCGGTTGATTTCTCGGAGTGACACGTAATGCCATAGTACGCGTTCGAGAGATATCTCATTTGTGATATTACGAGCATTACTTACACATATCTAATAAATAATACATAAATAGTATATACTTAAAGATTACGTCTAAGCGAGCTGTCACTGTAACCACTTTTGTTTAGTGTACGATTAGCAATGTGGCCCACCTTGCTGTAGCCATGTCGATAAAGTCATATCGATAAACTATCGACATTTCTTACAATTTTAATTTTACTTCAAAGGTTTAACCATACCTAAAATGAACAAAAACGCTTTTATTCTTTATTGTGGTTATCAGATCACAATTTTATCGTCACGCCCCAGCAGGGAACCAAGGGAAAGTTCAGACATTTAATTAAAATACATAAATACCTACTAAAATATGTGTTCCGCAATAATTGAATTATTTTATTATATTATAATAATATATTCATTATCCACATAGAAGGTAGGATCGTATAGAAGTGATATACGCGTGCCTCCGTGAGGGACAAAACATACGCAAATGCGACACTGTGATTGGTCGAATTTATTTGTTGCCCACCATTATCCATATTAATAAAAATGGTGGGGAACAAAAAATATGTGAGACTGTGATAAGGACAAACAATAATAGCGCTTTCTCTGCTACTCCTACTGAAAGATACGTAAGACTATCCCGTTCTGTCAGTTATTCCCACCACTCATGCCCAATCCAGTTTAAGGCCCCGTTCGCACGGCAGCTTTTTCAACGCGCGTTAAATAAGCGTTTGAATGACACAAATGGATAACCATGTATGTATTCACACGAAGGCGGTTTTTAAGCGCGGCGCTTTTTTATCGAGCACTGTTCGATTTTCGGCGTTGAGCGTTGGCGTCAAATTGAATAGAGCATACGGAACTCCGTGTATCTGTTCTCACAAGCGTTAAAAAAGCGCCGGCGCTGCTGTCAGTTGGCTGTCAAGTGTCAATTTTTGGTGTCAATCGTCAATATTATTATTAGTTTCACCTTAAAAATGTCAACTTATGCTTACAAATTCCTGAAATATTCAAGCTATATTCAAATAATACGTCGTAATAGCAAATAAAGTATGGCTTTGCTGAGATGCGTACGTGGCAGTACGACTCACAAGTGATTTTTAAGCGTTCATATGAACACAAATATTGGAAACGGTAAAAAAGCGCCAACGTCGGGTTTTAACGCAACGCTTTTTAAGCTGTCGTGCGAATGGGGCCTAATACTAGATTCATGATTATCCATTAGCATTTCAATTATGTTTGTGTTTAACGAAGATATTGAAGCTTCAATTAATCGCTATTTCGTTCCGCTATGTAGCGTTTATCGATATATAACATGATTAAAATCAACTTTTCACATCCCTAAAAGAGCACACATATACGCTTTTACGCAAACATACACAACCTGGTTCCACCTAAAACGATAACACCTTGATTTAAGTCCATCTTGTCAACAGCATGGTTGTCCTTTTTTGACAAACGGCATTTTTAAAAGAGCGAGGAGAGAGAAATGATACTAGTTGCTGCGCCGTCAAAGAGAACAGACAACGTTGGGGCCTTGGTGGTAACACACTATCGCACCGCACCGCGTCCTTGGTGCGACGCACCCATAAGTGAGAGCGAGAAAGAGATATCTGGTTCTCGCTCTCATTTATGGGTGCGACGCACCAAGGTCGCGGTGCGGTGCGATAGTGTGTTATGGCCGATAGCGAGAAAGAGATATTTTGACATTTTTGACCACACCAAGGTCGCGGTCCGGCACGCCCGTCTGTAGACACAATTAAATAAATGTTCGCCGTAACAGACTACCGCATCATGGGCTATGGTTTCTCGTGTTTCTAGAGTTAGACCAAGAAAAGTTTGCAGCGATTTTGATAGCCCACGCAGTGCAAGTCTTATTTATACGTCATAATTTCATAGACGTTTGACGTTTAAAATAACACTTGCACTGCGTGGGTAATCAAAATCGCGGCAGTCTTTTCTTGCTCTTACCACCAACGCCACCAACCCTTTAGGCGGTTTTCTGTGTGCTATGCGATTATCGGCGACATTTTGGAGACGCCGTTATGACGCCATTACTTGTCAGTTTTGACGGCATTGACGCTGTCACACACAGCTGTCAGTTGGCAGCACTTGCACTGCACATTGCACGTCGTATTTCTTATTGTGGTTCTTAATTGTAGCGTGGTTATTTGCTATTTTATTTATTAATCGCTGTTGCGATCGATGAAAGAATGGTGTCCCTTGGTGTAGTTGTTTGAGCAGTAATTGTTAGAACTTAGAACACGAGGGCTTTGTGCAGCATGGAGGCGAGCGCGGGCGGCGGCGGCGGCGGGGCGCGCATCAAGCAGGAGCCAGGGGGGGCTGCAGAGCCTGCTGACCGCGGTGAGCTTACTATAAATTTACTTACATTTACGATACGAGAGTTGCCCCATAATGCAAAAAATATGATACAGTAACGGCCAATAATATAATATATCACCTTTGTGTTTTTTTTTGTATGAACATGTATAGAGTAAACAATATAGGTTCGTATGTTTTATAGTTGGTCAAGCAGATCTTGTCAGTAGAAAGAGGCGGCAAATTTGAAAAATGTAGGTGTTAGGGATATCGTCTCATAGAAAATTTGAATTTCGCGCCTTTTTCTACTGACAAGATTTGCTTGACCATCTATACTGCGTATTTTTTTAATAATGTATAATAATTTATTTGCTATCATAATATTAGCTAACATAATATTAGCTATTCATAATATTTCTCACTAAGCTTTTAAGAAATAACATAGATTGTCCACAACTTTTAAGTAGTGTCCGACCGAAGGTTCGGTTTCGGCCAGTTTCGGCCAAAAAATCATGGTTTCTGCTGTAGTTTCGGTTTCGGTCAAAAACGGCCGAACCTTTCGGCCGGGCCGAAACTTACGAAATGGTACTTTGGACAAAGACCAAAAGTTGGGGAATAAGTAGGACAACAATATTAATACATATCTACATATATATACTGATTCATGTATAGGTACAGAAATTAATTGGTTTATTATAAAACACAATTCCACTAATGAGAGCGCCACTGGATGGTCGACGCAGTCTTAAGTAGTGATCCAAAAGACGAAGCCTAGAATCTTGGGGCTAATAACCTTATTAAGCCCCTAAAAAAAGCCTATTTAGCTCTTTAGCCCCCGACCGGCTGGCCGGGCTTAATAAGGTTATTAGCCCCAGAGTCTAGGATCTTAAATAGAACTAGGCTCGGGGGCTAAAGAGCTAAATAGGCTTTTAGCCTTTTAGGCGTCAAGAAATGAGGCGAGCCCTAAAAAAAAAGCTAAAAGGCTCGAGTCCTTTGGATCACTAGTCTTAAGAGGCTGTCAATACCTATAACGCGCACACTGTCTAATTGTATCGGAGTGAATGAGATAGCACTGTCGCACGTAGCCATTGGCCGAGTATCAGCTCGGCCCGAGTGGAACGATGTCTTTTTCGCTCTTATTCAGTCATTTTTCTGTCTACCTCTAATAGCAAATTTTAAACGAGGCTACGCTCAACTAGGGCCGCAAAGTTAATTTTCTCAATAGTTGATATTTTGCGAAGCTGAACAGCTGACTATTCATTAAAACAAGGAAAAACCCTTAAAAGTGTCCCCAGTACAGTACAATTTTTTCATACGAATGCTCGACCTTAGCCTCACTTTTTACCTCAATTTACCATTGGTTTGTGTTCCACATGTCCTCTACTTCAGCTTAGCCTTTGGCCTCGCTGCGCCATGCTCGGCCTGCGGTCTCGCTTTTTAACACAATGGACATTGGTTGGAGTCTGTGCTTAACTACTTATCCTGAAGCCTGAAGCACCGGAAGCACGGCTTTGACTTCGCATGAAAGTTCGCCTCACTGGGGCACTTCGGACTTTTAGGCCCAAGTGTAGATCGGTACCCGGCCTTGCGATATTGTTACCACAAAATTTCGCGCTCGCTGCGCTCGCGTTTTTGGTTGACCCTGTATCTACATGTTAGCTTGACTGGTGAATAAATAGAGTTACACCAAGAAAATTCTGCAATGATTTTGATAGCATACGCAGTGCTACTAGTGCAAATGTTATTTATACGTCATAATTTCATAGAAGTTTTGACGTTTGAAGTAACACTTGCACTGCATGTGTTATCAAAATCGTTGCAGAATTATCTTGGTCTAACTCTAGTAATTTTCTTAAAAAACTGCTTAAGTAACATCAATTTAAAGGACATTGGGTGGGTGCAAGTCTACAAAAGTTTCGGTTTCGGCCGAAACTAGAGCCAAAGCCGAACATTCGGTTTCGGTTTCGGCAAAAAAACATGTTTCGGTCGGACACTACTTTTAAGTAGCTTTCGATTCTCAGTGCCTAGAAGAACACCGCGTTTTACTATCAAACCACTGTCTCACCCTTAGCGCCGAACTGTGTTAGGGTCAAACTCCCCGGTACCACACCTGAGCAATTTAATCAATAAATAAAGTAACAGATTCGATATTCACTTTGACTCTCTGACCAAAATTTGAAATTTATTCACTAGTAATTGTTATACATATTCAGTTTTAATTCCATATTTATCTAGTTATATACTTAACTAGTCGACATCATGGTTGCGCTTTGCTCCTTATTCTACAGTAATAAGGTGTTCAAATGTGCCGGCTCTGTTGTTGACTTTGCCTTTTTTTAAATTACTTGCATGTGGTGTTTACCAGTAATTAGTTATACATTCAGCATGTTGTTATTGTTTGTATAGATGTAAGCTTCAATGTAATAACTGTTGGTGAACCTTCAAATAAAAAAAAAAATCTAGTATACATAGTGTAGTCTGTAGCATAATTATTTCAAAAAATCTATAAAACAAGTGGCTCCGTGAGCTGTTAGCCCCCGCAAGCATAGCTTAAACCTTTATGAAAAAACCATTACATGAGACCAATTTTTCTAATTGCTCGCACAAAGGACTACTTCTACTACTACCTAAATAAGTGAGGTGGAAAACACTATAAAAAAAAGTTGTACCATAAAAACCTGGAGGTGATATATTATTTGGTTGGTACTGGGTGGTGGGATGAGGTGTGGGTGGTGACAGGCTACAGCCGGCTAGACCGCGCCAAACCTTCACCCTGCATCAACTATTTGGATATTGTTTATGCAAATACATATGTATACACAGATTACACAGAGATTAAAATTACTATTGAGTATTTTATCACAAATAAAATTAAATACAGTAAAAGATATTGATAAACACTATCCTCCTTATTCATTAACGCGCTACAAACCTCAATTAGCTAATAATCATTTGTCTTTATTTGTCATTTGGAGATATGTATTTATAAGAAAGGGATAAAACATAATTTAACTAAATCAGGCCCGTAAAGTTTTATGAATAAGGGGTTATAAAGGGGTTAGTATTTGTCAGAACAGTCCTTTGTAAAACTGGTGAAAATCAAAACTAAGGCCCACTTTACCCACGCCGTTGCTGCCATAACTGTTAAAGGCCCGTCTCCATATCGCGCGGCAAGCTATCGAACATTGGGTCGCGCGGCCGCCGCGCGCAATGGATACCGGGCCGCCGTGCGCCAACTCGATCATTGGCGCGCGAGCCACGCGCCGCGCATAGAACCATTCATTGTCGGTATTTCGACGCGCGGCAAAGGAATGTTCGCGCGCAGTTGGGATGGGTGTGTATATATTTCAGTTGGCTCGCGCGGCCGCATACATGGATAGTGAAAAGTGTCGTACTTTAATTGAATTATACGGCACTAAACAGTTTCTATGGAACAGTAAATGTAGTGATTATCGCAACAGATCATTTTTCTATTTGGCTATACTTCGTTCCGAATAATTAATTTTTGTGATATATCGTGGTCGATCGCCGGATCGCCTGCCGCGCGCGGCCGCCGCGCATAAGTTCAAGATGGTGCCGAAATTGGCTCACGAGCCAAAATACAGGTTAGCCGCGGTCGAACATTGCTCGCGCGGCCGCCGCGCAATAACGAGACGCGCCTTTATACGTAAACTATACTTGTTTTGCTTGAAACACAGTTTATCAATAAATATTTTTATTTATATTTCAAACTAATACTAAAATAAAAACCCTGTTTTCAAGATGAGATTACCCTTGTTCTTGGTGCTCCTGCAGGTGCTCCACGTCACAGCATCTCGTTGATTATATAATGCATTATGTTTTAGTAACTGTTAAGGAGGAAGCAGAATTCGTGGATGAAGACGGGTGCGGCGTGAGCGAGGCAGCCATGCTGGCCGGCCTGTACGACGAGCACGTGGTCAAGGAGGAGCTCGTGCTGGGGCCGGAGTGCCCGCACCGCCCCATAGTCGGTAAATTATTATTTTTTATTTAAGCCTGTGATACACTCATACATACACACGCGCACAAACAGATTAACAGACACACACACACCTACTTTCTCATCGTAGACTACCACTGCATATACCATAAGTTTGTTGACAATTTTTGTACAAGTAGCTTTGTGTTGAATGTACAAAGTAATACTAAAAGATTTCCTGCACCGCAAACCATACTACAAATGATAGGTACCAATCACTCCATTAAAATGTTCAACAATGAAATTATTAAATCGGGGGTTGGTTATCAAAGGTTAGTATGTACATATAGATGTTTTTATAGGTTTTACATGTCTAGTTGTGTTCTATGACATTTGGCTTAAAGGGATATCATACATGATTGTTATGTGACTTATCACTCCACCCTAGATTGTACAACACTAGCATAAAACAACCCATTTTGGTCGGCGTAGTATTATAATGTATTGGCCCCAGCGACGCGAAGGGCGATATGTACAGTACACGTCGAGGATGAATTGATATTTTTGCCAGAGTTGTCCATATTTATCGTGCAATGTCTAAAGCGATTAAGTATTATTTGGTTGTGTTGCAGCGTCCGCTCTCGTCTCCTCCGCTGTGGAGTCCGGCCCCGAGGGGCGACCCAATGTCATCACCATCTATCACTGTCACCGATGCGGCAAACGGTACAGGAACAGGCCGGCGAAGGAGGAACAAGGAGTGCGCAACTTACGCACTGACGAGATGATACACACTCGTGATGACCTCTTTAAATGTAACTACTGTGATTACAAGTGTAAAGAGAAAACACTCTTACAGCCTCACCAGATGACTCACACCGGTGTCAAGCCTTTTATATGTAAACACTGTGTCTGCAAGGGCAATGCGGTATCAAATCACACCGAGGTCAAGCCGATTCACTGCAGCGACTGTGACTACAAGTGCAAAATACCAGCAGAACTACGACGTCATCAAATGACACACACGGGTGAAAAGCCTTTTCAGTGTAGGTACTGTGACTACAGGTGCCGCCACAGAGGACACTTACGATCTCACGAGATGATACACACCGGTGACAAGCCCTATAAATGTAAAAACTGTGATTACAAGTGCACGAAGACAACCGATTTACGGAGACACCAGATGAAACACACCGGGGAAAGGCCTTTCGACTGTAGGAACTGCGACTCCAAGTTCACAAGCAAACGAAATCTACGACGTCATCAATCGGTACACACGGGTGAAAACACCTTCCAGTGTAGGTACTGCGACTACAGGTGCCGGCACAGAGGACACTTCCGATTACACGAGATGAAACACACCGGGGACGAAACAAACCCTTGACATGTAACTAACTACTGTGATTACAAGTGCACGACTCCCCGCGCCCGCCGCCGCGCCGCTCACATCACATCATCGAGAAACTATGTAAATAATAAACATCTTTAATAAAAAATTCAATGCGTAGCAATAGTAAGAATATTATTGTTTTATTTATGATAGGGACAGTGGATGACCGCTTCTATGTATACATACAAACGTAGCGTAGTCCCCATGTTCCTCTCTGAATATTGCCATCATGGAACACAATTGTTCGACAAATCTCGTAGGTGTGTTCATAAGTTCTGAGACGATAGAAAAGTAACGAAAGTCAAATAAATGTCGAAATGAGTCATATTTGATAGTCAAAACATGTGGCTGGGCTGTTTCGCCACCGGCACATGGGCGTAAGGTGAAAATTGATTCTTATTCTGACTGTTAGCCGATTAAGAATAAAAATACATCCATAACAAGGTAGGTAGCTATTTTAAAAGTAATCAAAAATTAAGCATGTAATAATTTGTATAAATTATAGCCAAAGAAAATTATAAAATAAAGAGTCTCTGAGGGATCGTATTCGAAATGAAGTTATCCGTCAGAGAACTAAAGTCGTCGACATAGCCCACCGGATTAGCAAGCTGAAGTGGCAGTGGGCCGATCATATTAGCCGTAGAACCGATAACCGTTGGGGTAGACGAGTTCTCGAGTGGAGACCGCGCATCGGCAAACGTAGCGTAGGACGCCCTCAGACTAGATGGAGCGATGACCTTCGCAAGGCGGCTAGCAAGAGCTGGTTCAGAGTTGCCGCAAATCGTGCTCAATGGCGTGCAATAGGAGAGGCCTATGTCCAGCAGTGGACAGAGTAGGCTGAGGATGATGATGATGATGATATCAAAATTATATTTCGCAAATAGTAAATTAAAAATGAAATATATTATTTGCTAATCCGTCAAGTAGTCTAAAACTAGAGCATGGACGGAAACTACTGCAATGACCCTATACCCTGGCTGTTGAAGAAAAGTTCCGCGCAGAATAGCTCGCGCATTGTATTTGCCCTCGTACAAGTCGTACATTATATTTAAATAAACGTTCCATTTTAGGATTATAGAATTTAAAAAAATGTATTTTGTATAAATGTATTTTGATGCTTGAAGTATTTGAAATACAAAATACAAAATACATGTGAGTGCAGTATTTGAAATACCAAATACAAAATACTTTTCCAGGTAGTATTTGAAATACAAATACAAAATACAAAAATGTATTTCAAATACGTATTTCAAATACATGTAATTGAAATACTGCCCAACCCTGGTTAGTGCCGGTTTTTTATTGCCTTTTAGTTTTTTTTTCGGCGGTTAAATTTTGACATTGGAAATGTCTTTTCGTTCGCTCCAGTATAGGGTCCGATTTCACGAAAAAGTGCGATCCCCTTATATCTCGGAAAGTTGTGAAGTAATGATATTAAAAAATAGGCTCAAAAGACGCAAAATCACGAGAGCTGTAAGGTGCAAAAATAATTATTCGAGAAAGTCAAAAACGAAATAGTTATTGTCGAAATAGTGAATATAAAATTCAATATTTTCTGAATTTTTGATTTTGGTGCTCGATAATTTGGAAACGAAGAATGATATCAAAAATTTGAGAAAAACGGCTCTGGACAATTTAGTCAGCTACAATTTGAGCCTAAAACAAAGACGATCGGGTTAAGGGTTTGCCCTGTAGCCTAACCTTAAAATAGTCAAAAAGTCAGAACGACATTTTTCACATGACATTTATGACTTCATGTTTCGCAGAGTTCGTTATCGGTGTTTGTTGTGAATTATCGGGATTATGACGGCAGAATAACACTTGCACTGCGTGGGCTATCAAAATCGCTGCAGATTTTTCTTGGTCTAACTCTATCTATTCTCTTTGAGACGGGCGTAGATAACGCACTATTCGACAATCTATGCATTCTTGTGGTGGTGGAAATAGAAATAGAGGTAGAGGTAGAGGTAGAAATAGAGGTAGAGGTAGAGATAGAAATAGAAATAGAAATAATTTTATTCGTGAGCACAAACACAAAATAAAAACTTATACAGAGAAACATAAAAAAGAAAAAGTGCCACGAAATGGTCTCACCTCAGCATGTTGCTGGCGGCTGCTAGCAGATAGCTGATGCTGAACCCTGGCAGTACCTAGTGGAGCTCGGGTTTAATACAACATAAGCACACGCTGTTTTGGTCATCGGACTCGTCTCGATGAGCACTTAGGAGAGTAGTACCGAAGATAGAGCTGATGCTGAACCGTGGCTGTACTTACCTAAAGGAACTCAGGTTTGTTGCAACATAGGCACACGTTGTTTTGGTAATCCGACTCGTCTTGATGAGCACTTAGGAGAGTAGTACCCAAGGTAGAGCTGATGCTGAACCCTGGTTGTACCTAGCGGAACTCAGGTTTGGTGCAACATAGGCACGCGCTGTTTTGGACATCCGATTCGTCATGATGATCACATGGTAGAGCATTACCCAAGATAGCTGATGCTGAACCCTGGTAGTACCTATTGGAACTCAGGTTTGGTGCAACATAGACAAACGCTGTTATGGTCATCTCTCGTCGCGTCAAACTGCTGTCAAGAAAATTTCATATCTTGCAGCAAATGGGCCGCTGCCGATCAAGACTCGACTGACGATAACTGCGATGTGGCTACCACTTCTCGAGTTGACTACGGATTTGCCGTGTAATAATTTTCTTGTACTTTGAACATTAATATATCCTGCTTATTAATCGAAAAATGAAATATGTACCTATACTTATGCGCCACGGCGACTATTATTCAAACTTCGATACGCGTGTGGATATTTTGCAATTTGTTCACATGCGTTATGTCCAGGATACTTGTGTTAATCTAAGAATAAAATAATTATCATTCAACGTTGTAGTTTTATTTTGTAACTTTTTCCTTATCCAGACTTTCTCGTCGCTCAGCGACAATATTTTTTCGAATTCCGTAGATTCATTTCCAATGTGCTCGATAGTCGTGTGAGGCACGAAATCTGTGATTTTTTTTGTTAAAAAGTTTTTATTTTATAATTTTATGTGGCTATAATTTATACAAATTATTACATGCTTAATTTTTGATTACTTTTAAAATAGCTACCTACCTTGCTTTAGCTATTAACTGTTATATTAATAATCCTACTTTAACTATTATTTTGTTCTGTAATATAAATAAATTACCCCTATTTTCCCTTAGCATGCGACTCTTACTTCTTCGCAAAAAAGCGCTTTCTTAGCTTAGAAAAACGTCTTAATCAAAACCCGGAGCATAAGAAAATGTACTCTGATTTCTTGCAAGAGTACCGCGATCTTGGGCATCTTTCTGACGCTATCGTAGAAAGGCCTCACACCTCATTCTTTGTGCCCCACCACTCTGTTTTAAAGAGCTCTAGTGAATCTACCAAATTGCGCGTAGTCTATGACGCGTCCATGCGCACGAAGTCAGGTTACTCTATAAATGACCTACAAATGGTGGGGCCAAATATACAAGATTCCTTGTTCAACATTTTATTGAGATTTCGTCACTATAGGTACGTTTTGTCAGGTGATATTGAAAAGCAATACAGACAAATCGTTATGAACGAGCTAGATCGCGACCTTCAGTTGATTCTTTGGCGTGAAAATGAATCTCTTCCTATTAAAACGCTTAGACTTAATACTGTAACCTATGGTTTCTCTAGTGCCAGTTTTTTGGCAGCCAGATGCTTGTGGCAGCTCGGTGAGGAGTCAGCTGATACATCTACTAAAATGGTAATCCAAAACGACTTCTATTGCGATGATTTACTTACCGGAGCTGATGAAGAATCTGACCTACTTAATATTAAACAAGCCGTATCTAATTCGCTGGCTCTAGGTTGCTTTAACTTACGAAAATATAGGTCGAATTCTCAGCTTCTGATTAAGTCTGAGTTAGGAAATACAAATAATGATAATCTCGTACTAAGTCAATCACTTCATACTTTAGGATTGTTATGGAGTCCTACGCAAGACACACTTCATTTTAATATTGACGACAATAGTTCCTTATTTGACAAAGTGACTAAACGGTCTATTTTGTCCACGACATTTAAGATATTTGACCCTTTGGGCCTGTTGACCTTGTGCACTGTCAAACCCAAAATTCTCTTACAGAAACTTTGGTCTCTTAAATTAGACTGGGACACTCCAGTGCCGCCTGAAATTCAGCGCGCCTGGGCACACTTCATAGATAACATAAAATACCTAAAGCTTCTTACTGTGCCCAGGAACATATTTGATAACAGTGACTCACCTTCATTTATTGAACTTCATTCCTTCTCTGACGCCTCGCAGGCTGCGTATGGCGCTTGTATATATGTCAAAGCCACTTTTCCTTCGGGCAAACAAACTGTAAATTTGCTTTGCTCTAAATCACGCGTGAGTCCGACACGTTCTGCGACTATTCCGAGATTAGAACTTGCTGCGGCGCTTCTTGCCAGTCGCCTTGCTTCGACGGTAAGCAAAGCGTTTCGCAAGCCTATAGCACGCTGTACTTACTGGTCCGATTCCAGTGTAGTATTAGCATGGATTAATACATGCCCCTCAAAATTAAAAACGTACGTCGCAAACCGTGTCGCAGCTATTCAAGAGCTCACCGAGAGCTCGGCGTGGCGCCATGTCCCCACAGCTCAGAATCCTGCCGATCTTGCATCTCGCGGGATCGACCCTCAGCATGTACAGTCTCAACAGTTGTGGTGGCATGGCCCGTCCTATCTTCTAGAGCCCGAGGAAAATTGGCCAGTTCTTAATACTAACCATATGGCCCATTCTTTACCTGAACTTAAAACAACAAGCTCTTCATTTCTGACCAACGTAGTAGAACACAAAGAGGATGCTCTCATAGATTTCCATAAATACTCACAATTAAGTAAACTTAAAAGAGTTATTGCCTATGTATTACGCTTCATCAATATTAAATGTAAAAAACAATGTACAAGGGGCCCGCTAAGTGCAATAGAACTTGAAAAGGCTTTATCTGTTTTGGTGAAGTTGTCACAACAACAATCATTCTCTGTAGATTTACCCGCACTTGTAAATAACAAAAAACTAAGCCCTAAATCACGTCTCATGTCATTAGCTCCATTTGTTGACTCTCAGGGGATCCTGAGAGTAGGGGGCAGGCTAGGTAAATCTAGATATGACTTTTCGGTAAAACATCCCATACTTCTTTGTTCTAAACACACACTCACAAAACTAATCTTCACTTATGAACACAAACGCCTCTTGCATGCGGGACCTCAACTCATGTTGGCATCCGTGCGTGAGCAGTTCTGGCCCATTGGGGGTAGGGACTTAGCACGACGCACGGCTCACAAATGTGTCATTTGCATTCGGCAATATGGCCGAACAATGACCAATATAATGGGCAATTTGCCATCACAACGAGTCACGCCCGGCTTCCCATTTTCTACTGTAGCTGTCGATTTTGCAGGTCCATTTTTGATCACTGATCGGCGAGGCCGTGGCTGTAAGATAACAAAATGTTATCTATGTCTCTTCATCTGTCTTAGATTTAAATGTGTACATTTGGAGGCAGTGAGTGAACTTTCTAAGGACGCCTTCATATTGTCCCTGCGCCGCTTCATTTCGCGTAGGGGCAAGCCAAAAGAAATATACTGTGACAACGGCAAAAACTTTGTTGCCGCTGCCAAAGAAATTACTGCCTTTTTCAAACAACATTCTGGCCCTATTTTAGAGTTTGCAGGTGATCACAATATTGAATTTAAATTTTCCCCGGCTTACGCTCCTAATTTCAATGGCTATGTAGAGGCTGGCATTAAATCAGCAAAATTTCATATTAAGCGCATTTTAGGGAACACGCACCTCACCTTTGAGGAACTTTCGAGTTTATTTGCTCAAATTGAGGCTGTCCTTAACAGTCGTCCTCTCTGCCCCCTTTCCTCATCTCCCAATGACTACGCAGCGCTCACACCCGGGCACTTTCTCCTTGGCAGGCCACTGACGTCGCTTACGGCCCCGGACCTGACAGAAGCCAACACTCGCAACCTGGACCGCTTCAATCGGCTGGAGCAGATAAGGCAGCACTTTTGGAAGCGCTGGCAGTCCGAGTACGTCATGGAGCTGCAGCAACGTTCCAAATGGAAAACGCGAGCCAGGGATTTGCAGCAGGGAGACCTAGTACTAATAAAAGACGAGAATCAACCCCCACTGCTATGGCGTTTGGGCAGAGTGGTGAAGCTTCATACAGGCTCAGACGGAGTACCACGGGTTGCAGATATTGACACCGTGCGGGGAGTTGTCAGACGGGCTCTGAACCGCATATGTCTTTTACATGATTCTTGAAAGCAGGGCTTTCAAGGGCCCCCAGCATGTCTGCGCCGCTGCTTACAACGTCATCAGACGACCGCGGGGGGAGGAACCCCCGCCACCAGCCGCCGGCGCGCCCGCTACTCATCCTATTTGCCTCAGGTCGCCGGACCGAGCACACGCGGCCGCGACCCATATTTTCCATACAATTTTTATACTTTGTAATACCTAGCTATTAAAGGCTAAGTCCTATATTAAATCTTCGTTCTTCATTTATTAACCTTATGTGCGCTCGCGCCGGCGGCTGGTGGCGGGGGTTCCTCCCCCCGCGGTCGTCTGATGACGTTGTAAGCAGCGGCGCAGACATGCTGGGGGCCCTTGAAAGCCCTGCTTTCAAGAATCATGTAAAAGACATATGCGGTTCAGAGCCCGTCTGACAACTCCCCGCACGGTGTCAATATCTGCAACCCGTGGTACTCCGTCTGAGCCTGTATGAAGCTTCACCACTCTGCCCAAACGCCATAGCAGTGGGGGTTGATTCTCGTCTTTTATTAGTACTAGGTCTCCCTGCTGCAAATCCCTGGCTCGCGTTTTCCATTTGGAACGTTGCTGCAGCTCCATGACGTACTCGGACTGCCAGCGCTTCCAAAAGTGCTGCCTTATCTGCTCCAGCCGATTGAAGCGGTCCAGGTTGCGAGTGTTGGCTTCTGTCAGGTCCGGGGCCGGAAGCGACGTCAGTGGCCTGCCAAGGAGAAAGTGCCCGGGTGTGAGCGCTGCGTAGTCATTGGGAGATGAGGAAAGGGGGCAGAGAGGACGACTGTTAAGGACAGCCTCAATTTGAGCAAATAAACTCGAAAGTTCCTCAAAGGTGAGGTGCGTGTTCCCTAAAATGCGCTTAATATGAAATTTTGCTGATTTAATGCCAGCCTCTACATAGCCATTGAAATTAGGAGCGTAAGCCGGGGAAAATTTAAATTCAATATTGTGATCACCTGCAAACTCTAAAATAGGGCCAGAATGTTGTTTGAAAAAGGCAGTAATTTCTTTGGCAGCGGCAACAAAGTTTTTGCCGTTGTCACAGTATATTTCTTTTGGCTTGCCCCTACGCGAAATGAAGCGGCGCAGGGACAATATGAAGGCGTCCTTAGAAAGTTCACTCACTGCCTCCAAATGTACACATTTAAATCTAAGACAGATGAAGAGACATAGATAACATTTTGTTATCTTACAGCCACGGCCTCGCCGATCAGTGATCAAAAATGGACCTGCAAAATCGACAGCTACAGTAGAAAATGGGAAGCCGGGCGTGACTCGTTGTGATGGCAAATTGCCCATTATATTGGTCATTGTTCGGCCATATTGCCGAATGCAAATGACACATTTGTGAGCCGTGCGTCGTGCTAAGTCCCTACCCCCAATGGGCCAGAACTGCTCACGCACGGATGCCAACATGAGTTGAGGTCCCGCATGCAAGAGGCGTTTGTGTTCATAAGTGAAGATTAGTTTTGTGAGTGTGTGTTTAGAACAAAGAAGTATGGGATGTTTTACCGAAAAGTCATATCTAGATTTACCTAGCCTGCCCCCTACTCTCAGGATCCCCTGAGAGTCAACAAATGGAGCTAATGACATGAGACGTGATTTAGGGCTTAGTTTTTTGTTATTTACAAGTGCGGGTAAATCTACAGAGAATGATTGTTGTTGTGACAACTTCACCAAAACAGATAAAGCCTTTTCAAGTTCTATTGCACTTAGCGGGCCCCTTGTACATTGTTTTTTACATTTAATATTGATGAAGCGTAATACATAGGCAATAACTCTTTTAAGTTTACTTAATTGTGAGTATTTATGGAAATCTATGAGAGCATCCTCTTTGTGTTCTACTACGTTGGTCAGAAATGAAGAGCTTGTTGTTTTAAGTTCAGGTAAAGAATGGGCCATATGGTTAGTATTAAGAACTGGCCAATTTTCCTCGGGCTCTAGAAGATAGGACGGGCCATGCCACCACAACTGTTGAGACTGTACATGCTGAGGGTCGATCCCGCGAGATGCAAGATCGGCAGGATTCTGAGCTGTGGGGACATGGCGCCACGCCGAGCTCTCGGTGAGCTCTTGAATAGCTGCGACACGGTTTGCGACGTACGTTTTTAATTTTGAGGGGCATGTATTAATCCATGCTAATACTACACTGGAATCGGACCAGTAAGTACAGCGTGCTATAGGCTTGCGAAACGCTTTGCTTACCGTCGAAGCAAGGCGACTGGCAAGAAGCGCCGCAGCAAGTTCTAATCTCGGAATAGTCGCAGAACGTGTCGGACTCACGCGTGATTTAGAGCAAAGCAAATTTACAGTTTGTTTGCCCGAAGGAAAAGTGGCTTTGACATATATACAAGCGCCATACGCAGCCTGCGAGGCGTCAGAGAAGGAATGAAGTTCAATAAATGAAGGTGAGTCACTGTTATCAAATATGTTCCTGGGCACAGTAAGAAGCTTTAGGTATTTTATGTTATCTATGAAGTGTGCCCAGGCGCGCTGAATTTCAGGCGGCACTGGAGTGTCCCAGTCTAATTTAAGAGACCAAAGTTTCTGTAAGAGAATTTTGGGTTTGACAGTGCACAAGGTCAACAGGCCCAAAGGGTCAAATATCTTAAATGTCGTGGACAAAATAGACCGTTTAGTCACTTTGTCAAATAAGGAACTATTGTCGTCAATATTAAAATGAAGTGTGTCTTGCGTAGGACTCCATAACAATCCTAAAGTATGAAGTGATTGACTTAGTACGAGATTATCATTATTTGTATTTCCTAACTCAGACTTAATCAGAAGCTGAGAATTCGACCTATATTTTCGTAAGTTAAAGCAACCTAGAGCCAGCGAATTAGATACGGCTTGTTTAATATTAAGTAGGTCAGATTCTTCATCAGCTCCGGTAAGTAAATCATCGCAATAGAAGTCGTTTTGGATTACCATTTTAGTAGATGTATCAGCTGACTCCTCACCGAGCTGCCACAAGCATCTGGCTGCCAAAAAACTGGCACTAGAGAAACCATAGGTTACAGTATTAAGTCTAAGCGTTTTAATAGGAAGAGATTCATTTTCACGCCAAAGAATCAACTGAAGGTCGCGATCTAGCTCGTTCATAACGATTTGTCTGTATTGCTTTTCAATATCACCTGACAAAACGTACCTATAGTGACGAAATCTCAATAAAATGTTGAACAAGGAATCTTGTATATTTGGCCCCACCATTTGTAGGTCATTTATAGAGTAACCTGACTTCGTGCGCATGGACGCGTCATAGACTACGCGCAATTTGGTAGATTCACTAGAGCTCTTTAAAACAGAGTGGTGGGGCACAAAGAATGAGGTGTGAGGCCTTTCTACGATAGCGTCAGAAAGATGCCCAAGATCGCGGTACTCTTGCAAGAAATCAGAGTACATTTTCTTATGCTCCGGGTTTTGATTAAGACGTTTTTCTAAGCTAAGAAAGCGCTTTTTTGCGAAGAAGTAAGAGTCGCCCAGACAATCGGGAGTGTCAATAAGGGGCAACCTAACACAAAATTTGCCATTTTCTAAACGTGTTGTGTTCTCAACAAAGTGCGATTCACTTTCGGTTAAAATAGGTTTAGCTTCATGATGCTTGGGAAAGTCTTCGTACTCCCAGAATTTTTGAAGTTGTGAGTCTAGGTCAGTATCGTTCTGGCTGGCCACGAAATTGCACGAAATCGTTTTATTTACAGTCTTGCCCTTAGTTGGCATGCGGCCACCAATTAACCATCCAAACTCGGAGTTGTAAAGAATGGGAAGTTTGTTCCCTAGACGGCGCTTTTCTGTACCGATGATGTCCCAGAAAACTTCAGCGCCCAATAAGACGTCAATTTGCGAAGGCTGATTAAATGTCGGGTCTGCTAATTTAATTGATGATGGTATATTAAGATGCTTTACAGACATGAGGTTCTCAGGAAGAAGTTGAGTTACACGAGGAACTACTACAAATTCGAGCTCGCTAACGAATGTACTCTGCCTTGATTTTATAAGGGCAGAGCAGCGTTCTGGAATGATGTTAATAGGGGTGTCCATGACGCCCGTGATGTTTTCATTGGAACGATGAGAAGTCAGCTGAAGACGCTGTTTTAAGTCATTAGTGATCATACAGATCATACTACCATTGTCAACCATTGCCCTCACTGTTTCTACCTTATTCGTCCGCGGATTAACAATATCTATTATTGCAGTACTTAGCAAAACCGCAGACGAGGATACTGCTGACATGACAGTCGAAGAAGAAGAGGGAGAGCTCTCAGCACCACCATTGTTGTCGCCAGAAGGGCTAACAGAAGCTGGTGATGTGAGTGTGTCAGTGGTGTGTTTGTGTAGTGATGTGTTATGACGCCTCTTACATACGCGACATCCTCCCAGTCGACAGCGCGCCGTGTCGTGGTCCGGGCGCAAGCAGTTGAAGCAGAGCTTGAGCTTTGCAGCCTGGGCCCATTTCTCGTCGGTCGTCAGACTGCTGAAGACCTTGCAATCGAAGATGCGATGCTTCCCCTGGCACACGACGCACGGCCGCGGTGTCTTTTCGGTAGCTGAAATGGCAAAGGATTTGCTTTGAGGCATTTCTGATTTAAATTGAGGCTTAACTTGTTTATCCCTTTTGGACCTATACAAAGATTCCAAAACGTCAGCTCGAGATTTTAAGAATTTTTTAAATTCATCTAAAGAGGGTAGTTCGACTAAATTATTACGATGTTCTTCCCATTTTGTACGAGTAGCTTGGTCCAACTTCGTTGTAACCATATGTATGATGATAGTGTCCCACTGATCGGTAGGCTGTCCGAGCGTCTTTAACGCCCGCAAATTTTTGGTCACATGGTCACTAAGATACCTAAGTGCCTTATCTGATTCGCGCTGCAAAGGTTCAATGCTAAATAAAGAGTTAAGATGATTAGTTATAAGTTGACGATTATTATTATAACGATCGCACAAAAGGTCCCATGCTTCAGAATAATTGTCAGCTGATACTTCTAAATTCGAAATGACGCGCGCTGCTTCACCTTCAAGGTATGATGTCAAATAATGAAACTTATGTATTGCCTTGATTCGGTCATTTTTATGAATAAGAGACTCGTAGGTATCGCGGAATTCAAGCCATTTAAAGAAGGTTCCATCGAATTTATGTATTTGAATTAACGGCAATTTAAAACCTAAAGAGTCGTGATCATGACACCGGTGTGAATTGGAATGCGAATTTGAAGATGAATCTTGGTCGGCATCATGAAAAGTCTCCCTAGGTTTACATACCTCAATGATAGATTGGGCTGTGGCGATGGCAAGATGAAGACTTTCCTCAATACTGTCCCTTTCGGCAAGTTCATCCGCAAGGTTGCCTTCATTCAGGACCTCTATACGAGTTTGCATGACCTCAAATCTGTTGCTAAGTTCTAGGAATTTATTCAACTTTAAAGTTAATTCATTGATTTGAACAGAACTTAATGTGGCTTCCCTATCAAAATTATCCAAAAACCGCGTGAATTTGGTTATCTGTCCCTTTACGGAACTCCGTTTGACCTTGAGAACATCTAAGGATTCCGTCGTTAACTGTGGTATCGTAAGGGACAGTGGTGAAACAGGTTTAGTTGTATGATTCGCCATGTTTAAATGTAGTTATAGACGTCAAACAATAAAAATATGCAATCAATGAAGAAACTTATTGCGGCAATAAAATAAGTAAACAAGTTGAATAAATCACCGTTAAAATGTAAGATAACTAAAATTGCAAAAAACGGCTTACGCTCCTTATTATTATCGCGCTCTGGAATGCGGCCGACCAGGTGGCGGCGGAGCACTGCGCCGATCGCGCACGCGCTGGTGTGATGCACCTCAGGGCCGGCTCGACGCGGGTTCGTTCCCGGGGCACGGAATCACTGAAATGCGTATGAAGAAAATATTGGCTATGCGAGCGTAAGCATGAAGCGAAGTGCGAAGCAGGGCTTTGTGCAATTAAATGAATGAAAAATAAGACGTAATAGGCTTGATTTTATGCTTTATAATTGAAGGCGCGTGAAAAAGTATGCTAGAAGACGGCGTAGAATTGGCAGGTAGAAAATAGGTATCTTGGATAAGACGTTTAAGGAAAATATTTGCGCAAAAATAAATAAATGGACAAGCAGATGACTACGTAGGATGCAATAAATCGCTATTTAAATTGTAAGATGCTGTAAGAAAGTACAGATTAATCACGATGTAGCTACTTTTCAAAGAAGAGCTGCCATTAAGCACATGTGGCGGTGCAAACAGCTTAAGAAGCAAAGTAGCGTTTTTATGCAAAATAACAATTGATAAGATGCGTTTATAGTTTATAGGATTAAATTACGATGCAATAATCAAAGAAGATGGATAATATGGTCATAAATGATGCAAGAAAGATGTACTAAGTTCACACACGTTATGATGAAGTGCTATCGCCTTTATATGCTCAAATTGAGGGGAATAAAAGAAGGAAAAGATGGGTAAGCTCACGGCACTCTCCTTGTAATGATGATCCAAGCGTGCGGCGCAGTGTCCACCGTCCGGCCGACCTTTGTATGTAGACGCCACGTCTCCGGCGCACGAATTTCTTCTAAAGTAGTTGCTAACTCGTCCAGGTTCCCGTCGTATTCTTGACCGCTGTGGTTGTTGGCGCGATTGACGAGCTTCGGGCGGTTACGGAGGAAGATTCTTGGCTGGAAGTCCGCAGTCAGGTCGGCGACACGTGGGCGTGTCGTGGCGTGTCGCGGGCGTCGCGGCGCGGGTTACGTTTCGGCTTGGCGTTTTGATGTCCGTGTCCACCCGGGGGCGCCAAATTATGTGCGAGCGCACATAAGGTTAATAAATGAAGAACGAAGATTTAATATAGGACTTAGCCTTTAATAGCTAGGTATTACAAAGTATAAAAATTGTATGGAAAATATGGGTCGCGGCCGCGTGTGCTCGGTCCGGCGACCTGAGGCAAATAGGATGAGTAGCGGGCGCGCCGGCGGCTGGTGGCGGGGGTTCCTCCCCCCGCGGTCGTCTGATGACGTTGTAAGCAGCGGCGCAGACAGGTAGGGTAGTATTATTATTACGACTACTCTGTAAAAAGTTATGCGTGGTCATACGTTACAATCGGTGAGTGAAAAAATCAATCATCCCCTATTTTCCTACCCTTAAGGTTGGATTTTTTTTTCCAAATTTATATGGGACCAACTTCGGGGTATACCCTTTCCAATAAAAAAATAATTATCAAAATCGAACTACTCTGTAAAAAGTTATGCGTGGTCATACATAAAAAAAATATATACGCGTCGACTTGAGAACCTCCTCCGTTTTTTTCGTCGGTTGAAAACGATTGTCATTGCAAAAACTAGTTATTTATCTGTTAACAGTGAATAAAATGAGAACCTCCTCCGTTTTTTTTTTCGTCGGTTGAAAAATCAAAACCATTTTCGGTTACAGATGTATAACTACATCAATAATAGTTTGACCCCCCTCCCTCCTCCCCGCCCCTCCCCCTAAACGTGTGACGTAATTAATGGATGAGCCCTAAATGTAGTCATAACATTTCAGTACTACTAAAATAGAACTATATCTCTTTTCATCACATTAATAAATGCCGTTATAAATTTCACTAATTTTGATTCACGGCTCGATTCGAACTTTAAGATAAGTACGTCAGTTAATATTAGATCTAGAAACGATATGGATTAGATAAGTATGTCAGTTTCAAATCTGACGTCTTTATCGTTTCTAGGTCTATTAATTGAAGTAGCTTAAAGTTCGAATCGGACAGTCACACATTCGTTACGTTTTCGTAAAAACCAAGATTACACAAAAAACAAGGTTTCGGAATTTTAAAGCTCCAGGAATTAAGGTAAAATATTGTTAATATTTCATGAATCTAGTATTCAACTGGATTGGGCATGAGTGGTGGGGATAACTAACAGAACGGGATAGTCTTACGTATCTTTCAGTAGGAGTAGCAGAGAAAGCGCTATTATTGTTTGTACTTATCACAGTCTCACATATTTTTTGTTCCCCACCTTTTTTTTTTGTATGGATAATGGTGGGCAACAAATAAATTCGACCAATCACAGTGTCGCATTTGCGTATGTTTTGTCCCTCACGGAGGCACGCGTATACCACTTCTATACGATCCTACCTTCTATGTAATATTTACATCGGTATCTAGGACTACTAGCGCCATCTAGTAGGCTCCATGTGAACTAAACATAGTCTTATCGATGTCATTTGAATTTGCCTTAGAAAATTGAATTTCAATAAAAATATCAGTAAAACGAATATTATCATAACGGATTTTGTGGGCATTTAACGTAATATAACTATTTACGAAAGTTGTTTTCTCTGGATATAAATATTATAAAACTTAAAGATTTCAATATGTTAGTACCAGTGCTATTAGACCATGGTTGTTCTTAAAAAGTGCGATATTATGGAGTAATTGAGGTGGATTGATCTGTTTACATTATTTGCAATTTCCATTGAAAACAGTGACACTCAGTATCATCTATTGACGAGTAGATAAAGTATGTTGTTTAGAGCTATTGATCACAGATGGCGCTAGTAGCTCCCCCTCAAGCAAACCCTCAAGCCTCGTGTTTAACTCCACTGTAAGCACAGTATCGTGTGTGTGTACTCATAATCTAAGGTTGGTTTTAGTGAAAGTTCCATATTTAGCTTATTTTGTGTACGGCCAAACAAGTGCGAGTCGGACTCGCAAACGAAGGGTTCCGTACCATTATCTATAAAAACGGTCACTCATCCAAGTACTGACCCCGCCCGACGTTGCTTAACTTCGGTCAAGAATCACGTTTGTTGTATGGGAGCCCCACTTAAATCTTTATTTTATTCTGTTTTTAGTATTTGTTGATGTTATAGCGGCAACAGAAATACATCATCTGTGAAAATTTCAACTGTCTAACTATCACGGTTCGTGAGATACAGCCTGGTGACAGACGGACGGACAGCGGAGTCTTAGCAATAGGGTTCCGTACCCAAAGGGTAAAACGGGACCCTATTACGAAGACTATTAAAAAGAGGTTAGGACCGTAAAACTGTTTCCTACAAAAAGGTAGAAATAATAACCCTATGATTCGCAGTTTTAATTACTAAGATCACAAACAGAAGTAGTATTTCTAAAGATATATATATGTCGAATACCGATGGTCTCTAGCGCGGTCCGATCAAGAAGAACTACCAGCGGCGGAGCCTCTCCGCTCCCGCCTCAGTCAAGTTGGCAAACCTGCTCGACCAGTCTACCAACATACCGACAAAAACGCCAACTCGTGCCTACGCTCACTCGAGAGAAACCTCTCGACGTTCCAAAGCCCATCTCAGTTCAACAACACGACAATAGATGGCGTTACTCTCTACGCAACTTTATTTCAACAATGCTCCAATAGACGGCGTTACTCTCTACACAACTTTATTTATTTTGTTACAACCAAATAATACGTAGCTCAACATTGCTAATCGATTTTATACAGGCGTCTAAAATAATGAACTATAACGCTGCAATTCGTCTTTCTGGTGTCAGGTTCCGACACGGCCGTACTGCGCTACACACGTCCTCGTGTGTGGGTGTATGCATTTGATTCTGTAACAAAATACTCAGCACAGTATCTCATCGCTCGGTCATTCCTGACCAACAATTTCGTTCTCACTCAAATTACTATTAAAATCAAACTTTGTTATCAATCCAACCAGAAAAAATGATTGTTCAAAATTACTTTAACAATCCTCAATTCTCTAGTCAAAAATAGTCCATCGAGCAACGACTTAATAAAAATAATCAGTAATCATCGCCGCTATCTAGCGGATACACTCCATTAATCATCGCCTCCATCTGGCGGATACTCTCAAATTTATGTGAAAACAGAACAATCTCAAACATCAAAAACACAAATCACAACAGCTCTAATTCATCGCTCGACAGTATCACTACTATTGTCATCAAAATCAATTTACGGGGAAATTATCTGGCATTAAAAAATATATTTTGGTCAAATGTGATAATAATCATTGTAGGACATCTTAAAATAAATAGCACTCTGACTTAATAATGCCAATTTTACTCATATGAACACAGTACATCAACGGGAATTCATTTTTAACAAAACAACACCAGTCCTTCGGTGCATTGCCAGTCCTTCGGCAGATACCAGACCCTCGTCAGAAGTAACCATCTCAGCCGCGTAAGTGCTACTCCTTGCAAAGAGCATTTTGCACATAAAAAGCAGACCACGTGCACCTCTTACATGTTCCGGCACTTCTGATGCGGTCACTAAACAATACCCAGTCCATCTAAAGCAAAACATTAGTGCCCAGTCCATCGGGCGTGCCTTCAGTCCATCGAAAGCAAAACAGTAGTGCCCAGTCCATCGGGCGTGCCTTCAGTCCATCGAAAGCAAAACAGTAGTGCCCAGTCCATCGGGCTTGCCTTCAGTCCATCAAAAGCAAAACAGTAGTGCCCAGTCCATCGGGCGTGCCTTCAGTCCATCGAAAGCAAAACAGTAGTGCCCAGTCCATCGGGCGTGCCTTCAGTCCATCGAAAGCAAAACAGTAGTGCCCAGTCCATCGGGCGTGCCTTCAGTCCATCGAAAGCAAAACAGTAGTGCCCAGTCCATCGGGCGTGCCTTCAGTCCATCGAAAGCAAAACAGTAGTGCCCAGTCCATCGGGCGTGCCTTCAGTCCATCGAAAGCAAAACAGTAGTGCCCAGTCCATCGGGCGTGCCCTCAGTCCATCAAAAGCAAAACAGTAGTGCCCAGTCCATCGGGCTTGCCTTCAGTCCATCGAAAGCATGACAGTATTGCCCAGTCCATCGGGCGTACTTTCAGTCCTTCGAAAGTACAAGCTTTCAGTCCATCGAAAGCAAAAACAATGTTAAGAGTGAATTCCAAAAAGAAAATAAAAACGGTTCTTTAAATCATGTTACTCAGAACCATTGGTACTATCAGCGTCAACTGACCGACTGAAACTGAACATTACTGATCAAAATCACTAAAGGTCGCTTTCTACTTTAGCTTTTAACAACAGAAACTCGCTCAACACTTATATACAGAAGTAAAACATCTCAAAATAATCCCAACGAAATGGGAACTGCTCACCAGATTAATAAAGCATGATGCACGCGACCAAGTCAAAGGTGGTGGTGGTGAAGTCCGACCCAAGCACGAAGGCTGATGCTTTCCGACTTGCAGTTGCCGTTGCTGCAGCAGATGGCGAGATGCACGATGTGGTTCATCATCTTGATCGGGACACTCTTGACAGAGCGGTGGTTCATCATAGCTGGCTGTTACTGAAATCATCATTTGCACGGTATCAGATTTATCATTTATCATGTATGCAGGCTAAACTCAAAGGTTTACGAAATGCCCTAGTAGTGGACACTAAAGACATGTTGCCATAGGATACGGGACTTTAGCTCAGAATAAAATTTAAACTTCAATGAGTGCGTTTTATTTTCTTCTATGAACAAACAAACACGTGTTCCAAAAATAAGTAACACGGTAAAATGAGCCAATATGAAAAGTGACAGCTAATTAGTTACGTTCGACTGTTATGCTTCGCCATTACACTGAAAATAAAATTCACTAATAAACAATTGGAACGAAACCTGTCCTTTTATTTCCAAATCTCCAGAACAGACGATACTGCACAGCTGCTTCTGTGTTACAGGTGTGATGGCGTCTGTAAGTTGTCCCTGCTCAGGTTGCAGCACACTGTAACATTAATTTTCATATGCGTAGCTCATGCTTTCATAGTATGCACGATTTGTGATCTATCACGGCATTACGGGCAATAATTTGTAGCAATTTTACTAATTACTGAACGTTACAGGATAAAGATAACATAGTCTTATGCATTGGCAAATCAGCAGGATCAATTTCTAACGGTGCATTGTATTTTCAAAAAAAAATATTTTTGAGGGTAGAAGCACAAGTGAGCGATGAAATAATATCACGTCGTGATAGCCGATATTTGGTTGTAATTAACAACATGGATTTCACTTCAAATTAATTCAAGATCACTTAGATTTAAATGGATTATAAAAATTAATTGTATCTTCATAAAAAATCAATTATTGAGGGTAGATTCACAAGTGAGCGATAAAATAATATCACGTTGTAATAGCTAATACTCGGTTTTAATTAACAGTATGGATTTCAAATCAAAATAACTCAAGATCGCTTCGATTTAAATGGATTATAAAAATTAATTATAAAGAAACGTAACGATCCCAGAGATGACGTCACGTAACGACCGCTATGCTCGACTGCCTCAATCACAATTTTATTTACAATTTCACAATAATTCTCACCAAATAACAATGAATTACACTCACCTTTCAATCAAGGTTAGACACGTGAGCTTACCATTACCACGTGTCCAGATTATGGAATGTAGGTCACCAAAACACACGAAAATACACCACGCTCCCAGGTGGCTGTGTAAGCAATACATCAAACTTTGCATTCATCCCACTTGCTGATGTCGAATACCGATGGTCTCAAAGGCGGTGGGCGCGTGGGGTTAGTACGATAATGTATTACTTCACAGCTAAACCAGTATCCTACCATTGCTGCCAGTGCATGAAATAAACATTAGGACTCGTTAACCATACTAGTGCCTACTATACTTCAGTACTAAATGTTTAAAAGAACCAATTGCTATTTTTAACTCAAGGGAGCGATATGAAAGTAAAAAGAAACCGTTTAAATCTTTATTCAAGTCAAACTAGGCCGGCTCCAACCCTACATATCTGACCTGAGAAGATTTAGCCCTATATGGGACCGGCAACAAACTCGGAGGAACAAATCTTTTCAAAACAAAATAAAACAACACATAACACATCATTTCTTTATTTCACAAAAGTAAGCTTTTAATGAAACATAAGAAATCAAAATAACACTTGAAATAAAACACTTAGCTAAATGGTTAAAGAACGCGGGATTCTATAAGCTATCAGAATAATCCTTCAGGTATAAACCTTCAGGAACGTAGCGAGTTAGGCACGAGGTTGGCTAACGAGTACGTCCGCTCTCTAGCGCGGTCCGATCAAGAAGAACTACCAGCGGCGGAGCCTCTCCGCTCCCGCCTCAGTCAAGTTGGCAAACCTGCTCGACCATTCTACCAACATACCGACAAAAACGCCAACTCGTGCCTACGCTCACTCGAGAGAAACCTCTCGACGTTCCAAAGCCTTCTACCTGTCATCTCAGTTCAACAACACGACAATAGATGGCGTTACTCTCTACGCAACTTTATTTCAACAATGCTCCAATAGACGGCGTTACTCTCTACACAACTTTATTTATTTTGTTACAACCAAATAATACGTAGCTCAACATTGCTAATCGATTTTATACAGGCGTCTAAAATAATGAACTATAACGCTGCAATTCGTCTTTCTGGTGTCAGGTTCCGACATATAAATAAATAAATATACAGGGTTACTTTGTAGTCAGTTTACAAACTTCGTATAAATGATCGCTAAGGTATTAGGAATATAAGTTTTGTTTTATTTTTATCCCTTCTCAAAGGAAAAAAAAAAGAAAAGTGCACCCAAATGATTCCACAGAAACAGTAGAAGACTTGGTCACCCTACTTTCTGACGGCAGTGGCGGAGGCGAGGAGTGAGCGGGGCACCCGCTCGCGGCCAGTGGCAGCGCTTGCGCAGGGGGTGGGCGGGCGGTGATGAGCTGTGCGGTGTGTGCAGAGTTCAAAGATGGCCGCTTTTGTTCTTCGCCGCTTCGTCCTTGACGGGTCGATACCCGGCGGTTTTAAATTGATTCCAAATCTTCCTTCATATTTTAAAGGCCTGGCCAAACAGCCGGCGCGACGCAGCGCCGCGTGATGGCAACGCGATGCCTGTTCAAACAGGGCGCACGCGGATCGCGCCGGCCTCACGCTCTCAACACGCCCTCATCGCGCGCGCGAACGCGGCGCACCGCTCGCTGCCTAACGTCCGATCCGACTGATGTGACCTTGCGCGACGCGGCGGGCCGCCGCGTCCGCGCGGCGCAGCGCTGCGCACGCGCCGCGTGGACGCAAGGGGACGCAGTCTGTTTGACGTCGGTAACCTGTTAGCATGTGCCGCGGTCGCGCGGCGCGACCGCGGCGCTGCGTCGCGCCGGCTGTTTGGCCAGGCCTTAACGGGCTCAGGACCGTCAAATCCCATGTCGATAGTCAATAAAAAACAAACATTTAACATTTTAAGACAAATTAATTCTCAGATGATAAGAAGACGATAAAGTGAAAAACTACATGTGCTTAGGCGTAAAAATTGGCTTAAAATTGGAATCAGCTATTTACAATAATTGTTTAATTTACTTACAAATGGAGTCCATTTCTCCTCACTTTACTCACTTACACTAATTGTATTTTAATAATTGTTCAAAATGCAGTCCATTTTGCTGCAAGCACAGTCTAGCACGTTTTAGGACATTTCCACCAATGTTCCTTAACACACGTAGTTCATTTTTCACTCGATCAAATGCTAAAATAATTTTGTTTTTCAAATCATCGATATTCTGAGCTTCTTCGACGTAAACTCTACGTTTCACTTCACCCCACAAAAAAAAGTCACAAGGAGTTAGGTCAGGTGATCTAGCTGGCCAGGGCACCGGTCCACCGCGCCCTATCCAGCGGTTTCCATACCTCTCATCGAGGTACTCGCGCACGATACGGCTGTAATGAGGAGGGGCGCCGTCGTGCATGGAAAAAAACTCCCGTAGGTAGCGCAGAGGCACGTTTTCCTCGATGTGGTCCTCAATTACACCTCGTAACATGTCGAGGTACGTGGCGTACGCTCGCAGATTGTTATCGGCCCTGGCGTACACTCTCACCATTTCATAAAACTCGCGGTTTGAGTACATCGTTTCGCTTTAGCTCAGCGGCGAGCGAGGGGAACATGAAACGGCTGTCCGTCAGAGAGCGCGGCGAGAGACTGAGTGCGGTGGTGTGCGGTGCAGCTGTGTGGTGTAGGGTGTGCGTAAATTGTAAAAATTATTAGTGATAAAAATAATAAATCGTAAAAATAAAAAGTACATGTTTTTTTTATTGAAATGGGTTCTATTAACGATACTGAATTCAGGTTTTTTTTTTTTTGTAAAGTGACTAAAAATTAACCCTGTATATAGACCGAGTTAAAGTTCCCAAATTAGTTAAGAGTTCCCGTACCACATCCGCTACGAGCGCACACACAACAACGAGCGGCCTATATTGATACTAAAATTAAACTAGTGGCTCTGTGAGCTGTAGACCTCGCGAGCAGAGCTTTTTCGAAGAATTTAGAGAATCTAATTTGACCATAAAAACTTAACTATCAATTGCTTACAAAATTCGGGAATTTGTTTAGATATGCGGCCTGTAGAGTAGAACATATGGACATACGAAACAATTTTTGGCTAACAGGCCAATTCAAACTTACACTGATATCAGAAAGACATCTAACTGATGTCATTTAGTTATCGTGCATTTCACTCGTTCTTGTCCGTATATGTATTGGCGCAAGCGAGACGCACGATGGCTACTAAATAACATGATAAAAATATCATCCCGATGTCAGTGTACGGTCGATGCCCCTTAAGTATCCACGTCGCCATACTAATTGTATAGAAAAGTGGATAGAGTTAGACCAAGAAAAGTCTGCAGAGATTTTGACAGCACACGCAGTGCCAATGTTATTTGTGCCAGTGTCAAAATCTCTGCAGACTTTTCTCGGTCGAGTGTGGCCCATAATTTCCGAAAATCATTTTTTCATCGAGGCAATTACTCCGTTCTCATATTTTGCGTTGCCCATAATTTCCCGAAATCATTCATTCTCGGTAGCAATTTTATTACTCCGTTCCCATATTTTCCCAATGGTTTTCTTCCGCAATCGCCTATTTTTAATATTTTTAAATTAATCTTTTCCGTATAGTTTTCGTTCTTTTAAATATCAAGGATAATATTTTCTTGTTACTGTATGTTAATAGTGTAGTAATTATATTTGTTTCTTGTAGGTATTTCACATACAACAAATATCAAAAACACTAAAATTAAAACATAATCTAAATAACTACAAGTAAAAAACCAAACGCTGTCAGCCAATAAATCTAACCTACCTATATCTGGGAGCAGATTCGTTTTTAGGGTCATCAAAAAAAAATAACCCTAACCTACCTATCTCTGGGAGCACTTTCGTTTTTAGGGTCATAAAAAAAAATAACCCTAACCTACCTATCTCAGGGAGCAGTTTCGTTTTTAGGGTCATCAAAAAAAATAACCCTAACCTACCTATTTGAAAAAAACCTGGTTATTTTTTTTTAATAAAATAAAATAAAAATATTAAAAAAAAGAGAAAATATGGAGAAAGAGAATATTTAGTTAGTGAAAAAAAAAGCCTACTGGTTATTTTAACTACTGGGATCAAAAAGAAAAGGGAATAAATTGAGAAAGGGAAAATTTAGTTTATGAAAAAATGTCCACGAAAAATTAAATAAAGCGAAGAAATTCCACTGGGAAAAAATGAGAACGGAGTAATTGCCTCGAAGAAAAAATGATTTGCGGAAATTATGGGCCATTTTAGCGAGGCGATCCAAATTAAAAGGCTCTAGGATAATGTTAGTTAGACTTTGAGCCCGGAAAAGCGCAACGTACGAGCAACCTACAGCTAGTTCCCTGATCCCAAGGTCGACCACTACCCTAGGCAATGTTAACCCCTGCGATTTATGGATGGTGACCGCCCATGCTAAGGGGCTGTCCATAAATTACGTCATCTATTTTTGACGATTTTTGACCCCCCCCCCCCCTAAAAGCATCCAAAAATCATGCTTCATGTGACCCTGTTCTCTCCTACGTCATGCTACCATCATCCGATGTCCAGACCCCCGCCCCCTAATTTGAAATGACGTAATTTATGAATAGCCCCTAACTTAAGTGGAAATTGACTCCTGGAACAGCCATGCCCTTGAACTTAAACCGCTTAAAAAATGTTCAAACAAAAACTCAAACGAATACGCTTACCTCGCGCTTCGCGCTCGCTTGATCAATCAGCAATACGATGTTTAAGTGCAAAAAATAAATAAAAAAAGTTGCATTTACTGGGGATCGAACCGGGTACCTATCCCATATCCTTGCTTGTAAGCGTCTTTCCAACTGCCCTATGATAGCATTTAGATGAGCTGACGAAATTTGGTTACTTATTCTCGAGTAAGAATTTAAATATAGAATCTAAAGAGAATAAAGTGTATAGGGGAAGTGCATGAACTATAGGGGGCAGCACAGGAGCCGTCAGATCTTTGGCGCGAAGCGTAGATGTGTAGTTTATGATACCGATGTAGCCCACGAGGTGGCAGAACCTACTATGCACAAGGAAACGTACTTACGAGAACGGTAGATGGTAGCACTTGCTTTGGCAATGTACATGTGCACATATGTTTCCGATTCAGGCCACAAGATGGCAGGCCCTCCAACGCGCACGGTCCCTATAGTGGGCGTGCGTGAACTATAGAGGGTAGCATAGGAGCCGTCAGATTTTTGGCGTGAGGCGTAAATGTGACGTTTATGCTTCCGATGTAGCCCACAAGATGACAGAACCTACTATGCATAAGGAAACGTACCTACAAGAACGGTAGATGGTAGAACTTGTTTTGGCAATGTACATGTTTCCGATTCAGGCCACAAGATGGCAGACCCTCCAACGCGCACGGTCCCTATATGTAGTAGAGGGTTATTGTCATACTAAATTTTGTAGTCACAGTAAATTTACTGCCATCTTTCGATACAGGATTAAAATGAAAATGAAAAAAAAAATATAAAAAAATGTATATATGTATGGCTAAATGATTTTTTTTATTTTTAGAACGCCATATGATTTTGACCCATGTTCTTTTACTGATATGAGTAAAAATTGTTAAATATAAAATGGTGTCGCCATCTAGACGAGCATAGGCCAAAGGTATGGCGCCGTATATTTAAGAATCAAATTTTCTTTAAAGCGCAAAAAGCCATCATCTCTTGCAAAAAATAAACGAATACGCTTAGCCCGCGCTTGATTTAAATACGATTTTTTTCATTTTTTTCAAAATAAAAAACAACAATTGATACGAAATTTAAGTATAAAAAATACAAAAAGCAGCATACAATTACTGGGGATGGAACCAGGGACCTCCCGATGCAAACAAAAAAGCGAACGTTTGCAAAATGCGCCATGATAGTTCTTACTAAAGCTGACGAAATTTAGCTACTCATTCTCAAGTAAAAACTAAATATCAAAATACCGCCGAAACCAGCCATACAAATTTTCTGAATTTTTGGCCATTTAATCTATAAACATATATCAAAAAGAAAAAACTCTTATGATATCGATACGACTATTTGTTTAGGCGACAGGTATCACGACTCCGCCATTTTTAAAAATTTCCAAAAACCGGATTGACAAAACAAAATTATTTAGTCATAGAATCTGGTCAAAAAATTTCATGAGAATCGGTTAAGAATTGCGACCTGTAGAGGAGAACATCCGGAAATACAAAACTAAATATCTAAATACCGCCTAAACCAGCGATAATTTTTTTCTGCATTTTTTGCTATTAACTCTGTAAACATGTCTCAAAAAGAAAAAACTCTTATGATATCGATACGACTATTTGTTTAGGCGCCAGGTATCACGACTCCGCCATTTTTAAAAATTTCCAAAAACCGGATTGACAAAAAAATTTTATTTAGTCATAAAATTCGGTCACAAAATTTCACGAGAATCGGTTAAGAATTGCGACCTGTAGAGGAGAACATCCGGACATACGAAAGCAAAATGCCCGAGTCAAAACGTAGACCTTCGCTTCGCTTCGGTCAATGATCAAATCGTTCAATTCTCGTTATAAGCCGTACTTTGGCACTATGTAATTTGGGTTGAGTCAAAAAGGAAGGAAGAAAGGAAAACCTTCTTCTTCCTCGCGTTTTTCCTGCATTTTACCATGGCTCATCGGAGCCTGGAGTCCACTTGACAACTAATCCCATAATTTGACGTAGGCACTAGTTTTTACGAAAGCGACTGCCATCTAACCTTCCAACCCAAAGGGGAAACTAGGCTACTAGGATTAGTCAAGTTTCCTCACGAAGCAACTGGTAAATATCAAATGATATTTCGTATATAAGTACGGATTGAAAGTTGCACGCTCTTACCGCTAGGCCACTAGCGCTTTTTGT